>NC_058131.1:21958870-22088350 GCF_016433145.1 Gracilinanus agilis
CTTCTGTTCTCTTCTCTCTCTCTCTCTCTCTCTCTCTCTCTCTCTCTCTCTCTCTCTCTCTCTCTCTCTCTCTCTCCTCCTACCTATAGGGTTTTGATTTTCATTTACTCACCAATAAGAACTACCAAATTTAAATTTTCCTATATTTTCCTACTTCACACTTCTTGTATCTCTTTGTTAATTTAAGTATTCTTGATGTAATAAGTAGCACATATCTTTTTTTCTGCCTCTCTTTCCTCTCATGCCTTCTTGTCTTCATTTAGATTTCTTTCATGCTTTATCTTTCCTTTTATTATTGTATTCATTGTTGTTTTATTAAAGCTCTTTTTTCTAAACATCATTGCTTCCCAATCACATTCTCCAAAGTAATATAGAATTCTCTCTTGTAAAAGAGACATACATTTAAACAGAATAAGTCAGTACGTTTGCCATGTCTAACAATGCATGTCCCATTCCACATCAAACATTCATTTCCTCAATAATCGCACTTTGGTGGTAGAAAAAACATGGACACAAACTGGAGGCTGAAAAACTGTTTTTTGTAAAGGGAACAAAATATTAGTGGGGTAAAAGGAATGAAATATTAGTGGGGTAAAACTTGGATGAACTTATGCAAAGCAAAGGTAACAGATCCTTAATATGCTCATTTCAATCATATTTGTAAGTTTAGTCCCTTCCCTTGGGGATTTTTTATTACTGTCTATAGCACTAGAATTCATCTCTGGTGTAGTTATAACTTCCTCAATAATGCTGCCAATTAATTATTCTTTGGATCCTTATAAAGAATGACATGTAAAAGATAAGTAACATTGATCTGCCAATGGAGACATCGGTTTTCTGAAATTTTTCCTACTTCTAGTATTTACACCATCCAGTAATCCAGTCTTGAATAATCTATCCTAGTCTTTTATTTTGTTCTTTTCATAAAATGGCATGGATTCAATAAATGAACCAAAGCAGATAGAGAGGCATGTTGAGTATTCTCTACACAATCTACTAAAATAATTAAGCAATTATTTGCTGGAACACATTCTCCCCCACAAAAAAATATAATAACTGCAGAACACTATCAACATTTTTCCTTACAATGGATTAAGAGCATTAAGAAAATTAAGCATCATTAAAAGGATTGCCTTGAAATTACATGGTAAATTATTAAAGTTAAACCTATTTTTGATTTCACCAACATGTTTTCACTGCTTTACTTAGTGAGGATCAAATTAGCAAAGGGCATAAATTGATAGAGAAAAGAGGGAAGCCAGAAAACTCCAAAGACTGACAGTCTCATCTAGTCAGAAGAGATTAGTGGAATATTTCCAACAGAGTTCTATCAAAATCTTACTTAGGGGCCTCTTCTCAATAAATTCTTTGGCAACATAAACTAGAAAGGAAAGGAAAAAATGAGAAAAAATTCTATGGACAGTGTTCTGGTGCATAAATTCCTTTTTATTGTGTTGTCTCTTGCTAATGGCAGCCCCTCGTGATTCACGTGCCAATTTCTTATGTCATTTCCCTACCTTAGGCAGAAAAGAATGGGAAAAATGGGAGCCATGTTAGTTGATAAGTATAGCTACTCGGGCTTATGAAGAAAGCTGTGAAATAGCTACCAGTGGTCAACCTGGGCCAACATTATTATAAAAGAAAGTTGGCCTCAGACAAATATCCAGTTCCACAGAAGAGCTATGTAAAACATCTCTGAGAACTAGTTTATGCAATGAACATAGAATATTAGTCCCTAAAGGAGGAAGACTCATCTTGAAATTCAATTTGGCCTCAGACATTTACTAGCTTGTGACACCATGCAAGTCACTTACCCCTGTTGGCCTCAATTTTCTTATCTGTAAAACAAGATGAAAATGCAAATTACTCGAACATGTTTGCCAAGAAAATGCCCAGTAGGGTCACAAAGAGTTGGATTCAACTGAAAACTGAATAACAACAGTCAATCCTTATTAGCACACACAATGCAATGGAAATCCCTTCCTTGGTTAAGATATTAGAATTTACTAGAGATTCCAACTCTGCCTATCAGCGGATGTTAAGTTATTTTACCTTCAAAGAATAAAATGTTAAATGGCCGCTATATAAAACTTTAAAATCTGTACAGTGAAGGACATTTATGAACTCATTTTAACTTGACAATATCCTTGTGATAAAGATAATTCGAGTACAGTTATTCCCATTTCAGATAAGCAAACTCAGGCTTTCTGTTACACTATAATACCTTAAGATACTTTGAATCTTCCTGGGAAAGCAATTAAAGCATTTTTTCCATGCCAGCCACTTGCTAGAAGTATGTGAATCAAACTATATGAATCAAAAAAGATTCATAGATATTGCTCAGTTGTGGAACATTGACTGTGTGTAGAGTAGCAGTTCAGAGAAGGGACTGGGAAATCAAAGACAATATCTTTATCAGTTTATTCACTAAGCTCTTCCCCTTAGAACTGTCTATGATCCTCCAGTGGTTTCAAGTGAAATTTACAGGAACATATTCACAGGTGGAATTTCTATAACATTTTTTTATGTTTTCAAATTACTTTCCAATTGGGCACGTAGGTGGAAAAGAATTAACTAGGTGCAATAGTAGGTCTCTAGGTAGTATTATTAATGGAGAAATGAACTTAGAATTTTAAGTCATTTCTCCAGATATTTATCATGAGAAAATTATGTAACTCCTCTCTGCCTCAGTTATCTCACCTGTAAAATGACAACAAAAAGAGAATTTATATCATAGGGTTATTATGAGGTTTCTATAAGATGACATATGTGAAGCATTTTATGAACCCTAAAAAACCAAATGAGAGCTACTTATATCCTTTATGTTATTTGATTCAAAAAGATTAAAAAGTAGTTCCTACTTCAAAATGTATATTCTTCTCCAAGCTCTACTATTATATTTTTAAACTTCTTTCCACAATACCACATCAGCCTCCTCACCAGAGAAAACAGCCTCCCTTTTGTTTTCTTCTTCTAATTGGTCAATTCCTAATAAAAGAATCATTATTTTAAATATTCAGGTTGGTTATCTTATTTCCTTAATTTTCCTCTCTTTCTATTCTCATCACTATTTATCATCTTCTTTTTATGTATTCTCTCCCTACTTTGAAATTGAAGCAACTTGAAAGCAAGGACTTTTAAATTATGCTTGTATTTGTATTCCTAGCACTTATCAGAGTACCTGACTTAGTAAATATTTTGTGAAGTACTTGTTGACTACATATGGTTATCCCCATTTTAAATATGAGGAAACTGAAGCTAAAGAAGGTTACCCCCTTTTTCCAGAGAAAGACCACTTGTAAATATTGAAGACAGGATGTGAAATGAGATATTTCTTTCTTCATTCTTTCACTTTTTTATTTCACTTTAATATATTTTATTTTTCTCAGTTATATGTAATAATAATTTTTACAAAATTTTGAGTCCCAGACTCTCTCATTCCCTTATTCCTCTCCCCACATCTGAGATGGCAAGTAACTCAATCTAGTTTATCACATACATGATAATACAAAATCTAGTTCCACTTTTGTCATGACATGAAAGAAGACTCATTTAAGCAAGACAAAAAAACAAAAAAAAGAAAAGTAAAGTGGAAAGATTGTATGCTTTGATCTTCATTTAGATACTATCAGTTATTTTTCTGCAGTTGAATAGTATTTTTCAGGATGATTTCTTTGGATTCCTCTTGGATTATTGTATTACATGCTGCTAACTAACTCATATATCATCATGGTACAATATTGCAGTTAATGTGTACAATGTCTCCTTGGGTCTACTCACTTCACTTTGCATTAATTTTTGTAGATCTTTCCAGGTATGACCAGATGTTTCTCAACCTCATTCCCGGTACCCTTTTTAACCACACTATGCTGTTTATTTTTGCCTTCATACTCGTGTAATAGGATATTTGTTAATTGAGTTGATTATGAAATAAGGATGATTGCAATAGAAATATAGAAATTTGAGAAAGCTGGATTTATTTAAGCCAAAATAGAATTTTCAAGAGAGGATCATGGGAAATAAAAAGAATTTCTCAGAGGTTCTTGAAAGGGATAGTTAGATCAACAAACTCTCTCTCTCTTGATCTGTCCTGACTCAAGAAACACTCTCTCTTGGTCTGTCCAAATTCAAGGAAGGAGGTCCAACGGTTTTTGGCTTGGAGAGTGGGAAGTTGGAAAAGATCTGGTGAATTTTCTACTTGAGATATATCCAAGTTAGAAAGAAGGAGATTGTGGTGCAACATCACTGCTTTGCCAGTGGTAGCAGAAGAAAGCAAAGCTGTGAAGATTCTGACTAGGTATTTTCCAATCTAAACAGCAGAAATGAAATCCAATATTTCTCATCATGATAAGCTAAATTTTTTAAATTTTAGGGTAGAAAGTTAGAATTGGGTTAACAGACAGATAAGAAGATAAGTTAGCCTTGATTTTTTATCAAGAAGTGAGTTTATGTGAACGTTAAGTTGGGGTTTGGGTACAGTTAGAAAATTTAGATTTAGGGTAAATATTCTTATTTCTTTCCTTTTTCTTTCCCTTTTCCCTAAAATTTAATACTTCAAATACATAGGTTTTTAGATAACTTGGCCTGAGCCAGAAGTTTTTTAGACTGCTTGGCAAGCCATCTTTCCCAACAGTCAAATCAAAAGCCTGTCTATATAGGACACAAGTACTGGAAATACCTATACAAATACCTATAATTTATAAGGATCAACAATCCTTATAACATTACGAAATACAGATATGCTGTCTTCCTTCATGAAGCTTAGTTGGGGGTTGTTATAGTCATTTTTGCCAAAATTCAGTTATGTCTGAAATTTTATGACCCCATTTGTGTATTCATTGAAAAGATACTATGGAATGCTTTCCATTTCCTCCTCCATTTTATTTTACATATAAGGAACTAAGGCAGAGTTAAGTAACTTTCCAGAGGTCACGGAACTAAGTTAGAATCTGAAGCCAAATTGGAACTCAATTCTTCCTTACTGTGCTCTATCCATTGCACCACCTTGCTCTTTCATTACTTGGGTAATACAATACTAAAGCAAATGATTTATTTACTAAATTCATTGGATGAATTTGAACAAATCATTTTAATATATGTTATAAACTCTTAAATCCTTGAAAGTCTAACATTTCTAAGACACCACTTAGAGAATGATTATAAATGCAAGTACAACTGGTGTGTAGAAAATGTAGGTGCTTAGAAGGAAGGAATCAATGATGAAGTGGGACTTAATCTTTCTTTTAAAGACTTTTTAACAACAGAGAATAGCAGAATTGGAGGCAGTCTTTCAGAGGCTATGCATAACAGTATCTGTACAAGAATTTTAAAAACTTCTGTTATTATTCAACAAGCCTTCAATTAAAAACTTTTAGTGAAGGGGAATCTATTATTTTTGATACTACCTATCCCCCTTTTATGGAGTTCTTTCCTTTTTGTACAAGAGACCAAAATTTAATCCCTCTTTCTCTTGTTAGTTTTCAAAATAATTTAAAAGAAGAATCATGATACCATAAGTGTGTTGTACATTTTATTTCATTTCATTGACTCATTTGATGTCAATGTCATATTTGGATGATACTTTCAGCACCCTTTTGGTTCTCCTGAGGACACTTTCCAGCTAATGAATATTCTTGAAGGCACTGGATTCCAAGAATCAAAAAAAATACTCGAAATGAGATCAGATCATAATGAACAGTCCAAGAACAAAACTGTGAAAAATCCATCAAGAATACCAGCAAATATATTGCCAGGTTTCGGAGCAGAACCTCTGACCATAAACACACTACCATCATGGCTACGCATTACTGTTGCCTAGCTGAGGTAATCCTGGAACTAGACTGGCCACATCCATGAGATGTCTGGAACATTAATTGCATACTATTTGATTACTTTCAAAGTTTCATAATTTTTCAGACTCACGAGAACTGGAATATTTTTGTTGATGATACAGAAGGTTCTGGGGCCCACTCCTTCTCACAGCTCCATGAGTCCCTTCATGAGTCTCTGGAGAATATCTATCTATTTAAAAATAGGGAGGGTTTTAGTATTTGATCCTACCCAGAGGATGACATTGGCTTTAGTGCAATAAAGTCTTTGTTTGTAGAACATATGCCTCTCTTGTAGTAGTTTAAGGTGATATTAATTTTTTTGACTCATATGAGAACTTGCAGTCAACTATTCTTGCTTTTTGCTCCAGTTCAACATAGTCTAGGCATAGCCCTCTGCTTTATTCTCATGAATTCATTTTAACCCAAGCATAAATGTTTAAATTTATCTTAAAGTTTATTTTACTAGATTATGAATACCATATTTAAGTAATGATTATTTTTGTTTGATAAACTCTAATACAATATCATTCCAAAGTTTTTGTCTTTCAGATTTTTTTAAAATATGGCATTTATTTGAGCCTGGAAAAATCTGTAAATCCAAAGTGTCAAGCATGAATGTTTCAGACAGATACTCTACTAGAGAGCATTCTTCAAGCTGATTTTAGTTATTAATTACTATATTCTGAGACCAACTATGCAAAAAGTTTTTAATCCAACTAATTATAATGCTATTTAGTCCACATCTTTCTTCTCTAACAGGATAATCAAATGGTTCGCAGCTGCCATCTATTCATATATCCCTTCCAATGACACATGTGAAAACCCATCTGCACATGTTTAGACTATCTGATTCTCGTTCACAACCTACTATGAATTTGTTTCAGCAAGTCCAACTAAAATCTTCAGTATTTCTTCACTTTCTCCTGACATCTTGAGGATACTAGTAGCACATCAATCCTATCTCCCTAATATCCTCTCCCTCACCCCATCTTCTCTTCCAAACAAACAATTCCTTAATGACTTTCATTACTTCATTCCTCCAGAATATGTCATTTTTATACATTGCAGGCTGCTCACTCATAGCAAATATAATTCCATTGCTCACCCCATGTTATTCATGTTTAATTCATTGGAGACTGTATTCCACATAGGAAACTTGATACCATATGTGTATTAAAAAGGTGAACATTTTATTAAAATAAATATAAAAATAAATAAAAATAAAAATTTCAACTTTCCTAAAACAATACAATTCACTTTACTCTTTCTTTTCTTCTCTTCCACCCAGGACCAAAGTCATTTGTCATCTTTACTGTCTGTCTTATTTTTACATACTGATCTACAGGCTCTTGATCTTCTAGATGCCTAATGCAATGAGGTTGGTATATACTTTTCATTTTGCCTTTCTAATATGTATGATCAGGTCAAAGTCTTTTAGTTATTACAGGTATCTCTTCTAGGAGACTCTCAATGAATTTGGTGACATTAACACCATATTATCCTAAAACAATATCCCCAGGATGTTGTTTTCGCTCCCCAAAATCCCTTTTCAATTTGTTTTATGTAATGAATATTCTACATCTCAGGTGAGGGGAAGCCTTTTGAGAGCATAACATCTCTCTTTTTTGTGTTTTGCCTAATGTTTTATTTCTATCAGCATATATTTTAAGGAATCTTAAGTTACTTTCATCCATAGATAGGAAACACCATATTAGAAAAGAAATTGTATAGCTTTATTCTACCTAATAAAATGATTTTGTTTAGGTTCTATTTTTCCTAATCAGTAAACAATAAACACAGTGTGTTCTAATATTTTCTGTATTTTTCTGTTTCACAATTAAACAAGATTTTTCCTGATTAATGTGCTTTTTGCATCTTTTTTTTCCCTTTTTGTGACATTTAATTTTTATTGGAGAAATAGATGGATAAAGTAATTACAGATAATGTCAAGGTCATTGTACTTTTCTTTTTATATTGGAAATTATTTAATAGTTTAGGGTATATTTGTTCTTTTCTGTATATAACTTTTTTCATTATTCTTCCATCTTTGATCTAGTTAATTAAGAGATCAGCTTTGGTGAGTTAAGGGTCTACTTATTCATAGATGCTTGAAAGTGATTATTCTATATAAGAGTCATTCTCCATATTTTCAAATACATGTTTTACCCATTATTTTTTGCTGTTATTTGGTGCTCACCATTGGGCCTATAGTCCAAAGCCTTACAACTTTTTTATCCCCTCCTGCCAAAAGGTCTATGAGAAAAAGGATTAGAGGTTTCTGTGTAAACTATAACTTGTTAAAGTCTTTCCTTCTTTCATCTTGAGCTATATGTTTTTTCAATATATTTAGCCTCATTTTCATCTTTGTACTTGGGTCATCAGTTATCAGATTATGTGCTAATTTAATTTGGAGAGTTGTATTAAATTTGTCGTACAATGTCTATACCACTTAATTTTCATCAAAGTTAGTTAATTAAACTGTCATGAATTCCATAGTGATATTTTTTGGCAGATTCTTACAAGTACATCAATACATGATGACCATACTTCCCATGAAATACTAATTCTTCTTGCCTTGAGTGAATAATAAAACCCATGCCATTAATATCTATCTTGTCTCTCCTAGGAGTCTCTGAGCCACTCTTCCATTTACTGGCAATTGTCTTCTTGCATTTGGTTTTGTTTTTAGCATGAATTTTAAAATAGTCATGAATCAGGTAATTCAGCATCAGGTTCTTCAGCAATATGTCCACTCAGTCTTTGGACAAATAGCTAATATTTAGAATATAAATAGTAAAATTTAAAAAAAAAACATATACATATTTAAAACCCTTACATTCCATCTTGGCGTTAATACTGTGTATTGGCTTCAAGGCAGAAGAGTGGTAAGCGCTAGGCAATGGGGGTCAAGTGACTCAAGTAACTTGCCCAGGGCCACACAGCTAGGAAGTGTTTGAGGACAGATTTGAACCCAGGACCTCCCATCTCTAGGCCTGGCCCTCAATCCACTGAGCTACTCAGCTAGAAAGTGATTTTAAGTACTCTCTGCATACTTTTTCCACCAGTGTGGCAGTAGCACTGCAAAGAGGACTGAGGGCCATTTTGCATAAGAAAAAAAAAACTATTTTATGTGTTATTTTGCTCCACAATATACTTCCAGAAAAATATCATCACCAAATGGCTACCTAATTAATGAAATCTCTTTCCAAAGTAAGCTAGACTGAAGCTCAGAAAACATTCTGTTACTATTGCCATATTGGAAGTGTTTCCACAATGTTGAAACCTATTGGAGTTTATAATCCACTATCGTGGCAAACTAATGGTTATCTCTATGTAATAATAAGACATAAAAGTAGGGCATTATGATGTACTGTCAGTTACAATAGAATTCAACAATTTAAGAGATTTTTTTTGAAAAAAAGTGCATTATTTGTGTGAAATACCTTGAACAAAAAGAGAAATTAAATTAGTCTGGCCTAATCTGATGATGAATCTGTGATGGCCTTTTGTCAAAATTGCTTTCTCTACTACATATTCAATAAATATCTCTTTAATTATGCACCCTCTTTTGAGGCCAGAGATCAAATTCTAGATAAAACAGTCTGTACATTATAGAGTCTACTTTTGTCACTTTGAAAAATAGGAATATTTGTCATTTTTACTCCTTTGACACATTGCTTTATAAAATTGAATAAAGATCACCAACACTAACATCTGGATCACATGACTTGAATTCAAGTACAGTTGGATACTTTCTGAATATATTTTTATTTATCTTAGACTTCAATTATTGTTCATTTTTGTTCTATCTTTCCAAGGGCAAAGGTCATTATTATATGTAGAAAACCTTTTTTTTCTAGTTGCCATAAGCAACAGTTTTTTCTTTAAGCATCTTTTTGCCATTAATAAAGCCAAAAGGAAGGTAAAGACTACTTTGGTCAGCTTTTGTTTTACTAAATATCTTTAGCTCCTTCTGAATATCAGCTATCCTGATATTTGCCTTAGAGGATCATGCTGCTTCTTTATTATAATCCTTTTTGAAATTCTTTTTAAAAGTATAACTCACCAAATGTATTACTTGTGTCTTTTCATAATACAAATAATAGTATCTGCCTTATATAACATTGTATGTTTTATCATGTGCTTTATAGATATTATCTCCTTTAATACTTGCAATTTTTTTATGATATGCATGGTAGTTATTATCACCATTTCACAGAAATATTAACTGATATTCAGAGGCGTTCAATGACTTGTCCATCATTACAGAGCATGTAAATGTTTGTAACAGGAGAGAGAATTAAATACTACCTGATAACCCATACTATAAATTATTTCCTCCTTGATCTATTTTAAAAGTTATCATCTATGTTTTTGTTATTTAAACTCTTAGGTGTGTCTCCAAAATGTTATTCTTGAATTTCTACATAATTCTAGGGATTGATTATCCTTTAGAATTGAGGTCCACAACATATAGCCAACCCGTCTTGGCATACTGTAAAGACGCGTCTCTTCAAACTGTGCTTTCCTCTTAGACACTGCAATTTTTTAAACAAATTTAATGAATCAAAATATAGAATTGTTATGTAACCAGTAGTGTAAACTTATTCATATAATATCAGAAGGTAAACTACATGAATAAGAATGGTTACATGATTGTCTTCTTATCATCAATATTCTTCCTACCTATCTACCTACTCCTTCTTAGCCTTATTTGCTCCATCTTTGTCCAAAAAATGTATACTAATAAAGAGTTTCCCCTGGTCCTCTCTCTTCTCTTGCCTCTTTATTATTTCACTTCATGATCTCACCATCTTCTATTAATCCATGTTTTCCTCTACTCTGATCATTCTCAAATCTACTAATCAAGGCCTAAATTCTCTGCTCACTTCTATTCTCAAATTCTCATTACATTTTGCACATCTTGAATGGGATATTCTCTAGACATCTTAAAGTTAACATATCAAAAACAGAGGTCAGTATTTTTTTCCCCAAACCATCCTTTCTTCCTAAATTTCCTATTACTACAAAGGTGCTATCATCCTTTCAGTGAGGTAGGCTCACATACTATGTGTCATTCTTACTTCCTCATTCTTTATCACATACACTCTTATCCAATCTGTTGCCAAATCTTCTCTTTCCTAGATCTCTTAGTCATTCCCTTTGTTTCTCTGATATTGCCAATGCTACGATTTTCATTTTTACTACTTTATGTGTCTTTGCAATAGCCTACACATTGGTTTCTATGCCATGAGACTTATTCTCCAGTGTGAATTTCCCAAAGCATAGCTAGCATAGCTAAAAGAAGATTCTCAATTCTTTTCTATATCTACCTGACCAACTCTTTTGGTAAATAGATGTATTTAGCCATTTGTTTACCAATGACTTTTTAAAATTGATTGGAATTTGGAACTCTTCTACTGGGAATTTAAAATATAGAAGGCAGGATTTAACTAAAAGAATATTTGAATCTCCATAAATGCCTTGACAGTTTTTTTTTCTTTGAGAAGAATAGTTGTTTTTTTATTTGTGGAATGAAAATTATTAATATCTTAGGCCCTTAGGCCACAAATAGCCCACGAAGGAGTATTTTGTGCTATTGAAAAAGAATTATACTGAATCTCAGCCCCAGAAAAGAAATGGCAAGATTGTGTCTCTTCTTCATAACCTTCTCTAAATCAAGTGATTAATTCATGGTGGAAATGGTTAGGGATGGGAGTCAGAGATTCAGGGGAAGATGTTTAGAAGGACAAAAGGGTAGGAGAGGAGGTTGGCAAAAGCTCTTTTGAGTAATTCATCCTTATCCAGAAAAGAGATCAAAGGTCACACCATAAAAAAGACTGGTGGATTGTTTGACCATTTGTTCAGACTTTTTTCAAATGTCAATACTGTTAAGCTTGACTGTAGTATAAAATTACCTTCCTTTCCAATTCATTCCAATATTTATTAAATGCTTACAGCATATAATGACTTAGCCAAGTAGGGCCAAGTGTAAGTGGTTCACTCATCCCTATGGTTTCAGTGGTATCCCTTTGGTCTCTGACTATCAAAAAGCCCTTTTGCTTTCAACACCTCCTTCACTATAATTGGCCTATCCCACAATGCCTCCTGACCTAAAATATACTTTTTATTACCCTTTTATTCAATAAAAACTTTTGTCAAAATGTAGACATTTGGGGGCTTTCTTGGGTGACAGATAGCCTCCCTTCCCCACTCCAGTCCCCAAAGGGCCCAGTCCTCTTTCAAAATACTATATCTCATGTGAAAAGTTTATCTTTATTCAAATGAATATGAAACAGATTGATGCAAAGTATTGAGTTCCAGTTGCTGAGTTGGAGGCGCTGGGGTCATTGCTGACTCTGGGATTTCTTATCAGTGAGTCTCAAGAACTTGTAATTAGAGAACTTATTTTAATACTTTGTAATTCAATTACCCCTTCTGTAGAATGAGGTCTCACTCCCATCATTATAATTAAGGAATTGTATGAAAAGATGACCAAAGAACAATTTCCTCCTTCCACAACTCTATGACTATACAAACCCTTACAGCTATAAATCGATTATCCTATGATATGTTTTATGGAAGCTGATTTTCCCAGCCTATTAGGCTCAAATACTTTGCCTTTCTTATTTCCTCCTTTTTTTTATACCACACTTCACATAAATATAGGTAGTTATGTGATTCTGAGAAAGTTCTTGCCAATTTGAATCCCAGTTTTCCTAGTTATTTAATAAAAATTTATCAGTCAGTCATGAAGCACTTATTAGGCACCAGTTATCTGAAAGATAGCAGGGTATTTGGGATATGGTGTTGGACCAGAAAGCAGTAAGAAATCACTTTCTGTTGATTCATATTGATTTTATTATCCTAGGAAGGTTATTTAACCTTGCAGTAATATAGGCCACTTTCTAAGATAATAAGTAGCAGAGAAGTTGCTAACCTGCATTTTTAGAGGGAGTTTCTGCATTTGGAAGTTCCCAATGGTAATGAAATCTCAGGTTCAATCTCTTGCTCTATGTGTCAAACAGTTTTTTATTTACCTTTTTTTTTGGACTTCTTAAACATAGAAACTCACATGTCTACCTATCACCTAGCTAGCTAGCTGTCTATCTAACTGCTAATCTGTCTATTAACTGTCAGTCTATCACATATCATTTATCTACTGATTTATCTATTATTAATCCACCTAACTGTCCATCATCTATTATCTCTATTTCTCTATCTCTCTCTATCTCTCTGTCTCTGTCTCTCTGTCTCTGTCTCTGTCTCTCTATCTATCTATCTATCTATCTATCTATCTATCTATCTACCTATTATAGACATTCATATTTCATTTTTCTCACTCTCCTCTTGGTCTTTCCCTCTTATTTTGGAAATAGCAGTCATTTTTATTATCAGGTACCAAGTACCTTTGTTCTACCCCAAATTATTGGAGCCTCTATGGACCATGCCTCAATCTTGCTCCCCTAACTGGTCACTCACTCCCACAGATCAGACATCACGTTGCCCTCCATCACTTTTCTTTTTCACAAAGCTACGTTGTGTCTTTTACCCATTTTCTGTGTATCCTCTGACCTGAAGAACAGAGACATTAAGCCATAAAAAAATTGACTATGGATGCCAAGAGGTCAGTGTGTTACATTTCCTAAGTAACATATTTGCATTTTAAAATGTGCCTTCTGGAGTCAATAATGAAGTAATATCGCTAATGGTAGAATTACCTGGCATTCCTGGCAGTCAAGCAAAAAGATATTTAAGTGCAGGTAGGGCTACTTAAATCAAAATATGTGAGTGACCTATGAACAGTGCAGGAATGGTGCTATCTGAATATTATCTTGGGATTCTGCCTTCCTTTGACAGAAAGCATTGAGAGGAAAGAGGAATTTTTTTAGGATTTTATTTTATTATTTTTTCACTTTGAAATTTTGTATTTAATTAATTGATTTAGAATATTTTTCCAAAGAGATTTTTTTCTAAAAAGAGACATAAAATATTTTTTCTTTCAATAGGTTAAATACAATGTTCCCCTGGTTCATATGGCAACATCTTTATTTCAAGTTAGATTGACTGCCTTGCCATCTGCTTGGAGGGAAAACAAGGTGCTCAGTAATTCTGGATCCTGGATACCAGACAATATTGGAGAAGGGCAGAATACATGTCAAGAGAAACCTCTAGGAGTGTTAAAGAATAAAGATCAGAGTAGTGAATTCAGTGAGATCTGGATTTGAATCCTGTTTGTCTCTCATGCTAGCTTGCTCATCCTGGGGACATCTCAGAGCTTCAGTTTCTTCAACTGTAATGTAGGAATTCTTACTATAGTAGGTATGTCATGGAATTTCTATTAGCCTTACATGAAAAAAAATGAAGCTTTCCATTCATATTAGTGCTTTATCTATATCTCCTTTATTCTTTGCTTCATCTCCTCTTTCCTTTCTCTCCTTTCACTTTCTCTCTCCTCCCTCCTTTCTCCTGTACTTTCCTCTTTTTCTTCCTCTGAATTTGGGCTCAGGAAGATCTAAACTCTTTTCTTCTTTCTGATACTTGCTGTGTGCTCTTTGGAAATGATTTACTCTCTCTGAACCTGCTTATGCTCATTTGTAAAACATGTTTTTCATGGACTTGATGTACTTTAAGATCTATTCGAGATCTAAATCTATAACTGTCTCTCTTTTTATCCTGCTCTATTGCTACCACTACCATCCCACCATGGCCACTATCATAATATTCATTCATCCATCATCATCATCATCATATCACCATCATCATCATCAATAGCATTTAGATAGTATTTTGAGGCTTAAACATTTCTATATACACGTTATCTTATTCAATTTCCACAAAATTTTATGAAATAAAATCTCTAACAATGCTAATTTTATAAATGAAGAAGCACTGGTTGAGTGAGTTACATAGTAACTAAGTACTCAAATCATCATTTAAACTTAGCTCTTCGTGACTTCATATTCAATACTTCTTACTGTGTCACCTAGTTGCTTTTTCTATGTCCTAATCTCTTTCTCTACATGCTTCTTTTTCTTTCTCCTCTTTCTCTTTTTCTTCTTAGACCTTGAGACTAAACTTGTTCAATAATTAATTCACAAATTAGCATAAAGGATTTATTGGGCTGGGCTGAGATATGTGATAGATTCTTTGTGGTAAAAAGATAGACCTAGAATAGACAGTAATATCCCTATCCCCAATCAGCTTCCAAGATTTCAGTTGCACTTTATAAGATTCAAATCTCTAGATTCTTGGTTAAATTTAAACAAAGTGAGGCACCTAGGTGGCTGAGTGGATTGAAAGCCAGGTCTAGAGATGGGAAGTCCTAGGTTCACATCTGGCCTCAGACACTTCCCAGCTGTGTGACCCTGGACAAGTCACTTGAGTCACTTGACCCCCATTGCCTAGCCCTTACCACTCTTCTGCCTTGCAGCCAATACACAGTATTGACTCCAAGTCAGAACATAAGGGTTTTAAATATAAAATGTTCCCAAATGAACCAAGAGCCAGTCAAAGCAATGCACTTGGGTTGTGCTTTCCTGGAAATAGGCTGATGAAGAACATGAAAATGGAAAGGCAGGAGGGAGGAACTGATGATCACAAGCATATCCTATGCTATTATCTCTAGAACATAGGAGGGAGGGAATTTGACCAAGAGTGAATGAATTGAGAAGTAAAGAGAGTTTTTCTATACTTATGTGGTTATGAATTATTTATGTAATATATCTGAGCTAAAGAGAACCCAAAGGGGAATCTGGCTTTCAATTCATTGTTAGATAATGAAAGAAATGCAGCTTGCCTATGCACATAGACCATCTTAGTGTCCAATAGAATTAAATTTTGCGGAATGAATAGTGCTAGGATTGAGAAATGTTAGTTTTTATGATCATTTTCAAATAGCTTTAAATTCATTTTCTTAGATTACGTAGACCAGAATTTGTAATAGGGAAGTAAATGGTACATAAATCTCTCAATTGTGACTCCAGCTAGAGTATTCCCTTGGAATTCCAAAATTGTAATATTTGCCCCCACCCAGGATTTCCCCAGGAAGAAAAATAGCATTCCATTCCATAATACATGCTTATTGAATTTAAATGTAAATAGTTTGCATAAATATTCATAAAACAGTTTCAACTCCCATGGAAGCAATTTAAGTAATGAATGATGCCATAGGACAAACTTTATTTCAACCCCCTCAAAAAAGAAACAAAAAAAAATCCCCAAAGAAACCAACAAAAACATGAAACATAATTCATAAAAGTGCATACATTATCCAGGCTAGACTTTTTCCTCTTCATGATTTTGACTTTCTCCTTTGGTCTGTACAGTCTCCAGATGTAGAGAATCACCATGATGTTGTCGTCATTGTTGTAGTTGTTATCATTTATATATGTGTATGTTCTCTCAGAAAAGACAAGGATTTAGAAATTCTGGTAAGTAACCTTCTAATGACATCACTCATAATGCCCAGAGGTCTATACCATTGTTCAGACTTACAATACAACTCTTACAGTTAGATTCTCTCAAAAAGGAATCTTAGACATGGACTTCTTTAAAAAAAAAAAGCATCAGACTTCCTTCCCTTTCACAGAAAAAAATAATTCCAAGGACAGGAAGTCCAGATTTCCTCCCCTCACGTAATCATTTATTGCCTCAAACCTACTCTATCAGATCTGTGTCTAAGATCAAAGCTTTAGGGTAAAATATTAGCAAACAAAAACAAATCCAAGAATAAAATCCATTAGTGCATCAGAAATCAAGATAAAGGAGGAATTGAGGATATCCAAATTTACTTAATATGATGAATACAGACTAACAATATTAAAGAATTAAATAATAATGATGATGATGATAGTATTGGATTTTTCAACTTTTCCATTTTTTTCAAGTTTTCAAATTATTTTTGTATTTTCATAGGTTTACATAGATTCTGCTGCTTATTCCAATTGTTCATATGAATTACTGAAAACCAGTTCTGTCCATCTAATCAAACTCTACCTGCCCAATTATTTTCAGTTTTATCATAGAGGGAAACACAAGTCCACCCTCAAGAAAGTCTATAGGAACATACAAATGAGCAAAGAGATAACCACAGATCAGAAAGATGGAGAACAATGTCAAAAAGTGTGAATTTCAAGTAACATGGAATACACTTATAATAATTTAAAATTGGGAAAAACCTCAGAGGTCATCATTTTATAATCATTTCTTAAGCACAATATGCTAAGATTTATATTAAAACAAAGCAAAATGAAAAGCAATTCTTATCATCAAGGAGCTCATATTATAGTAGAGATGATATGTTAATAACTATTGACATAGATGATATATACAGTATAAATGAAGATTCAGAAGCAATATAGGACAGACAATTTTGGGATCTTTCACCACTGTCACAACCATATCCCACTTTGACAGGCTTTAAAACCACCTGAGATGGGCTGGTGAAGAAGAAAATTATCACTGGGGGTACTTTGAACATTTATATCTCCCTTTTCCTAGGCAATTTCAGTGCTCGCAGGTTGTGAATGAAATTGAAATAAACTACATTCTTTTGATGAAAAAAAAATGATTCCCAGCTTTTACCATTTGCCCTGCTATTACATTTTAAGGAACTTTGGGACTAGTCTTCTTTCTTGCTCTACTTTTGTCATTCCTCCAGCCCTATCAGCTTAAAACTGAAATATACTGCACAACTATACCCTTAGTATGTTAGGAAATAGCTGATGGCAAAATAGATAGAGCCCTTGACCTGGGAGTCACACAGTCCTGAATTCAGATCAGACCTCAGTCACACAATAGCTTTATTATTTTTTGGTAATTCATCAATTTCATTTCCTTCTGTTTCTTTGAATGTAAAATGGAAATGATAGCACCATTCTTACATGGTTGTTTTATTCATAAAATAAGAAAAATGTGTAAAATATAATTAATCAGTGCTGAGAATATATAATGTTTTATATATGTATATATATGTACATATATATGTATATTAATTTATTTGTTTGTTTGTTTGTTTGTTCGTTTATTTATTTACTTATTATTTATTTATTTATTTTCTTTACTACTTTCTAGTCCTTGCCATGTAACTTGCAAATTTTATATGCAACCTCATCCAATTAGAGTATGATCTCTTTAGGACCAAAGACTGTCCAGCTCTGTCTGCTGTTATCCTTAGTATTTATATATAATATTATTATGAATATAATATACATACTGATACGTATGATAATGAAACAGGTCCAAGATACAATGAGGAAATTGGATTATATTTTTATAATGTCTTAGAACTGAAAACAGCATACTCTTTCAACTGAAAGCTTATGGAAGTTTGTTGACACTAAATATAGGACATGGAAATGCCACTCAGCCTGGAGAGAAAGCTTTCTTAAGGCTTTCTGACTATAAATTGAGGTCCCTTGCTCACAACTCAGTAAAGCAATATTCCAGAGGGCCTATGATTATGGAATAAAAACAACCAAAGGCAAAGCAACCACAAGGATTCCTTCCACTAGAGATCAACTTGACATAGCATAGTGACAGGAACTGTTGTCCAACTTTGGGTATCTTGACAGACTAGACAAATGTTTAAACTGCCACCTGGGCTCCTCTGGGTATGTGGTATAATGATGTTTGTGTGTTTGGTTGGCTGAAGAGCAATATTCTTCATGGTGAGCAGGAAATGTATTATTGGATTCACTCATCCCTAATGGTTTGCTGTGCAAATATGGGCTATTCAGCAGAAACACTGCACAGGTCTCTAAGACTTGAATGCTCCAGGCAAGTTTAATTCTGATGCCTACTTAGCTTGTCTATGTGACAAGCAAATTAGCTTGGAGAATAAGGGAATCCTAAATTATATAGGCAAAAAAAGTAGTTATGCATCACCTTCTCTAGGTAGAATATGTGAATGGGTTATTTAATCCATAGTTTTTTAAATAAAATAATTCTTGAAATAATTCACAATTTCCACATCATTTCTCTCTCACTAGCCAACCCCAGGCCTCTTCTTGCATAGAGATAATTCACAGCAGATTGCCTTTTGTTTTTTACTTCATTAAACCTCCAAAACCCTTAAAATAATTGCTTATAATTTTTTTTCTTAGACCAATTCCATAGTGAAGATGCTTCCCATCTTGCTTTGGACAAGAATTCTTCTTCGTGTCTTTAACCCAAATGCCTTTAATTTCTCTATGACTTCCATTCATTCTGCTCTCATGTTCAATGTTTCCCCCTACATTTTTGGCTCTTTTTGGCTTTTTCTTAAAGGAAAAGGCTTACATCATACCGACACTAAATAAATAATACAACACCCTTGGTATACTGCAAGCTTCTAATACTCTCTTTCCAATGAAATATTAAATATTCTCTATTCCCTTACTATTCATTTTGTCATCTGTCCATGTAGTCATTGAATTTTTCCCTGCCCTTACAAAACATAAACTATACTACATATTCCATAATTTATTTTATTCATATTTCATTCAAGATCTCTCCTCCACAACTTTATTACATGTGTACTTTCAGAGGTCACCTGTAATCTCTAAATAGCCAATCCAGGAACATTTTCTCTACCTTTACTCTTAATATTCAGTCTATTTTTCAGAAATGTTAATAGCCCTATAGTATAGATTTCTTCTCTTTTTCCATACCTAAAACTTACTAACCCCTCCATCCTCTTGACTTTCTAATATTTCTCATTTTTTTATATTTTAACCATCTACCTTTCCCTCTTCATTCCTTAAAAAAGTAGATATTCCTAAATGTTCCCTCCACAATTTACACTTCTTTAATGGTAGTTGTTTCTTTGGCAATTGCCAGATATCCCACTACTTCATTTGTCATTCCTATGGATATCAAATAATTAATCAATAGACATGTTTTAAATTTCTATTGTAAACCAGGCACAGTGCTAGCTGCTTAGAATCCAAAGATAAAAACGAAACTGATCCTTGCATAAAGAAATTTATATTCTACTAAAGTTATTATTCCGTATTGTTTCTTTTTTTCTAGTTAATTGTAAATTTACATCTCTCTTTTGAATATCTCTACCTTGATATTTCATTAGAAATCAAATTCTAGGAAGGCATAGTGGATAGAGCACAAGGTCTTGCAATAGGAGTGTCTATCCATGTTGGTGAATATGGGTCCATTTTGGGCACAAGATGTCTGAATGGTTTGTTAATGCTGAGTCCTAGGTTCAAAAGCTAGCCCCAGACACTTCCTAACTGTATGACCCTGGACATGTCATTTAATCCTGATGGCCTAGTTCTTGCCTTTCCATCTTAGAGTTGTTACTAAGAGAGAAAGTAAGAGTGTTAGAAAAAAATCAAACAATCCATGTGGAATATCAAACTCAACTTGTCATCTTCTCTTTACTCTGTTCTTACTTTACCCTTCTACCTAAGTCACCATTTTTTCTCAATAATGCCATCATATTTCTAGTTAGGAATTTAGGAAACCTCTGTGGTATCTTTGTCTCTTGAAACAAATTTAACATATATGTCTTAGGTACCTGTGTTGTTCAAGTAACTAATAATACCAAAAAAAAAAAAGAATAAATGCATATTCAAAACGCAGAATGATACACATATTTTCAGGCACATTCAATATGAGGAATTGTTTTATTCAACTATTTATATTCATTATAATAAATAATTAAATAAAAGTATACTTTTTTATTTTTTTAAACCCTTAAATTCTTTGTATTGTCTCATAGGTGGAAGAGTGGTAAGGGTAGACAATGGGGGTCAAGTGACTTGCCAGCTGGGAAGTGTCTGAGGCCAGCTTTGAACCTAGGACCTCCCATCTCTAGGCCTGGCTCTCAATCCACTGAGCTACCCAGCTGCCCCCTAAAAGTATACTTTTACATAAAGGATAAAGAAATTTAAAATATCAACTAATAAATGACAAAATAAATAGTAGTTTATTGTGCTTGCTTCAGCACAATAGCTCATTTAATAAGATAATAAACAAATGAAAGCAATAAGTATGCATTTATAGAAAATAAATTGATGGCATGCAGTAATGAATTACTTTGCGACGAAATAATACATTTAAAATAAAACATATGTGTGTTTTAAAAGATTCAACAAATAACAAAAATTAACAAAAAAGCCCCTACCTTAAAAGAGGTTATATTATGCTGTGTCCTAACCATGCTCCAAATGTGTTCTCATTAGTGAAGCCTTTATTAATGCTTCAGTTATACCTTACATCCTCTCAATGAACTCATAGCACTTTCTAACTACAATGTTTTTTTATTATTTAAGGTGTAATTTTATGCTTATGTCTAAAAGACTTAAGAGAAAAAGAGGACATTTGATTGAAAGTGAAGAACTTGGGTTCAAATCATTCCTCTGACATTTACAACTTCTTTAGCCTTAGGTAAGTTATTTGAGCCTCATGGGCTCAAGTTTTATCATCTGTAAAAAATGTTATTAGATTAGAAAACCACTTTGTTTTATTCTAATTCTTAATATATTTGAGCCTATTTTACTCCTACAATAAATCCTAGATTGTAAATCCCTTGAAGGCATTCTCTTTGTAATCTACCTTCCTGTCCCTGACAATATATGTCTTTGAACTTTGTAGTCCCTTAATATATCATTTATAGAGGAATAATTTTCATAATTAAAAAATACTGATTAGAGTAAAAATTAAGTATACATGTAATAAATCACACCTTGAAAAATAAGCTTCGCTGCTAACTTGATTGAAAATATTTGTTCCCATAGGACCCTGTCTCTGGATGGAGTATAGTTGGAATATAGAAGAGCTCAATTCTCTTCCTTTACTTGAAGTGAAAAGTGTCAAACTATCATGTGAACTGTACATCGATATGCTTAGCACATTGCCTGTGATGTATGTTTTTGATTGTGCAACATCACTAATCTGGAAACATATCACTCCTTCCTTGAACTTGAATGAGATGAGGCAACATGACTGTGCATAGAATGCTAGACTTTGAATAAGGAAAGGAGGGTAGAATAATACTTTCTGAGACTCATTCTTTTCACTGTAAAGGAGGAATAATAATTATACCTTTAGTGTTTATATTATACTTTGGAAACTTTGAAGGGCTATTTATCTCCATCTCGGTCTTTCTTCTTATCTGTCTCCATTTCCTCAACTGTAAAACATGGACAATAACATTACCCACATCTCAGGGTTGTGAAGATCAAATGAGTGAATATTCATAAAACAAAAAACATAATCCCTAGCATGTACTAGGGATGCATAAATGTGTATTCCCTTTTGTGTTCTGGAAGACTCTCCCCTGGACTTTTTTCATGCTACAACATTCCTCTGACCTTCTGGATCCCTTCAATAGTTAGTGAGTTTTTCCCAGTGTCTTCTTCTTGGAGAGGGGCTCAGTCTGGCTAATTTCCCTTGTTCCTTTATGATTCTTATTTTTTCGAAACCCTTACCTTCTGTCTTGGTGTCAATACCCTGTATTGGTGTATTGGCTCCAAGGCAGAAAAGTGGTAAGGTCTAGACAATGGGCGGCGGGGCAAGTGACTTGCCCAGGGTGACCCATGGGGAAGTGTCTGAGGCCAAATTTGAATCCAGGACTTCCTGTCTCTACGTCTGGCTCTCAATCCACTGAGCTACCTAGCTGCCCCCTATGATTCTTATTTTTTGCTATTTGTCACCATGTTCTTTTTCAAGTATATTCACCCTCATGCCCTTTATTTTTTCAGTTGTTTTATGTTTTCTCCTCTTAGAATGTAAGCTCCTTTAGGCCAAGAAATTTCTTTCATTGTGCTTTTATTTATTTAGCCATAACTTAACATGCTTTCTTATATACAGCAAATGCTTAATTAATGAAGGGAGAAGGAGAAAAGGGAGATGAAATAAACACATATATGGTCTTCCACCTGTCAAGCATATGTTAAACACTTTATAAATATTATCCCATTGGTCCCTCACAAAAATACCTGAGAGATGGAAGCTACTATCCTCATTTTACTGCTGAGGGAAATAAGGTAAAATTAAATTAAATGGCATGACCAGGACAGCACAACTAAGTATCTGGGTCTGGACTTGAACTGAAGATTCCTAATGCCAGTACCAGCACACTTAGAGTACCATGAAGCTGCTCATAAATGCTTATTATTAGGTCAAGGAGTTATTGTGAAATTCAAATTAGATAACCTATGTAAATTGTTATATGAGTATTAAAATTATATATGAATCCTGGTTATGATAGCTAGACACAGGGACATAAATCGATAATAGATGGATAATAGAGAGATAATAAATAGAGAAGATAGAGATGATAACTACTTAGATACAGAGATTTTAGCAATAAAGATGAGATATGAGAGAAATAGAGATATGATAGAGATAGAAATAATAAAGATAGGTAGATAGAGATGACAGATAGATAGCTATGCCTGCTATTACTAAAAAAACATTGCTATTTTCAGCCCACCTTTATATCTTACATATATAGGTATATATACATATATACACCCAACTAAATTTCTTAGTTCTGCCTATGGATATACCATTATTATTAGCCTTTGATGTTCCTTATACAGAATGCCAACTATACTTTCATTGCTATAACTTAGGGGAAATGCATCATGTGCTAGACTTCCATGCTCCAGTCCCCAATTCTCCTTCCTTCTGTCCTCATATTGCAGACATCTGGGGTGAAATAAATGAAGAAATATGGGGTGATGTTGTTTTGTACTAGACACATCAGGTGGAGTGCATATTTCCAGCACCATTCCCTTGCCATTTTTCACAGCTGAATTTACACACCCTTTAAAATATGGGAGCTCAGTGCTTAAGATGTAGTTCTTGGCAGACTCAGCAACTGAACAAATATTTGACTTAGCTGTTCAGCTGTTGCATTTTGTATTTCCTCCTTTATCAGTGGTGGTTAAAAATGCTTCTTTCATAGACACAATCGGGATGTTGATCAAACAAATCTCTGAAACCTCTACTCACCATTTCTATGTACTTTTCCTTTTACTTCTTACGTGACATGTTACATTCTCTTGATGTCTTCAGTGCCCAGTATTAAAAACTTTCATGCCAGAATATAAGACATGAACCAGGGTATCACAATTTAAGGATACCGATCGTTCCAGGGTCCAAAGAAGGGCAAGTAGGAGGGTTAATGACCTACAGTCTTTTGTATATGAAGATTATTTGAAAAACAGAGAGATATTTAGTAAAGAAGAACAGAGTGAGATGAGGGGCAATACCTATACTGAAATACTTGAAGTGATGTCTTTTGACAAGGTTTACTTTGCTTCCAAAGGGAAAATCATGAAAAATAGGGAGAAAAAGCAAAGAGTATAATTAAATACAATGTCAGAAAACATCAACAATGATCATTTAAACTGTTAAAAAAAGACTATCATACCTCAATTAGTAATGATTTTTGCTTTATCAGGGATTCTCAAATAGAAGTTGAATGGATAACTACTTAATTTATCTAGTATGATGTAGTAGGTAGATGTTTCCTAGGTTATAGGATTTATGGGCTTTGGAAAGATTTTGAGTTCCAAAAATTAAGCCAAATTCATCTTTATTTACATTAATCTTTGATTTTCTTTGTAGTCTTAAGAATATTAGCTAATGGAATTAGAAATAGTATACTAAAATGGATTCCTAGGCTTTACTTTGTAAGAGGGAGATTTTAGATATTATATATATATATATTTAATGTGTGGCCACCAGGAATCAATAATTCAGATTGATTCCATAATTAAAATAGACCCAAGTCAGGATCGGGTTTAAGGTAGTTTATTTACAATTAGGAAGGTAGAAGGTAGGGAAATAGAAAGAGGGAGAGGCTAGTCCAGGCCTGCAGAGGCCTGGATGGAGAGAGAGAGTTAAAAGGCTGATTAAACTAAACTACACGCTACAAGGCCTTAGCAATCAGAGAGGCAAGAGCCTACTTAAGGTAGAGTTTGGAAAAACGCCAAAGTAGACCAAGGAAATCAGCCTAACTTACCCATTTGACAATTCAGAGTGCAAGCTGCCTGAGGTCTCAGCTTAGAACCTTCAGCACCAAGTTCAAAGTGGGAACTGCCCCAACAGGAAGTAACCAACATACTTGAAGAGATAGTGTCTCTAGTCACTTCCTGTGGGTCCACCTCTAATTCAAGTGGACAAATGGCAGCCTCTACACTGATTTGGACTGCCCAAAGAGCAGTCACTTGTTCTTGATTTGTTACATATCATCACATGTGAGTAACTCATCTCCACTCCCCACTAAGGGAGGTGGGGATGACATCATCTCTGATAGTAAAGTTTTGACTATGAATGGACTAGAGCTAATTCCATTTACACAACTTGTCTTTCAAAGGCATTCATAACAAACCAAAACATTAAGAATCCTTGGTCTAGATGGATTATAAATTCTAGTCCAAGATGAAAATATTGCATTTCTGTGATTTTCTATTCATTTGGAATATAGTGATAAAATAAATTTCTAAAAATAATAAATATTCCCTGGGATAATTTTTTTTAATTTTAGAAATTTTAGAAATCAAAGGAAACATATATATCCTTTTGAAATATTATATATATATATGTAGCTGATGGGAGAATATTTGTTTTAATTTTAGGAATTTTGGAAATCAAAGGAAACATATAGATGTATATGTTTCCTTTGATTGCCTTCTTTCTATATACCACCTATAGGTCTTTCTTCTCTTTCTTCTCCATACTTCTAAATATTTACCTCCTTATAAATATTTCCTTTACTTGATGAATAAAACTAATAAACAAAAGAAGCATCAGCTGCCTAAGGATTAAATTCTTCTCAATTAAAATGGACTCAAATATTTTGATATGGTAATTCCACCTTTTAATAAGGTATAAAAATGGAATGTTGCAGGATTATTATTTTTTCTCTCTCCCAGAATGGTAAAGACCAAATATGTATCAGAATGCTTAGAGAATCAGCAAGGCATCTACCAAAGGTTTAATGTCTTTGTTCATTTATTCAAAATGCATTCATTTTTTCATCCATCCATTGATACAGTCAATTCATTTATCCACTCATTAATTTCTAAAAGATTTATTAAACATCACTTACATCCCCTCCATTTATTTCATAGGCGAAACACAAGTTGTATCTCAGACAATATCAACAGTTCTAAGAATTTTGTCGGGAGATTGGAACAATTACTGAAATTGAAGTCTATTTAGTGGTTTTAAACAAGGATTCCTAAATTTCCATTTTTTCCAGAATAGAATAAAATAGGCAACAATCCCTTACCAGTTTGTTTTTTTTTTTTTTGCCATCAATCTTTTTTGCCTTCTCTCTTGTTTATCCATATCCCTGTAGCCCACTTCATATGTAGTTTAAGTAAATAGTTGCCCAAGCTTTTAGATTGAAATAGCACTTATATCTCTTAAAGTTATCCCTATATAAATCTGTTTAATACATTTCATTTCACAGTGACATATTATTCAGGATTCAAGCATTACAAAAAATGAGGGAAAGCAAATTTACATTTAAACCAAGGGACGATTGACAATAAATTACAGTTTTTCGGCAAATGTTTTGATGAAGTTAGAAAAGATAGGAGGTCACTGAATACCACCTATATGATGTGTGTGTGTGTATATATATATATATATATATATATATATATATATATATATATATATATATATAAAGTCAAAGGAAATGGCAAAAGTTTATAAAAGGAAGCCTGAGTCACTTGTTGAAGGTCAGTTCTATAAAAGTATTATCCTTTGAAGACAATAGTAAGCATATGTGCAAACCCACATTTTACCAACATAGAAATTGAGGCCTAAAGAGATTTAAAAAATTTACTAGAAGTGATATAGGTAGGAAATGGCAGGACAAAAAATTTGAAGTAAGAGATTTTACCCGAAAACCTAGCAATATTTCA
This sequence comes from Gracilinanus agilis, assembly GCF_016433145.1. NCBI lineage: Eukaryota > Metazoa > Chordata > Mammalia > Didelphimorphia > Didelphidae > Gracilinanus > Gracilinanus agilis. The sequence goes on from NC_058131.1 coordinate 21,985,593, forward strand.
TTGTATTTGCTTCATCATTTGAAGTAGTGTTAATTCTACCTTCTGAAAAAAGCTCTGGTAAGTTTGATTATACTAATATATATATATATGATGGCTGCTCTCCAGAATTTTAAGCTCAGATCTGGTACTTTGCAATCTAGTAAATCAGGCATCATATATGATAGTATTTGCTGTTATATTCTGGTGATTAAGATGATGAAAAACTAAGTTAATGCTCTATCATATCTCAGAAATATCAACATACAGTCTTTTCCCTTCCAAATCTGTTGGCTTTAAAAGGAAATTTTACAATGCACTAAAAGAAAGTACATTTCAATGAAGCATCACATTTTAGTTCATTTGATTGAATATAATGAATGGTAGACATAATGATATAGCAAAGGTGTCCTGACATATTACTTTGGGGTCCAAATATTTGAACACAATTACCATAGAACAGCCATCTTGCCTCTGAAAAGAAAAGCCAGTCTATTAGAAAATGAGCAATTTCCCCCTTTCCTTTGCATTATTATAATAACCAAAATTTAAGAGGCTATAAACAGGGTGGCACCAGTCAAACCAATGAATAGATGCCAATTTTCCAAAGAAAAATGGACAGACTAGTTGGAGATGATAATTGAGGCCAGATCATGAAATTGAAAGCCCATAAAGTTCAATATGGGTCATACTGCTTCTTGATCAAATATTTCTTTTGCGAGACATCAAACCTCTCAATAGCAGACAGATAGAATCAGAATGATTTGGATGAATCTTTTCCCCCATAGGGCTTCACCTGGACTGAGGGAAACTAGATTTTTCATGTTGGGGGAATGTTTCTCTTTCTATCCAGAATTCTTCAAAGTTCTATGCTTAAGAGAAAGTAGAACATAAGGAGAGAGAGGTAGAGAGAGACAGAGACAGAATGAGAGAAGTAGAGATACAGAGATACAGAAAGAGAGATGAGAAAAAGTCAGAGAGAATGAAAGAAAATGTACCTTTTCATATTGTTTTAAATTACACGTGAATCTTAAAACTGCCTTCCTGGTTATCTCTGAGATTTTGTTGAATACTTAACTATCCAATTCACACTCATTTCTAAGGGAGATGCCAAAAGTGGGAGACACTTCTCAATTAAGATGAAATATTCTTCTTCAAGCTTTTCCTGTAATCCCTCCTCTGTTGAAACTCCTTTATAAAAAGCAAACTATATTATAAAGCTGTTTCCATTACTTTTTAGAAGGTAAATCGGCAAAAATGGTGGATTATAGAAAATGGTTATTCAGGTGAACATAGAAAAAAATCTAAATTGACAATTCTAAAATTATTATTTTTTCACTGCTTTTTTATTAAATCTTCTGGGAAATAGTTAGACTATGAAAATCATGGCTTGGTGCACCTATGCATTAGAAAATTCAAGGAAAGATTTTCATCAATGTTTCTTTTAAGTTTTTGTGGGGGGTTTTGTAAATTACTGTTACCGATGTCAATCTTTCAGTATATGTAGCTACCAGGAGATTCAAAACGAAAATGTACTTTCTGTTAAATGAGAGGTTATCAACACATCCTTTCTCCAATGAAATTTTTTTATATTCAGCTAATTACTGGAAAATGTGAGGCAGTGGCATTCATGTTAATCTATTTGCATAAGGATTGCATTTGCTATTTTCATTGATATTTTTAACAAGAACTTCAATTATTCTCATTTCATACTATTTGCTATTAAAATAATGGTATTGCTGGAAGAAGGAATATGCTTTCTGACAGTGACTACTAAGCTAAATAAATGTATGAAGTTCTTGAAAAAACATGTATAAATTTTGACCCCAAATTCTAAAATATTACAGGAATGAGTTCACAGGCCTTGGTTTACCACTATATACATAAGAGGTTCTTTTATCACCAAATATCTGTTAAATGGGGCATCAGTTCTTTCTACAGTGAAAAATAGGGCTTGGAAGGAAGAGTGACTTAGCAAGATTGAAAAATTACACAAAATATTTAATAGCAAATTACATTGTCTATTCATAAGTTCAAAACTGAGATTCTGAAAATTATCTTGAACCAGCTACTCAGTTTACATATAAGGAAACAGTGGCCTAGGTAGAGTGGGGGTATGTTATATAACCAAGAAATGAATACTTTTCAAATTTAAAATTCAGTTTTTTTCTACTATGTAGCACTGCTTAGCAATAGTTTTTTTTTTTTAATTCTTGGAAAATTTTATATAAGTTTTAGATGTATGAAGAGATTTGTTTTGTGTGTCTATCATTCGACTCATCACATATTTTTATAACACTTTCAAGTTTCCAAAGGAATTTACAAATACTACCACTTTATTCTCCCTCTCTCTCTCTCTCTCTCTCTCTCTCTCTCTCTCTCTCTCTCTCTCTCTCACACACACACACACACACACACACACACACACACACACACAACTGAGGTCAGCATTATTAATATCTTCTAATTTTTTAGATGAGGAAACTGAGGCAGATAGCAAATGATTAGTCCAGCATCATAAAGATAGTATGTATCTTAAGTTGAACTTGAAGGCATGTCTTTCTAACTCCAAATTCAGAACCTTATCCATTGTGTCAGCTGAGGACTAGGAACAATTGGTAGAAGTCATAGGAAATTTGGAATAAAGCATGAAACTTTCTAAAATTATAGATGACCATTACAACATAGTGAGTTCCCCACTTACTTGAGCCTTCCAGGTAAAAGTCAGATGGCCACTTGAAGGAGACACTAAAGAGGTGATTCTTTCTCCATTATGGGCCAGACTCCATGGGATTCTCTCAATACTGTCCTCATTTTTTATTTAGAAAATAAGTCCTCTTTTTCAGGTTTTCTTCTCAGTTCTGTTCAATTTAACTATAACAAACTGAACCCATTTGCCTGCTCACTGCTATAATCCTGAAGCAAGCTTAACCTTACCAATCAAACCTTATAAAATAAGTAGCATGCCTTTCTGTGTTTCTCATTTCAAAGTTTTGGGAATTTCAGTTCTTGGACACATTATTTCTAAAGCTTGTTGCTTTGTAACATCTTTCAATTTATTCAACATATCAAAATGGATGAATTTCTTCAAATTCCCTATTACTATCAAGTCATTACTCTGCCTCAAGGAGCAGTTCCTGATTGCTCCCTTCATTAATGTTGCTCCCCATCACTTTATATTTTAATATACATATATTTTCTATAATTTTTTAATTATTAAATTTATCTTTTAAAATTTAAATTTTTATAGGGGATTCATTGTTTTCCCTTTGTAATAACAGTGATAATAAACATTTCTCTAGTGCTTACTACTGATAAGATATTGTGTAAATACTTTACAATACTTTTTTCATTTGATACTCACAACAGCCCTACCAGTGGAGTTAAAATTAAAATTATTTCAAGAGATTGGTTTCTGGGTAAAAATATGTTTATTGAATAAACATATGTGTATAATAGTTCATTGGTTAGGTAAGCATCATAACCAATATAGTGATATAGGTCTCCTTTACATATATATATATATACATATATATATATATATATACATTATTGCTTAGTTGTTTTAGTCATGTCCACCTCTTTATTATCCCATTTGGATTTTTCTTAACATAGATACTAGAGTGGTTTAATTTCTCCTTCTCCAGCTCATTTTATTGATTAGGAATATGACGCAAACTGGGTTAAGTGATGTGCCCATAGTCACATAGCTAGTATGTGTTTGGGGCCAGATTTGAACCCAGGAAGATGAGTCTCCCTGAATCTAGCCCTGGAACTTTATCCACTGTACTACCCAGGTTTTTCACTAGATCTTTTTATTGTATAAAAATCTATTTTAAGTTAGTTGATTTGATCACATATATTAATTATGTTTCTTTTCTCTTCTAGGTTTGCATTCTTTTATATCTTTGATGATTCAGTGTTCTGACATAGCAGACAGCTAATGAGGAATGTGTTTGCATTGGTGGTGCTATATTTCTCTCTCTGTTTCTGACTCTCTCTGACTCTGTCTCTGTCTCTCTTCTCTGTATGTAACACACACATATATAAATATGTACATATGTATGTATATATGGATAAATATATACATATAAACATATTAATATAAAAATCACATATATTTGTGTGTGGTTTCTTACACATTAATTTCTGAGTCTGTGTTGTTTCTTCTGCATTAATTATCTTGTACATGGTTTCTCCATGGAAGCTAAGTCATGAATTAACTTGTCAAATGGAAGCAAGTAATTATATGAATATTCTCTTTCTCTCTCTCCATCACTAGCAGTGCTGAAGTGGCACAATTTCAGAGGAAAGAGATTAGGAGAATCATTCCAGAATATGATTCAGCTCTGGTAAAAGAAGGTCAACACAAATATTTGAAATAAAAGAAGTGAAATATTAGATATGTCACAAATATGTTCACAGAAATGCAACGGCCTTTTTTTCGCCTAAAAAAGTAGAATTCAACAGGCTATATTATCAAAATTTTCAGGTAAATTTAGTTAAGGGATGCATCTTTGGGGAGGATGACGGGGATTACAAGGAACAGCAGAAGAGGTTTTAGAGGTTATTATTGCATGGAGTAAATAGCAGGATATTGCAGATCTGGGTTAGACCTCACCTAAAGTACAGTCTCCTGGGCAAGGAATTGAATGTTCTAATTGTAACTATTTTTTCCCATACCAAGTAGTGCTTAAACTGATTTATTTCTATTCTTCTAAAATCATTTGTGTTTCAAGTACATTCTGCATGCTTTAATTCCCATATGCTTGAGCACAACCACAGTTTCCTGACCCTACTTAAAATTCTAAAACTCTCAAATGACTTCCTGGACTACATCCAGTCAATTCATGGAGAGATGGCTATCCTTTTAAAAAGGCAGAGAGTAGGTAGCAAGTTGTGTTTTAATTTGAGAATGTTAGAGTCATGCCTATAACTACATTACACTCTAAACTCTAAAAGGGTGTATAATTTTGAAGTATTATGTGCCATAATGGAACTATATATTTAGATCTGTGCTAAGTGGATGCTTTTGGAAAGTAGAGAATAACAAAACCTACTACAATGTACAGATGGATGTGACTAGATGATGAGACAGGCAAGGTCATTATTTGTTGATGAGGAATATGCTCTGGATTAATTCAATTATGAGATGATGGGCTAACATCTAAAAGAACATGGACTGATTATTAAAAAATAGTATGATTTCATCAGGAACAGGTCATATCAGATTTGCCTTATTAAATTTTTGTGCAGTGTTATTACTTAGATTTTAAACAAAAGATTTGATAACATAGTTTCTATTATCATTGTGGAGGAGTTGGAGAGATGTGGATTGTATGATCAAATTAGGTGGAATTAGAACAAATTGGACAGCAATATAAAGAGAAAATTTATGCCTGGATGCCAATATTGTCAGAGTTCTCCATTAGAGAATTTCAGGGGTTGCCATTTGTTACTTTGCCATTTAACTTTCTTTTATAAATCAAGACTATTAATGTCCTAGAAGGCTTGCTAATCAGTGTTTCAAATGACATAAATTTTGGAGGGATAAATGGCATATGGTATGACCAATCACAACCTAACAAGATTTTCATAGCACAGATTCCAATAAGATGATGTAGGCTTTGGAGTTTATATTCAGACTGTCATGTTGGGTAGTCAGAGTATGGCTACTACTTCCTTAATGGTTCTAGGAGAAATAGAAGTAATTTGGACTTTCCTTACTAATATAATAGATTGATTCACACATCCTGTGTACCACATAAAGAATAATTGCCAGTTATTTCCCCAATAATAAGCACTAGTGATTAGTGCCTCAATACATTCTTGACCATTCAATGTCTTCCAATTTGAATTAAATAATTAATATAAAATATATATTATAAAGGTGTATTTCCTAAGAAGTTATTGCAAGAACAATAGTATAATAGCCTTCAAAATTGGAATCCTTTCCTCTATTGCTTTATTTTCTCTAGAAAATGCACCAAAGCTTAAAATGGAGACTATAGGCAAAACAATCAGTAAATTCATTGTGGGGTGCAGTATAATGAATGGATTAATTGTGGGTTTAATTACAAGAAAAACACTGTCTTGATTGTTGATCCAATTCATTGATTACTTGGGTTAAATAGGTTAATTTTCATTGCTTGATCTTCATCAGACTTTATTTATGTGTTCCTTGATGAATGGATAATATTTGTAAACACACATATGCACAGCAGTTTATAGCTATATAAGTGTTATTTAAATGTTTATTACTTTCTCCCCTCTCATCTCAGGACCTCTGGCAACTCTCCTGAACTTTGGTAAATCACAAAGTAGTGTTTTGGTCTCTTACTTCGATGATGCACACCAGACATTAATAAATGCAACAGAAACAAACAAAAAATGTTCACTTTTTCACATCTAACTGGTCCTCACTTGAAGATGAGAGACAGTGAGTGAAAGACAGAAAGAAAGAGAAAATTATAAAAAGGAATAGGGAGAAAGGGAGAGAAGGAAAAGATGGACAAAGAAGTACAGAAAGAGAGAGACAGGTAGAATGAGAGAATATGAAAAACGGACACCAAACAGAGAGTGAGAGTGAGAGAGTGAGAGAGAAAAAAAGAGAACATTCTATTTATTTGAACCTTTTGTATACATACTCAGGTACTTGGGAGCATATAAAATATTTAATGCTCAAGCTGACAAAAAATAAGGGATACCAGCATATACTCTGAGGCAGGGAATCTGAACATCTTTCATGAATTTCCAATATGAGGAGAAACAAATATCCCAATGGGTAAGCATCAGCAATGTATATTAATCATGTTTCAAAGAGTGGAATTGTGATGGAATGTTATTGTACTGTAAGAAATGATGACTGGGGTGATTTCAGAAAGAACTGGAAATATCTACATAAACTGATGCAGAGTGAAATAAGCAGAACCAGGAGAACATTGTTCACAATAACAGCAATATTGTGGGATGATCAACTATGATAGACTTAGCTACTCTCAGCAGTACCATTATCCAGGACAATTCTGAGGGACTTATGATTTTTAGAAAGTCAGAATGAAAAGAAAGAATATAATTTTTCATTTTATTTGGGTTTTTGTTTTGGCATTGTGGTTTTATATTATTATACACTTACAAAAATAAAGAATAAGGAAATATGTCTTGCATGATAATTCATGTATAACCCAAATCAAATTATTTGCCAGCTCTGAGAGTGGAAGGGAGAAAATTTGGTTCATATAACTTTAAAAGAGTTAGGTGGAAATTTGTTATTACGTGTAATTATTAAATTAATTAATCAATCACAAAAATAATTCTTTGTTTTTTATACACACAAAGCCTGTAAAAAGTATGGAATGGGACCTCATGGCTTAATCTCCATTTTACACTAAGTTGACCCTATTGAAATTGGAATAAAAATGCTAAGATCTCACAGTTCCTTACATCAGAGATCTTGTAAATTCAGTTCCAGTATACCACAATAAAGCAAATATTTCAATGAAGTGATTTTTTTTAATTTCCTACTGCATACAAAATTTTAGATGCTAGGTTGTAGTCCATTAAGTATATAATATTATGTCTAAAAAATAAAGTTATTAATTTAAAATTATTGCAAACAAATTGTAATCATAATCCAAGCTTTCAATGAGTCATAATCTGTTTTTTTTTTATTTTGTTTATTTTCTGGTGGAAGGTCTTGCCTCAATACTGATGACCACAGACTAATCAGGGTGGTGATTGCTGAAGGCTGGGATGGATATGGCAATTTCTTAAAATAAGACAACAATGAAGTTTACTGCATTGGTTGACTCTTCCTTTATCTCTAATATTTATATATTATTTTGTATTATTAATTGATTTAATTTACATTTTGTTGTGTCTCAGAGAATAGGGAAGTCTGAGGGAAAGTGAGAGAGAAAGAGAGAGTGATTGGGAAGAGGGCAGAGTAATCATAATATACCCGGCACATTAAGTTCACCATTTTCTTTGGGCAGTCTGTGGCACCCTAAAACAATTACAATAGTAATATATCAAAGACCACTGTAACAGGTATAAGAACAATGAAAAGTTTGAAATATTTTGAGAATTACCAAAATGTGACAGAGAAGCAATGTGAGCATATGCTACTGGAAAAATAGTGCTGAGAGATTTGCTTCATGCATAGTTAAAAACACACTTTTAATTTGTAAAAAATACAGTATCTATAAAGTGTAACAAAGCAAAGAACAATAAAATGACTCATGTTTGTACAAAGTATGTTAATGTTTGTAAAATATTTTATTATCATGTAGTTTTGATTTTCAAAACTATCTCTAACATTCCATTTTATGAATAAGGAGATGACAGTTGAAAATGATAAAAAGACTTACCATCTGAGGCAGGATTAAAACTCAATTCTGCTGGCTTCTCAACCTAGAGCTCTACAACACACGGTAACTCTTTTTTTTCATTTTCATTTAGAATAGTTTCCATGGTTCCATGATTCATGATCCCCCACCCCACTCCTCCCACCTCCCAAAGCCAACAAGCACTTCTACTGGGTTATACATGTATTATTATTCAAAACCTACTTCCATGATACTCATATTTGCAGTAGAACAATCCTTTAACATCAAAACCCTAATCACATCCCTAATGCACTAAATGATAGATTATATATTTTTCTAATGCATTTCTGGTTCCACTGTTCTTTCTCAGGTTATGGATAGCATTCTTTCTCATAAGTTCTTCTGGATTGTCCTGGGTCATCATATTGCTGCTAGTAGAAAAGTCTATTCCATTCAATTGTGCCACAATGTATTCTGTGTGAATTCTCTGTGAAAAATGTTCTCCTGGTCTGCTCCTTTCACTCTGCCTGAATTCCTAGAGGTTGCTCCAGTTCACATGGAATTCCTCCATTTCTTTATTCCTTTCAGCACAATAATATTCCATCACCAACATATGCCACAATTTATTCAGCCATTCCCCAGTCAATGGCCAACTTTTCATTTTCTAATTTTTTGCCACCACAAAGAGCACAGCTATAAATATTTTTGTACAAGTCTTTTTCTTTATTATCTGTTTGAGTATACTGTAACTCTTGAAAGAAAGGATTTCAATTCAACAAGAAGAGAGATTTTTTAAATTCCTAACCAAGTGTTAAATATAAACAATAGATAGTTGAAGAAAAGGCTTAAAAATAGAATACCAAAGTAAAATCACTCATTGAAAAGGACATTTTTATTCTAATAGAACTACATTTATATTTATGTATATATGTATATAATTTATTAAAATATAAAGAATGCCAGCTAATATGTATCTTAAACCACACTAATCAGTACAATGCCCAAACTGATTTTTCTCATCAACAAAAATCCTAAAAAAAAAATAGCTCTCATTTGAGAATAAAGTTTATATTTCTTTGATCATTAGAGATTGGATTTGAGTTCCAGTGAAGACTTTTTTTTTTAGGATTGGGCAGGATAAAGGACTATTTAGGATCATTTAAATCACATCACTAGGACTGAAGGACTAGCTTCCCATTGCTGACATTCAAAAGTTTGTTTCCTTTTATTAAATCAAATATCAATTGAGAACTTCCTGTATACCTAAAGGTTATGTTTATAAAGCCTTTTGCAGAATATAAAAGTTTGTATTTATGATAGTTTGAAGTTTTCTTAGGATAAACATGCATATTTGTACACACACACACATGCACAACATCTAATTCTTGCTCTACTCTAAAAGACTTTTAAATCCATCACACCTATCTTAACAAAGCATCTTTCATATCTGTTATGCCATCTGATCCTTAATTTCATCCTAGGAGGAAATAGAATTAGAGGTTTAGAACAAGAATCTATTTAAGTTTACAATTCAACTCCTTGTTTTAACATGTGAAGAAACTGAGGCCCAGAATGAAAAGACTTACAATCACAGAATTATGAGTAAAAGCACCAGGCTTGTGATGCAGGTCTTTCAACTGCAAGATCTCAAGATAAATCCATAACAAGTATGGATATATAGTTCACCTTATACCTACTACTTTTCCTCTGTTGACCATCCCCAAGTTATACTGTACATAATATATTTGTGCATTGTATATATTGCTACATTCTTTAGATTGTGAGCTCCTTGAGATCAAGGCTTACATTTTTCCAGCATTAAGATTAGAATCTGAGTCAGTTAATAATTATTGATTGGCAAGATATTGTAGTTATAGATTTATTTTCATGTTGTTCCTTCCATTTGAGTGTTAGATTCTCAAAATCAGAGACCTTTATCTTACTTTGTATTCCCTGTACTTAGTATCTCATCTAGTAAATAGTAAGTACTTAATAAATGATTATGAACTGATTGACTTTGATGATAATGGAAGAAAGGAAATAGAATATCTTTATTCTTCACAGAATCAAAAATTTCTAGAGCTGAAATGGACCTCGTACTCATTTAGCCCATATCTTTAAGTAATTCTTTCTATAACATATCTGACAAATTGTCATTCAACATCTCCCTGAAGACCTCAGTGGAAAATGTAAGGGTGAAAATGGGGCTTTATGGGTTCAGTATATTAAAGATGGTCACCAGAGGATTGAATTATTATCAATCCTCAATTAAGAATGATCTCAAATGAAAATTGACTTTTATGGAAATTTATTTACATGAGAAGAGAGAGAGGAAGTATGGAAATAAGTATCTATCCCACTGAGTAGTCCAGATAGATCTTAACCCTCAGTGGAGGGTTAAAGGGCCTGAGGCCCTGAGGTGAATGGAGCAAACTTCATTCACAGAGTCTATAAAAGGAAGTTTCTTAATAGAAGTTCAGGAAGATTCAATCTTTAAACTCACCATGTGGAACAGTCTCAGTCATGAACCAGCAAAGCTCCCTCAGGTCCCCTTCACCAAAACAATAGCAGACTCACTCAACTCCCTCTTTTATAGGGGTCACGTATACTTCACTTCCAGTGCCTTCCCCTAGCCTGAGTGTCCAATCACAATAGAAGCTTTCTCATAGAAATCATAGGGGGCGGTCCATTGATTCTGATTCATTACTCACTCTAGCACATGTGGGTTAGGACCTCCCAGAAATGGAAGGTGTTCTCACCTTTGGTGATTAAACCTAAAGATGGGCAGTGTAGACTTAATCTAATTATCACAGAAGGAATGTTACCCTTTCTCAAGCAGTCTGTCTCAGTATAGATTTAATTGTTAGGAAGATTTTTTTGATAGTTTGGAAGAACCCACTAAATATAGAGGGAGTCCATTACATTCTTAATAGCTATAACTATAAGGAAAGAATTTTTATATAAAGTTTCAAACAATTTGTAACTCACGAGCCAATTATTTATAATAAAATTCTCTCTCTTTTTTAATTTTCCCCTCTTATTTGCCAATTGGACTATCTATATAATATTATAAATTGTTTTTCATACCTTTAAATGCAAATGATGAGTAGAAAGTCAAAGCTTCAGAATATCGTATCCATGATGAACAGGCCAAAAAATACCTTTATAATTAACTTCATGTACCATAACATAACATTTTACCATATTACTACATAAATACATGTGAAGACATATGCACATATGTTTAAGATGTTTTGCAAGTAGCTACACATGATTTAAAAAAAAGATCACAATAATCATTTTTCTTAAAACAAAAAGGAAATGCATATGTGATAGCTATTGTATGATTTTCTTCAATTAACCCAAATATTGAAACATTTATGTAAATAACCAACTTTTCAAAGGTTTTCATTGTTCATATTTTTATATCCTAATTTTTTTCTCTCTCTCCAAAACAACATCTGTAATGAAAGATTATTGAAATCCTCTTCTTCTAAAGTGAAGAGATTGCTATATATTTGGAAGTCCAAAGTTTGTACTCCTCTAAAACAAAACAAAACAAAAACTTGCAATAGATAATTATTGTTAAAATGTTTTCTAAAGAAAAAAATAACCAACCCTTTACTCTATCTGAATTAGACTAATGTTTTCAACTCATTTCTGTTGCTATTTTCTATTCATAAGATTTCTGCTTTTTTTGGTAAGGTTTTAAGCTGGTCTTCCTTAGATGCACATTTTACAACCATTCATCAATTTTTTAGGAGTGTCTGGTGTGATTTCAAGAGATCCATCAGAAATCTCAGCTATATTTAAGTTGTCAAAGACCTTCAGAAATGGTAACAGTGACTCCTAGAGCAAATGTTTACAGACAAATGCAAATGAGCCAACCAACAGTGGCAGCAGCTTCAGTAAGCAGAGTCCTAAAGAAAAAAATAAAAGCTATCCATTCTGGGATAAGGCACCAATTTTCAGAGTTCAATAGAGATATACATATGAACAACTTTATGAAGGCTACACAAAGAGAAAAATGGGATGTTCAGAGAGATAAACTAGAAGGTTCCATCATAAATTAACTCTTCTATATATGTTGGCATTACTACTATCCTTGTCATCTCAAGAAATTAATTCATAAACAAAAAGAATATTCCCCATCTTCTTGATTTGAGGGAAATATTCTTGTAATTATACCTTCTTAGTTTACCTTTCCAGGACTTTATTTCTATTTGATTATTCTTTCTTAGGCAAAACAGTGAATATATATTTGGAAATGTAAAGTACACAGTTAGACATGTAAAGAAGAGCATGTAAAGTTGAAGAATAATGAAGCTCTGAATGTAGATGAAGGAGCATTAGTCTGAATTCTTCTTTAAATACTCAAAAACTTTGTGACCCTGGACAAGGCATTTAACTCATGTTAGCCTTGGTTTACTTATCTATAAAAATGGGAATAATAAATATACTAACAAATAGGTTTTTTTAGTGTTAAATGAAGTAACATGCCAAAAACTTCATAAAATTTAAAACTTTCTAGCCATCATCATTATTAATATTTTATATAGTCTCATTCATATCTCTTACATATTAATACTATATTTATATCACTATTATATTAATTAATGCATGATACTATGTAATTATCCTATTGTACAATAAAACACATCTTTATTGAATAGGAGATTACAAATCTTTGCTAATTTCTAAGATCAAATTGCCAACACTGAAAATTTAACAATCACCCATAATGAGCTAGAAAGAGCTAATTTTAGCACACTGTAGGATATAGCCAATTAGAAACAGATTTTTGGAGAGAATATACTGGAAATGGGAGTAGTTTGTAATTTTGACTTTTCAGTCAAATTCTCAAAGATCCTCATAGGATCATTTGAGGAAAGGAGTTAAGAGGAATACATATATGGGTAAAGTAGATAACCTAGTACAAAGAATTGTCTACTGATCACCTAAAAAGAAGCCTTCTACTGTAGACATGTTTACTGGGTTATAAGGTTATCATTTCGGAGAAAAAGAAATACTAGCAATTATCCAGTTCAATTCACACTCTACAGATGAGAAAACTGAGACAAAAAAAGGAAAGTGACTTGCTCAAGGCCATAAAAGGAATGAATTGCAGAACTGAGTCTTAAACCCAGTTATTTTAACGCTAAATTTAAAGATAAATCCATAAAAGCTTAATGATTTCTCGCATTGGAAAACTTTAAGAAGAGAAGCTGAGGAAATACAGTGTTAAGTAACAAAGATAGTATCACAGAATCTGATTTTTAACCCCTACTCAGTCTCTTCTTGCATGTGTGACTTTAGAAAAACTATTTTTCTTTGGGCCCCAGTTCCTTCATCATAAAATGAAATGGTTGGAGTAGATAATCATTTTCCCCATCTAGAATCCTAAAATGACATAATGCTTTATTATTATTATTAACATCAGAGAACACCGAGACATAAAGCTTTTGTTATTCAGTCATGACTGATTCTTTGTGACTCCATTTGGTATGTTCTTGGCAAAGATACTGAAGTAGTTTGCCATTTCCTACTCCAATTCATTTTAGTGTTGAGAAAAATGAGGCAAACAGGGTTATGTGACTTGCCCAGAGCCACACAGCCAATATGTGTCTGAGTCAGGATTTGAACTCAGATATTACTGGCTCCAGGTACAATGCTCTATCTCCTGCATCACTTAGCTACTCTAAGAGATATCGTGCCTGTATTATATTATCTATGGGATAGTCTGCAAAGATGCAGAATCAATTCACAGTCAAGGGGTTTCCAGCTGGACAGAGACCTTGAATTTTAGTTAGGACCCCCATTTACTCGCCTGGGGTTCAACAAGCAGATTTTACCTTGATATGAGCAAGGGGATTCCTCTTGCTTTCTTGTGCTTCCCATGAATCCATCACACCTTCTTTGTACTACAATCCTGAAATTATAGGCTCATCCTGATTGCTGTGAGCCCAGAACATGCCCTCAGATTATAGGGCTATTTGTGCTGCTTAGCAAGTGCATTTATGAGCATTAATGTATCCATTATTTTTAATTAGTTCTTAGAACTTCTCTTTTACCAACAGGAAAGTCATTAGCTACAATTTGCAAATGAAAATGATCATGCTGTTGCCCATGGCTTCCTGAGACAATCCATCTCATTATCTCACCCAGAAAAGGTCTTCTTACTTCCTCCTGGTCAGTTACACGGTTGCTAACATATTCTTAGCAAAGGCAGAGTTAATTTGAACAATTTTTCCAAAACTTTTAAGGGCTTTTTTTTCTACCAGTAGAATCAGTAAGTTCAGATGACTTTTTTTAACATTCTTGTTTATGGTTATTGTTTCACAAGCAGAGTTGCAAGAGAGATTCTATTCAGGACAGTCTTGCTGCATTGAGTATCCTATGAGACTACACACACATATGCACATTTACATGCATTTATGCACACATATATTCATAGGTATGCACACTCATGTATGCATACACACACACATATATATATATATATATATATATATATATATATATATATATATATATATACTTAGAGATATATGCATTGTGAGTTACTGTTGTACACAGTCTGAAAATATGATGAAGTCAAGAAAATGCCTTTCTTTAAACCCTGGTATTTATTTGCTAAGTAGGTGTTTGGTCCTAGAAGCTTTAAGTCATGGGGATAAAAATAAGTGAACAAGGAGAGAAACCTTACCCTAAGGACAAAGAAACATGATTCATGAATTGAAGAAAAGGGCATGGATGAATCCTTCCTACATACAAAAGAAGCTGGAATCTAAATTCTGTGTCTGATTTCCCAAATTCAACAATTCAAATCAATCTCTCAGATTTTGCACTCTCTGTCTCTATCTCTCTCCTCTGTTTCTTTGACTCTTTCTCACTCATCTTCTAGCTGCCTTTTCTCTTTCTTTCCCTGTTTGTCTCTTTCTTGTCTCTCTCCCTCACCTTACTCTCTATAATTGTTTCTTTTTCTGTTAATATTATTTCCTCTGTACCTCTGTTTCACTCCAAATTTTTTCTCTTTGTTTCTCTCTTTCCCTTTCTGTCTCTTTATCTTTGTCTCTCTCCCTCTGTCTGTCTCCTACATCCTCTCTGCCTCTTTATCTCTATATTGCTTTCTCCCTCTTTTTCTATTTTTACTCTTTTCTCATCCCCTCTCTACCTTTTATTTTTCTGTCTGGATGGCTATGTCTCAGTCTCTCTCTGTCTCTGTGTCTATGCCTATGTCTGTCCATCTGGCTGTCTCTGTTTGTCTTTCTCTCCCTCCCTCCAAAAGGGTCAGAATTTTGGATCCCTCCAAGCTGTTCTGAACTTGACTGGCTGCCCTGATCCATAGTATGTCTAACCTTTTCTGGAGGTCTTTGAACAAAGTCTAGGCCATTATTTGTTAGGGATATTTTAGGGAGAAGATTTTGATTCATTCAAAACAGCCACTGAGAACTTTTCCAAATCTTGAAGTTATTTGTAGAGCTGAATTGACTTAAATAACTAAAAGAAAGGTTATACTAGACGCCATACCTAGACACTGATTACTTGTGCCCAGCAGGATGATAGGGGAAAATTGAACAAGGATTATATGAAATTTGTGTTGTAGGCAAAGGTTAACTAATTGGCTTTGCCATTCCTTTCTGGGATATAATCAGAAAAGCAGGGAAAATGAATTGATTTTCTGAGTGTGACTTGTCTAGCTGGATATTTTTACATTTTACATCTTACATTGTGTTTTACCTGTTACAAATTTCAGTAACTTTGTGGCCCAATAATTTTACATTCACCTGTTGCTTAATAATATTTTTACTTCGTGACATCATCAAAGATTTCAATCCTAAGTTTGGCAAAGAGGTGCTTGTGATTACCATATATTTCTTTAGTTTGGGGATTCAAAAAGAAATTGTTGAACTGAAGTTGCATTCTGGAAATTAAATAATATCTAAATATTAGAAACACTGTAGATTTTGAGAGAAGAGTCCTTGATCTGAATCTTAGCTCTCCTTGTTTTAAATTTTTGTGTGTTTGTAGGTATGGTATTTCACCTTTCTATGTCTATTTGCAATGATGTAAAAGGAAGAGAGAGGTCTTATTTTTTGATGGATAATGTTTGGGCCTTGGACATGGAAGACTTGTATATCAGCCAAGCTTCTGAAATCTATTACTTATGACATCCTGGATTTTATTAATTTATCTATTAATTTTTCAAGGTTTAAGACAACTTTTTTTTAAACCCTTAACTTCGGTGTATTGTCTCATAGGTGGAAGAGTGGTAAGGGTGGGCAATGGGCGTCAAGTGACTTGCCCAGGGTCACACAGCTGGGAAGTGGCTGAGGCTGGATTTGAACCTAGGACCTCCTGTCTCTAGGCCTGACTCTCAATCCACTGAGCTACCCAGCTGCCCCCTTACGACAACTTTTTAAGAATATAAGTTGCAGAGAAGATATTGTTTTCTATCAGGAAATGTTGGATCCCTCCAAGCTGAGGATCAAGTGAAAGCTGTTCTGAACTTGACTGGCTGCCCTGATCCATAGTATGTCTAACTTTTGCTGGAGGTCTTTGAACAAAGCCTAGGCCATTATTTGTGCTATCTAATAAGAGCTATCTAAACTGATGAAATCCAAACTTCATTGTCATCCTTCATACTGGAGGAAGGCCAAAATGATATCACTGGTGATGTTTTCTGACTCAGACAAAAATTGGTTTTAAGTGAAGCAGAGTTATACAAGATTGCCAAACTCTCTCTTTGAGAATCATTGAAGTCTAGTGGTTGAGACAAAAGTCAAGATGACTCATGATGATACTTCAAGATGTAGTTGGTTACCTTGACTTCTTCAATGTCTCAGAAAGCTCTGACTACTCCATATACTCACCTCCCTTTCTTCATTGCTGTTGGAACAAATTGTTGTTATCTGCCTCTTCTACTGGAGCAAGTCTTCATATGTCTGGGGAAGACAGGCTGCCAATTCAATGACAGGGTTAAATCTTACTGTGTACTCTCAATTTGGTTTATTTGGTGTTCTGAGATGGTTTATTTGGTTGTGGCTACCGAACATGCTACAGCTTCTTGAAGTTACAGATGAGAGTTGGGTAATAAGTGAACACCAAAATAGGAAAATATCCATGAAAAGCGCTTGGTAGGACTTCATACTAGAATTACTAGTGTTCCCTGAACCCAATATAAACCCGAAATCTAATCTTATGTTGCATTTGCCATGAATTTACCTTCTGATTCTCAATCTTCCAATCTCCTATTTTTAGCATGGACATAAACAGAGGCGAGGAAATAGAAAAAACTTTATTAACATTGTTACTCTTCCATTTATTAGGTGGGTAGCTTTGGGCAGATAGTCTAACATTTAGGAATCCTAATTTGCTCATCTATAGCACGAACCTATTCTGTTTAGTCAACATTATCTGAAAGGTTCAGGTAAGATATTGGATTTAGAGTCAGAGGCAGCCTCTAGGACATCAAGTCTGAATGCCTCATTTTAAAAATAAGAAGAATAAGGCCAAAGGATACAATGACGGGCCTTTGGTTACACAAATTCTAAACATCTGATGTGGGATCTTAAATCTTGTTTTTGAACTCCAGTGTTCTCTTTCCGTGACACACTATTGCTTTCTTATAATGTGAAATGACTCTGATGATATTAATGTGTTATACAAATATAAAGTAATATCAATTAACTTCAAATTTATATAACATAGGAAAAAGACTTGGTACAAAAATATTTATAGCCATACTCTTTGTGGTAGCAAAAAATTGGAAAATGAGGGGATGCCCTCAATTGGGGAATGACTGAACAAATTGTGGTATCTGTTGGTGATGGAATACTATTGTGCTCAAAGGAATAATGAACTGGAAGAATTCCATGTGAACTGGAAAGACGTCCAGGAATTGATTTAGAGTGAAAGAAGCAGAACCAGGAGAATCTTATACACAGAGACGGATATACTGTGGAATAATTGAATGTAAAGGACTTCTCTACTAGCAGCAATGCAATAATCCAGGACAATTCTGAGGGACTTATGAGAAAGAACACTATTCACATCCAAAGAAAGAACTGTGGAAGTAGAAACAAAGAAGAAAAACAATTGCTTGATCACATGGTTTGATGGGGATGTGATTTGGGATGTAGACACTAAGTGATCACCCTAATGCAAATATTAATAATTTGGAAATAGGTCTTGATCAATGTAGTATACAGAATTTAGGGTTATAGTTTTTTTCTAGCTTTGGCTGAGTTCCAAAAAGCGGTTAGTGGTTTTAGAATCTTGAGGAGAGGCAGTTGACTGGATCTTCCGTGAAAGGAGGAAGTCAATGAGCGAGCTCTTAGATTATCTAGCTTCAATATTGAAATTTAGCCTAGCATTGATAGATTTACTTAAGAAATTATTATTTTAGATAGGC
This sequence comes from Gracilinanus agilis, assembly GCF_016433145.1. Lineage (NCBI taxonomy): Eukaryota > Metazoa > Chordata > Mammalia > Didelphimorphia > Didelphidae > Gracilinanus > Gracilinanus agilis. The sequence continues at coordinate 22,004,310 of NC_058131.1, forward strand.
CCTTTATATCTTCCTTTCCTAATACCACCCTGCCTTCCCTCCCTTACCTTAGTGGCTGTGGAGTTTATAAGGAGAGAAATTAGAGAGGAGTTAAATCTGTGAAGAGTTATTTAATTGACAGCATTATTTATAATTTAATCAAATCACCTTTATTCCCTTTAGATAGATTTTGTAAAACTGAGTAAGGCAGGTCCTTACTCAGATTCCATCTTCACTTCCCTTCCCCCACCTGAGGTTCCTGAGATAACTGATAGGGCTTTCCTTTAACCCACCTTCCTAACAAACATTCTTCAAACAATTAAACCTTTTGTGTTTCAATAGTTCTATTTAGTGTAATTTGTCTGTTAGTTAACAAGAGGAAAGAAGAGGGAAAGAGAAACATACTCTGGGTTTAGAGGGAAGCTGGGCATCCATCTTGAAGGAAGGTGTTACTTCAAAATAGGTCCCTTCCTGTGAAATTAACTAAAGCCTGTTTGTTAATTTCAATCTAGTCTATTTCCCTCAGCCTGTGTTTGAGTCTAAGTCCCAGTCTGTACGCCTGCTGTATTAGTCTGTTTTAGTTTAACTACTCTTCTCCCAAGAGGATCTTTGTTTCCCTTCTGTGTTATACTCCTGACTTCAGTCCTATTATACCCTGAATCTCCTTTAATCCCAGCCTACCTGTAGCCTAATTTATCCATTTACCAAGTCTCCAACATCCTCCTTTCAATTCCCTTATCCCAAACACCTTTCCTCAAATTACCCCCATAACATCAATGACACATGTAAAACCCAGTGGAATTGCTCATTGTCTATGGGAGGGGGGAGGGGAGTGAAATAACATGAATCATATAACCATGTAAAAATGTTCTAGATTAATTGATTAAATAAAATTTTTCGAATAAAAAAATTTATAATATAATACTATATTTGTCCACAAAACATAGTCTTATCACATATTTGACATCAGGCAAATCACTAGATTTTTCTGAATCTTAAATTCCTTATATATAAAATAAAATAATGTATTAAAGACTTTCCAAGGTCACTTCTAGCATTAAAGCTAGATTGAGTTTTTCCATTTCTTTTTCAAGAAAGGTAAATGTAGTTTTTACTATTATATTTCATGGATCCATTGTTATTCATATTTCATAGCTAAAAGAATATCTGGGATTGTGCTTTGGTGGGGAATAATGGAACATAGTGGATGATACAAATCTGATATCAATGGAAGAGAATTGAAACAGGGACAGTATGTATGATGTTAATGATCCAGTTCAGATGAGGGCTAAAGAAGGTATATTTGTGGATGTTTAGAAGTGAGCCTAGGAAGGGTATTAGCATAGAGAAGTCTCAATTTTAAACTGTAGTTGCCACATTTCCATAAAATAATATTTGTAGATGAGCCTCAACCCTTTTGTTTGAGGGTAGCCTCAAACCCATTAGTGAGTTTGTTGGATTCCTACCACAAGCATGTGAAGACTTTTCCCAGTATAATGGATAGATGCAAACAATTCATTCTTGTAGCCATGAAGAGGACTAAAAGAGACTCTTTGGATGCCTTAAAGCTTGGTCAGACACAAAGATCATCCACTGCCTTCTCGGCCATTAATAATCTTTTTGACTTATTGACTTTTGTCTTGCCACTGAACTTTGATGACTGGAAGAGAGAGTGAGGTCAATGACTTTTTGCAGCTCTGTCTCACTTAAAACCAATTCATAATCAAATCAATTGGTCCTTTTAGGAAACAAAGGATGAACAACAACAATGACATATTAATACTAGTCCCTTATGGATAATTGAAAACCTTAAAGGGAAAAATAAAATAGATTTTAAAAAGGACAATGAAAGAACTGCATTAGGAAATTTAGAAAGAGATAACTGAGTTTCAGTTCTAAATCTAGACCAAGGCTGTAAATTGTACCAAAATTCAAAAGGGTTTCAGATGACTATAATAATTACACTCAAATTTGTTTCTTCAAACCCTTAAATGGTTCCCTCCATTTCACTAACAATAACAATCTTAACTGCACACGTATTTCAAAGATGATAGAAGAGGACAAGTGGAGAACATGTTTCCTTATTTTCTTTCTGCATTAGACTGTAGGCAAGAGAACACCATGTTACATATAAAATGAAGGAAACCAAAAGAAGCAATACCTTCTATTCCTTTCACCTCCTTATCTTCTTCTTTTTAAAGAGATTACTTTCAAATGTTCTCTGAGGACAAAGTGTGTCCTCAGCAATGACTGTCATAAATGTGATCATGAAGATAGCTTCATTTAACCAGAACATATAGACACATTTTGTTCCATTCTAAATATGTGATTCTAAATTCAACCCAACTTTTTGTTGTTTTTAATAGCTAGGATTATTGATTTGGATTTGGTAAGGACTTTAGAAGCCTTTAGAGAAGCTGTGTTTTGCTCATGGTCACATTCCTTTTTAGTATCTGATGTGAGATTTTAACTCTGGTCTTTTTGAATTCTAGCCCAGAATTCTAGTCAATACAACATACATCTCTTTAGAAAATAGATGTGACATAGTATAATTTTTCATTGCCGTTAACTCTTAAGAAAACAGGTATACCTGCTGTTGGCCATTCTATGTAAATTTGCAAGAACTGGGCAACAAAGTAGAGTTGGAATGAAAGAATGATTACCCTTACATTAACTTTTATTCTCACTTTACAGTGTAAAAGGAGATTTGTTAATCTTAAAAATTAGAATTATTTTGTTTGTATATAGTACAGCCAAAATGCCAACATACCTGGGAAAGGAAGTGAGGAAGATAAAAAAACACAACAACAACTTGGGATCTAAAAATATAGTTATGGAAACATAATATAGGGGGAAAAACAAATATTTGTTTAACACTCATTACGTGCTAAGTATGATGCTAAGTACTTTTAAAATATTGTTTCATTTTATCCTTATATTATCTATGAGAGGGACATTACTATTCCTATTTAACAGTTGAAGAAACAGCCTGACAGAGTTTAGGTGAATTGCCTAGGACCACATAGCTATTTCATGTCTGAAGCTATATTTGTAGTCAGATCTTCTTGATTCCATGCTTAGGGCTCTATCAATTATAATTTGGCAATATTAACAACAGGGACATGGTTTGGAGGTTTCTCTGTGGTCATCTATCATGGCTAAAATTATAATTGTACCCCTCCCCTGCCATATATGAAAAATTAAGAAGACTAAAAAAATGGCTTTGTTTGAAATGTTTAACCTCTCCAGAAGAACTAATAGACACTTTCCTCACTCACATGGATAACCAATAAAAAGTTGGAATTAATTATCACAACACTATAGACTGTGAGCTCAGCAGTTCTATGTTGCATGTTTTGGATTATGGAATCTCTATAATGAAGGGAATTGAAAATAACTGTATCTTTTTCATGGATATACCTAAGAAAAGTTTGGGTTATTTCTTTTGAGGGAAATATGAAAGCAATTAGATAAAATCCTCTTCCCATTTTTTTATCCTGACCATATAGTACAAAGGAAAATTCTTTCATCCTGGTGGGCAGTATACTTCTCATTCAAATCCTCATCTTCTAAATATATGATGTTAGAATAACCTCAAGACCTGCTGAGTCAGCCAGAATGTTTTCTTTCATGTTTCCTTACTGTAAGCCCTTGTTTAGCACTGATTTGATCATATAGATTAGTGGTTCCCAAACTTTTTTGGCCCACTGCCCCCTTTCTAGAAAAAATATTACTTAGCCCCCTGGAAATTATTTTTTTTTTAATTTTAATAGCAATAAATAGGAAAGATAAATGCACCTGTGGCCATCACTGCCTTCCTGGATTGCTGCAGCACCCACCAGCGGGCAGTGGCCCCCACTTTAGGAATCACTGATATAGATGATCAATTCCAGGAATTCACCAGAAATTATTCCAATATTCTCCAACAATTTATCTAGTTTTGAAATGAAATTTTTCATAACACTATGTTTATGGAGAAGAGATTCTTAAAAAGGAACCTATGATCTTAAAAAACAAACAACAACAACAACAACCTATTAAATATATTAATTTCAGGTCTGTGGTAGCATAAAATAATGGGGAGGTATCAGACCTTGAAGACATAGATACAAGTGTTTCCTTTGATTAATAATATGCATGACCCCAGGCAAGTCACAACCTTTCAGTGACATAGAGATCTCATTCTAAATCTATAACCATGATAATGAACCTATGTAATACATGACAGAGAGCACATGCAGAGCCCTCTCTGTGGGCATGCACACTATTGCCCCACCAGATTTCGTTATTAGAAAGGCAGAGGGATTCAGATGGAACTTTTTCCTTCTCCACCATGCCTGACAACAGTTTTTCATATCACTCATCCCTTTGCCAAACAGCCCAATGGGGGTGCTTACTCCCTTCCCAAGGTTGAGGAGATTCCTTTCTTCACACACCCCTCTGCTCATCATCCCAGTGGAAATGCACAGGGGATAAGCTGGATGGCTCATAGGCAGCAGGACTGGAGGGAAGTGGAGTGCTCCAGACACTCTCCTCCCCCTCTCTATGTGTGCTGAGGACATTTCTCACTTCACCCCCCTCTCTGCTCAGGAGCTCAATAAGATCACTTTCTCCCTCCCCGTATGGGTTAAGGAGGAGGTGGGGTGCATGTAGCAGTCAGTCCGGTGGAGGCAGGGCACAGAATGTTGTCTGGGAGGGGTGTGGGGATGGGGCATGACATTCAGTATATGAAAGGTTCATCATCACTGTACTATAACATGCAGAGAAGATGCTACCCTGCTTCAGTAGAAGTATCCTCTTTTAGGAGTTTCAGTAGTTTTCTCTTTCAGGAGTTTCAGATGAAATCACATATCTGATTCCTATCTACCAAACTCTTAGTGCTTTGCTCAATCTCTCTCTGATCATAGAATTATAGATATTCATTGTCAGAAGGGACCACAGAAGTCATACAGTTTAACTCAAATCAGAACAAGCAGAATGACTAAAACACATTCTAGTCATCATGTCATGCAATATATTACTTGTTCTATAAATCTCTATGCCATTGACATTTTTGATAATATCAGTATAAATACTTTCACCTAAGACTGATATAAATGGCAAAAAGAACAGAAGAAAGAGTAAATTTCAAGAACAATTTTATGGAATAGTCCTGCACCTTAGTTTTCATCTGTTAGCTATTACAAACTGAGTGCATTCTTTCAACAAGTGCTGAATCCACCTCTATATCTGAACCCACATTTTCACTTCATCTATGAGGATAACAGGAAACTTAAAAACAAAATAAAATAGGATCAATGAATTTGAAAAATGGAATGGATCTCAGTAACCATCTAATCCCATTTAAATTGGAAAAAATGCACTCTAACAACCCATATCCTATGTTTGCAGATGACATCTTCTTTTGAGACATTGTATTCAACTTCTGAATAGATATGGTTAGGAATTTTGCTTCATTATATTTTGTCTTTTCCTTTAACATTGATCCCAACTCAGCTAATTTGTTCAGTCTACCCATTGATAATTACTGAGTCCTCTGGGGTAAAATAAAACAAATTTAGTCCCTTTTCAATATTACAATTCTCCAGATACTTCAGATGGTAACTGTGCTGTTCTTTCTTTTCCAGATTGACTATCTCCAATTATTTTTAAAATGTATTTTATTCATTTTGTTAAGTATTTCCCAATTGCATGTAAAATATTTAACATTCATTATTGAAAATTTTGAGTTTCATATTCTCTCCCTCCCACATGCACCCTTTCCCATCCTTCAAAAGGTAAGCACTTGATATCAATTTTATGTGTGAAATCAGGCAAACAATATTTCCATATAGCTATATTGAAAAGAAATAATTTCAATAAAAATAAAGCAGTAAAGTAAAGCATCACTAACATTTTAAGACATTAGGACTCAGTCATAGAGCTCTACAATAACCATTCTTTGGAAATATGTGAGAGTGAAATATTCAAAAAAATGAGAACAATGAGTTTAGGTCATTAGTTGGGTTCAGAAATTATCCCATGTTTGTGTGGCATTCAAAAGGGAGGGGTTTCATGTGAAGCAAGAAAGCCTCTTATGTCTTTTTAAAAGAAATGGGTAGTATCCTAATTATTTGAATAATATTTGACAGTATTCATTGTGCTGAACTAGACTGAAAATATTGAAATGAATGACAAGATTAGAGATTTGAAAGAGGTCTCATTGATCATCTTTCCAATCCATATAGAAAAATAATTTCTACCGGAATGTAACAAACAAAAGCACATTCATTTTTTGCCCTTAAAGACCTCCCAAGGAAAGGAAACATCCCAATGAAGTCATGTCCCTGCTGGATAGTTTTAATCATTTGGAAAATGTTATTCCTGTGTGAGATAAAAATGAGGACCCCACTCACTCAAACAAAAGTAAAAAGAGACAGCTATTTCTTCCCCTTCATGAAAGAGAGCATTTCAATGATGGGCTAAGAAGTGCTGACTGACTAGGCAGCAAATGGGCAATATATACACAAGACTCCTCCTCCCTCCCTCCCCACAACCTTCCCTGTATGAGGTCTTGACCTAAAAATCAAAACACCTGTGTTTTCAACCCAATTTACACGAGGTAAGAGGAGCAATGGAGTCATTCATTGCCTTTTAAGTCCTTCATCAGTCTCCCTCCTAAGCTTGTCCTAGAGTCCTCATTCAACAAAAGGTAACAAACTCATCTTTGTGAGCTGAATGTTCATTCTAAGAATAGCACATTCAATTCTGACTCACGCAGTCCCCCCTTCTTTATTTTCAGAGATGTTATACTCACTTGCCTCAGTTTCCCCTTCTAGGTTCAATATGTAAGGATGGGAGATGAGACAAAAATAACCAGAAGAAAGCCTTTGGTGACAGTTACTGACTGTTGGGACCAGAGAGGACTCTGGGAGGGCACCCGAGGAGGAAGATGGAGAGGAGGAACTTCTGGAGAGGACTGGAGAGAGGGAGGAGGAGAACATCTCATCTCAGATCCAGTCCTGAGGACTTCCTGAGGATCTTCCTTTGGACTTTGAAACCCTGATTCCGTGGTCAAAGGCATCCCATCGCTTCTCACCCAGCAAGACTTCAAACAACGAGTGAGCTGTGTTTGGACTCCATTTTGGGAGCAAACACTTAGGCTCCTTCTCCCTTTACCCAACCTTGCTAAGAGACCCTTCCCGATCTAACTTACAATTATAGAAAAAGATAGAAACAGAAACAGAAGGAGAAGGAGCAAGGGGAGAAGCTTAGGAGTGGGAATCCCAAAGGTTCCCACCCGATTGATGAACCCCATAGTAATAGAGAAGAGGACACCCCGAATCCCACTGTCCTTCACCCCTTTCCCCAATCCCTATATTGATATTAATAAAAGCTATACATTAGTCAGATAGTGTTCCAGAAAGCCTGGGTGACAACGAGGGGGAGGAGAACCACAGCTTGGTCTGACTGCCTCCATCTTAAAGCCAGACTAATCTCTGTGAAGTTGACTGACTTCCGGGGAGGCTAGCGTGAACCCCACAATCATTCAGAATTGGATTGGGATACCACAAACCTCATCTTATAGGGAAGCCTCACCCCCAACTCCTGTGGGGTGGCATGACCATCCAGGTCACCCAGTTTCAAGGTGACACCCCCTCAAAGTCTCCCAGAGTGTGTAATAGGCAGGAGGGGAGAGCTGGAAGAGAATCTCACCTCATAGATTCTCTCTATATCCCCTCTATCATAACATTGGTTACTGGCTCTGGTTATTATTATAAATATAAAACACATACAAATCAGGACAGTATAACAAAGAGCACAAATAAACATCCACACATTTCTGGTCCAAATATAATCAGTCCAGTTTCATCACTAATTACCAGTGTCCTTCTGAATGCCACCTTCAGGGGCTGTCCCTCCAAAGCTTCAGCTATCCAGGAGATAAGTGGAGCTACTGGCCCTTCCACTTGAGTACAGTGGGTTAAGCTTCTTTCAGTGGTTCTAACAGCTGTGACTGCTGATAGGAGATCCTAAAAGTGCATCTCTGATACTCTGGTCAATGCATTGTCTTTATCACCATCCAATCCTCTAGAGCAGGGGTCGGTAGCCTTTTTGGCCGTGAGAGCCATAAACGCCACATTTTTTAAAATGTAATTTCATGAGAGCCGTACAGTGCTCACAGTGCGCTCCTGTAACAGCGCCTGAAAAAAAATGGACTTCATGGCTCCTGCAGAAAGAGCCATATCTGGCCCTCAAAAGAGCCAGATATGGCTTGAGAGCCATACGTTGCCGACCCCTGCTCTAGAGAGTTCCCTTCTTTCTTCTACTAACTTTGGAACCACTTTCTATTCTCTTCCACCAAGGTGGTAGCCACAGCCTGGATGCATGTAGGCCACCCTCTGGTCCCTAGATTCAGAATCTTGGACAGGGCATCCACTGTCCTCTTTTGTCCTCCACACATGCCCCAATATTCAGAAATGAAGGGGGGCAGGGGAGATAAACAAGTCTAAAATACATAAAATCTTAAAATACATAAAATAGGCCTGCAGCACTGGTCTTACAAAAAACAAACATGAAAGAATTTAACAACTTAGTCTCAGGTTCTTAGTCTGCTCCAACCCAACCTCCCAGAACTACAGGAGAGGGGACAGGCCCTTTTTCCACTCTGAATTTCCCTGACTCATTCCCAGATTTACCTGTATGGAAATCAAGGTACCTAAAACCCATCAAATCTCCACAGGCAGGCATTAAGCTGTGCAATCCTGAGACCTGTAAGCCAACTTCCCTGATTTACACACCCTCAGGCTCACCAGTTCTTTCACTGTATCCTGTCTGAGATCTTGTGAATCAGACCTTAGGTCGCACCCAAACCTCAGGCTCACCAACCAAGGCCATCCATGAACTAGGCAGAAGGTTTCAACCCTGCAAAATCTCAACAGGTTTGGGATATGGGCACACAAATCCAAATTCTTGTCAAAGATCTCTTTCCTCTCAATCTAGATCTTCTCTGATTTTTACTCACTTTCTTCTCCCTTCTGGTTTAGAAGCTAACAGAGACTCATTCTATTATCCCTCCCCTGGGGGGCCAGAATAACCTGTGGGACATCCTGCCAATCAGGGGAGGGTGTTAAGGGCCTCCTCTACCATTCCAAGAATCCTGGATGAGCCCCATCTGTGTGAGATAAAAATGATGGCTCACTCAAATAGACAAAATTAAAGTCAGAAGTTAGGAGTGAAAAGAGGCAGTTGTGTATTCCTCTTCATGAAAGTGATCACTTCAGTGATGGACTAAGAAGTGCTAACTTACTAGGCAGCAAACGGGCAATATATACATAAGGTTCCTCCTCACTCCCCTGTCAGGCCCCATGCCAGACCTTGACCTACAATTCAAAACACCTCTGCTTCCAACCCAATTCAGGTGAGGTCAAGGGAGCAACTGAGTTTCTGTCTTTCATCAATCTCCCTAAGCATGTCCTGGAATCCTCAATTAAAAAAGGAAAACAAAATGACTTTTGTATGCTGAATGTTCATCCTGAGAATAACACAATCAATTTTGTGTCACGTATTCCCAACCACCATCCTCAACATTAAGACCCCATTGTAGCTTCCAATCAATGTTTCTGATTCATCTTATCTTTCTCAAAATTACAGGTTGGAACAAGGAGAATAAGTCTATGAACCTGTGTAGAAATCATTTAATTTCCTCTTTTCTCTGTTTCAAGAAAGAATAAAGCATATCTGACATTCTAGTTTCTTCACTGAGAATTATTCCCAAACTATTTGCTATCTGTTCTTTTCTCTCACCCTAAACATTAAATCAACACATTCTAGCATAAATTATAATATTGTCTAAACATTGCAGGTAATGAAAGTACAATAGATGTGATATGTAGATGAGGTGGGAGGGTACATAGAGTCATAGCATTATCAACCTAGGTCAATAATTACTTCCATGTGGAATGCACAAACAATTTGTCAGTTGCATATTTTTCTTCTTGACAGTCTCTGGTTACAGAATTGAAGTGTGTCATCTATTTATTCTTCCTGTTAATCCTTTTAGAATTTCTTATTGTGGGAATCAGAACAGATATAGCTGATTAACAAGGAAGCTGGTGTCTTGACAGGAAAGACTCAGAGCATTTTCTTATAAAAGTTGACAATGTAAAAAAGAGGCTGGGCCTTGGGCTCAAAGGATAATGGATTGAAATCCAGAAGACTTCTCAAGACACTTAATCTAACTTACTCATTTTGGATATGCTGAAAAAGAAGTTAAATGACTTGTCTAAGACTACTCAGGGAATAAATGTCAGATCAAGACTTGTAATCAGGGAATATATCGGTTTGTTATGAGCAAAAATTAATCTGGAAGCTCATTACCCAATTTATAAACATTTATTAGTAAGCAGAAAAAAGAGGAAAAGGGTTTCAGCCTTTCCAACTTTAAGAAAAAATGCAGTCCTCCATTGCAGCTGGCTGAGGCTGCAGTTTATCCAAGATGGCCCAGTGAAATAAGAGCAGAAATAGAGAGCCACCAGCCTAGGGAGCTAGTTAGTTCAAGAGAGTGGTCCAGAGCAAGAGACCTCTCAACTTCCTTATGCTGGATTTTCAAAATTGTTGTCTCTCCCTCCAGATCCTTCCATTGGTTGATAGCTTGCCATCCAGGATGCCCTCATGCTAGGACATCTGACCTGTTCATTTGGATGCCTGGAGACATGTAACTGTTATCTTATTGTGTTGAGTCACTGAGATATGGGGTATGGAGTTCTCCTAAATATTTTACTTCATACAGGTTTAAACTTTGGCTCTGATATATCCTATTTGTCTGACCATAGACAATTGACTACCTCTTTGAGTTTCAGTTTCTTTTATCTTGAACTGAGTATAGGAATAGCTGTGATACCTGATGCACAGCTATTTAAGGAGAAGCATTTTACCAATTATGATATGTTATAGGAATGCTAGTAAGTCAAGCACTAACCATCTACTTTCTTCTAGACCCCTGCCTAGGAGACAAGAAATAGATTCAGTAGAGAACCTGTCCCTGGTTTCAAAGAGGGAAACGTTTATATCTCACAGTAAATGTGAAATAGAAATAAAGTTGTTTGTTTGTTTTTCTGAAGGTGGCATTTGATTTTAATCTTGGAAAAAATGTGAAATTATATGTTAGTATTCAAAAAAGAGGACATTCTAGATGTAAGGTCTACACACAGTGGTGGAGGTGGGAGATGAAACTTGTGATAGAAGGAACAAGAAGTCAAATTTTCCTGGATGATAGTGTGAGGAAAGAAGACCATTAGGTTAGGAAACTAAAAATAAGGCTGACAGTAAAGTTATGAAGGGCTCTACTTTCCAAGCATGGGCATTTATATCTTTTAAGCAACAGGGAATTGGTGGTGTGGGAAATGAGAAATTAGAGGAAAGTTACTTTGACAATTAAGTGAAAGATAAAATGTTGAGGAGAGATATTTTTGTCATGAAGACTGATCATGGTGATTTGGCAAGAGAAAGGTAAAAGGTGATTCTAAACTGAAAAACTGAAAGCATAGTATTTGTGTGAAAGATTGTAGTAGTGAAAAGAAGGGTACATAATCATAGCATGTTGTAGATGTAGAGGAATAAAAATTTAGCAAATAACTGAATGTCTAGAGTGAATAATATTGATGACTTAAGAATGAAGTCATAACTCTAGGATGCTTGGAAGGATTGTAGTGATCTCAAAAGAAATAGAAAAATTTATTTTGTATATTATTATTTACAAAATAACAGCATAGTTTAGTATATCGTTTTGTAGTAAATTCTGAAACCAGAGATCTTGGATTCAAATCCTACCTTTTACTCTAACTCTGTTTTTCAGTCATGTCTGATTCTTCATGATTTCATAGACCATACTGTCCAAGAAGTTTTCTCATAGAAGATAATAGACAGGTTTTCTATTGCCCTTTCCAAAGGATGTAGGGAAACTGAAGTTAAGTGACATGCCCAAGGTCACACAGCTAGGATGTGTCTTGAGGCTAGTTTTAAACACAGATCTTCCTGACTCCAGGCCCACCACTCTATTTACTGAGCCATCTAGCTGCTATTATTCTTATGACCTTTGTGAGTTTGGACATGTCAATCCATTTCCCTAAGTCTTAATTTCCTCTCCTATAAAATGAATTGACTCCTAGGTTCCTTCCACATCTAAATCTATAATGCTATGAGCCTTTTGTTGATTGCCATTGATTGCTCTTGTCTGAATCCACCTATTATATTTATTCAGGAGAAAGTAGCTACTAACCTCTGTTGTCAAATTTTAATTAACTGTCATACTTTTTATTATTAGAAACCAAAGCTAAATAAATATTTGTTGATGGTTGATTGTATAACTGAAATACCTTTGAGGATTCTGGAAAAATTGCAAATCTTATTAATTTAGGTCAATATCATTTGCCAATAATCTCCCTCAAAACTTTTACAAGTAAGTATTATTATCCTGATTTTATGGGTAAAGAAGCTAAGGAACACAAATAAAAATAGAAAGACAGCCCCTGTCCTCTAGCAGCTTATAGTGAATTGGAGAAGATACTATGTAAAAGGAAGCTGAAAAGAGTGAAGGGTGAAGTGGCATCTGGCACAAAGAATATAATAGAGGAAGTCCTAAATGCTGCCTGAAGATGAATGACACATAACTGGCCTGGACCCAGTCTTCCTTTCAAAGAAGTTTTGGAGGAACCATACAATCAGAGGAAGAGGCCTGTGTTATTTGGAATTTTTGCGGTTCCATTGAGAGTTATTTGGGGCTTATTTGAGTTTTAAATATTTAGATATATGACAAACTTCCTGTGGACATTTAGGGGACTCAGAAACTACATTTCCCATGATTCCTTTTGTAATGGAGGTAGACAGGAAGTGTGATTACATAAGAGAATGATATAAGACTCCTGAGGTCATTGGAGGTGGGCTCTTTTGGTACCTGTGCTCTTTGGTACCTGTGGGCTCTTGGCACTGATGAGAGGTGAGAAAAGGTAATTGTGGGAGGTTTGAAATAGATCTTATGAGGCCTGTGGTCATTCTTTATTTTACCAACGTGGTCTTAATTAAAATATTACTTTTTTCTTTTAATATCCATCTCTATTATAATTACAACAGGCCACAAGATCAAAGACTATTTCCAAATTGAGAACTGAATGGCTGGAATGAGAATTCAGTATAAAGAGTTGGGTCACGGTAGAAGAAATCCAAATTGAAGTCTGGAGATAAAAAAAAAATCTTATAGAGTAATGAATGCAAATTTGAATTACTCAGCAAACCATAGTCCTGGCTAATGGCAGAGAAGTTCAGACTTCTGATTTTCACATAACTAGAGAAAGAATAATATTACTCTCCATGTATATTTATTCATTCATCTGTTGCTTAGTCCAGGTCCTTCAGGATTTGTTTTAATGAATAAAGAAGACTGATTTATAATTATCATATCAATTGTTTGCTTATAAAGGGGGTACTTCCAAAATGCTTGAGGGCCCTCTAAAACAGATTGTTCTCTAAAGTGTTTTCAAGTGTCCCTCCTTCTTTTGTTTACATGATTCATTTTCTGCTCTTCATGGAGAAATTTGTTGAATCAAGATAAATGCCATCCAGTTCTCTTCCTGGGTGTTCCCAATTTAAATATAGTGGGACCTATGGAGTGGACAAATCATCAGTTTTTTCTACACTGAAGCTGATAATATATCATCTATGAAATATCTAGAGGATAAATCTGTATCCTCAATATCTAGCAAATTATTTATTTCAGATCATAGGTACTTAATAATTATTAGTTAATTTGAACTAGCAGTGTTATCTTCACAAAGTCACTTCATCTATCTTATTCTAAAATAAAATGAGATCAAACAAAATGACTCAGTTTCATTATAAATTTTAAAATACAGGAAACTATATTTCCCTTTATTTAATATTTTGTCTAGACTTTTCTATGTCCTTAGAATATTTTTCTCCACACTATACATTGATTCCTAATAGAATTAATATTTTTGAAGACTGATAATATATTGTTTATATTTCTGTCCTTGGAGTGTAAATTAGACTTTCCTGTAATTATTTTAAAAATATAGCATTTCTTTACTTCTTCCAGATTCCAACCTTTCCTGATTTTTTTCTAGAAGCTTACTTCTATATATCCTCTCTTCTCTGTCCTCACTTTTGTGACTTAGAATAATAGAATCAAAGCATTACAGTTAATGTAATCCTCTAAGACCATCTTGTGCAATCAATTCATTTGACAGATGAAAAAACTGAGAATCAGGGAATATATGCCTTGCCCAAAGTCATGTATCCAATTAATAAGAAAGGCAGACTTTAAGAGTATGGTAGCTTTAGAAATTACTTAGAGCAAAGAATAATAACAAATAGTTGCATCGGAATCTAAATGGACTTTTACTGTCTCTCTTTTATTTCAGATCATCCAATATTGACTATTATCAAGCTCGTTTGAAATGATTTATTTTCTTCTACGTCCTCTTTTTTTCCAGCAGGATGATGAAAATAATTTAAAAGACACATTTCACTGCTCTCTTTTGTTAGGATTGAATCATGTGGATTTTTAAGTAGACTCAAGGCTCAGAACTTTATCCACCCATTATCTAGCTTCTTATATATTTTTCATTTGATTTGTAAATCTTATCCCTATTGAGAAAATGATAAACTCTGATAAATATATTGCTATACTCAGACAAAAAAATTCTTCAAAATTATACAAATTCACAAATAAAAAAATGAAAGCTACCAAATTCTACTCATCCAAATAGATAAAAAATTTCTAAGAAATGGATTTTAATATTCTTCAGTGGCCTAGAACTCTCTTGATTTAAACTGTATTGGGAATCACTGAGTTCTAATTAATTGTTAAATTGGTAATTTTGTTTGGTTTTTGTAAAAATTGTTAAATTGTTAAAACTGACTATTCATTAAAGTTATTCTTAAAATTTGATAAAATAACATTATCCAAATTCCTAAAGGAAAAGTTACATGAATTATAGGAGGAAATAGATGATAAAACTTATATTCCCATATTAGAAGTAGATAAATTGAACCAAAAATAAATAATAAAGATGTTAAAGAGGTAAATATGACTGTAGAAAATTTAGATTTGCAAAACTATCAATAAGCGCATGAATAAGTGTTCTAAATCCCTCCTGATTAGAGAAATGTAAATCACAATGCTGAGGTACCACCTGACACCTAGAGATTGGCTAATATGACAACAAAGGAAAGTGGTAAATGTTGAAGGGGATGTGGCAAAATTGGGACACTAATGCACTGCTGATGGAGTTGTGAATTGGTCCAACCACTCTGCAGGACAATGTGGAACTATGCACAAAGGGCTTTAAATAAATTCCTTCCCTTTGATCCAGACATACCACTGCTGAGTTTATACTCCAAAGAGATAAGAAGGAAAAAGACCTGTACAAAAATATTCATAGTCACACACTTTACTGGCAAAAAATTGGAAAATGTGGAGGTGTCCATCAATTGGGGAATGGCTGAATAAATTGTGGTATATGTTGGTGATGGAATACTATTGTGCTGAAAGGAATAAAGAAATTGAGGAATTCCATGTGAACTAGAATAAGAACCTCTAGGAATTGATGCAGAATGAAGAAAGGAGCAGAACCAGGAGAACATTGTTCACAGAGAATGATACATTGTGGCACAATTGAATGTAATAGACCTTTCTACCAGCAACAATATGATGACCCAGGACAATCCAGAGGAACTTATGAGAAAGAATGCTATCCATATTCTGAGAAAGAACTGTGGAACCAGAAATGCATTAGAAAAATATATGACCAATCATGTAGTATGATAGGGATGTGATTAGGGTTTTGATGTTAAATTATCACTCTACTGCAAATATGAATTACATGGAAATAGGTTTTGAATAATTATACACTTCCTCAGTTTCTAATTCTTTTCCACAAAAAGAACTACTATAAATATTTTTGTACAAGTCCTTTCCCCCTATCTCTGATCTCTTTGCAATACAGGTTGTATTGCTGGATCAAACAATATGCATAGTTTTATGGTCCTTGGGTAATGGTTCTGTGTAGCTCTCCAGAATGGTTCTATCAATTCACATTTCCACCAACAGTTTAATAGTGACTCAATTTTTCCACATCTCTTCTAATGTTTATCATTTTTCTTCTTGGGCTTATTATCTAATCTAATAGATTGAGGTGGTATCTCAGAGTTCTCTACATTTGCTTTTCTCTAATCCATAGTGATTTGGAGTATTTTTATTTGATTATTAACATTTTTAACTTCTTTATCTCAGAACTGCCTATTCATACTGAAATAGGTGAATAGACTTTATGGTTGTTTTGTAGTGGTGAGATACCAAGATTGAGGGTATCCCACAGTGAGGAGGCCCAAACAGGCCTCCAAAGCACTTAGCGCACTTCTCAAACTCTTAGTTTACAAAACAGTTCAGGGTTTATTTTAACCAAGGTAAACTTGAAGGGAGTATTAGTGAATAGGATACCCTGATATAAGGGGTTCTAGTTAAACCACCCCCCTTCTAAGAACCGTGCAAATGGTTGTCTTCAAGTCTTCTGGCTGCCTACTACTACTCTGGCTGTCTAGAAAATGCTGGCTAACTAACTACCTAAGCTAATAATTCTCTCAGATAATGTTTGGTCAGATTTTATAGTCTTTTAGAGTAGTTAGGCTGAACCCTTTATTTCAGGGATGTTGCTTATCTAAAGTCATCTAATTTTATTAAGCATGTCGAGTATTTTGTTGTTGTTCAGCAAGTAGGCTACTGGACCAGGATTAAGGAAGACTTGAGTTCAAAGTTGACTTAGTTACTAGCTATGTGACCAAGGCAAAATTCATTTAGCCCCTGCCTGTCTCAATTCTCTCACCCATAAAAGGATTTAATAACACCACCTACCTCTCAGGATTGTAATGAGGGTAAAGTGAGATAAAATTTGAAATATGCTTTGCCAACCTTAAAAGCTAGGAGTAGGAGTAAGAGTAAGAATAGGAGTAGTATAGTAGCCTCCCCATGGAAGGTGCTTAATGAATGTTTCTTAATTGTTTAATTGAGCTTTATAATTCTAATAAGGTTCAAGATGTCTTTCCAAAATTAAAAAATATTTTTAAATAATGATGGGTAAAACATATCTGTCAAAAGGCTAATTAATATTTTCTAACAAAGACTTAACTCAGTCATCCTGCTTTCTGTAAAACTATTTCAGATATTTCTTTGTTCTTTCCTGTTTCTTCAAATTTTTCCCTACATCTTAAAATGGTAGGTCTCCTAATCTTCTCTAATTGAATTATCCATTAAATTCTGCTCAAAAGAATTACCATTGATTGGGAAAGAAAGGGAGGCCTGATATGTTTTTATTGCTGACATCTTGGGTCCTGAAGCTTTGGATCAAGGGATAAATGCATTGTGATCCTAAGGATCACCCTAAGTGGAAGTGACTGCTTTATGAATCTAAAATGGAAAGCAAACAATCTTTGGCTCATTTAGAAATGCTTAAGTGGAGGATCTCCGGGAAGGAAGGGAAGCCTTCCAATTAGCTGGCCATGAAAAGGTCAGTTCTGGAAGTTGGAATTAGAATCTTTATCTTCCTTGAACTAAATGACAATTATCCAAATGCCACAATGTAATTGGAGGCCCAGCTAATGCACTGAGGTGACAGTTGCCCCAGGATGGAGATTTTGATTTGCACAATTACATACCATCAGCAGCTGGATAAGAATTCCTGTCAACCCGTCAAAATTCTCTGGGAAAGGAGGCAAACAGAAACAAATGCTGAGTCCTGCAACAATAATGACCCCAGTAAACCAACATAGAATGAAGTAACCTTTAAGGAGACCAATGTGACTTGTGACTCTGGAAGGGGCAGAATTATAATTGGCCATGTCCAAAAGGGCACCCATGGTTTGTTATTCTGCTATGAGAAGAAAGCTTAGAAATTAAATAGGGATATTGTACTCTTATGCTCTCTCCTTTTATAGCAGAATCCCTTCCCTCCAAAAAAAATCCTCTTTTTCTACTTGAAGAATTACTGGGGTAACTATTCCCTCTGGACTATCCATCCCATCTTTGGATAGATCCTTTTTTTTTTATTTGAAGAATTTCTGTCTATTTTGATTTAATGATCAAATGACCACCAATATTTATGATTCAAGTAGCTAAAATTCCCCCATAACAAAGACAGTATCTTGAATTATGCAAGTCAAATACTCATTATGTGCCTTTGGTGTATGTTTAATTATTGGGGATACAAAAGTAAGAGATAATTTCAAGGAGTTTTGGGGCAAGGGAGGCATGTACACAGATGTGAAAGCAAAGAGTATATCTTGCTATATTTATATATGTATATATACACAGTTACACATATACAATATATGTGCATCTACAAGCACATGTACTATATTATATTCTCTATACATATGCATATGTGGGAGTATATTATATATAATGACCTATGTGCACATAAATACATAGTTCATGCATACATGTATGTTATAATTTTAAAAGCTATTAGAAGGAGAAAAGTATCAATAATTAAGAGAATCAAGAAGTATTCTTTTGGTAGGCCTGAAACTTAAAGGCATGGATAAGGAAGGAAAAAGGACAAAGCAGTGGAGAAAAACTTGGGCCAAAGTGTAAAGACATGATAGAATATTTTTGTTTGGCTTCTTAGCCAAGTGTAAAAGGGAGAGCAATATCTAATCAAACTGTAAAGATAGATTAAAGTCAGATTGTAAGGTAAATGTTAAAAGTGCCAAGCAGGAACCATGAGAGCAACAACATCATCATCATCATCATCATCATCAACTGGATTATTTTTTTACAAAGTATCTTAAAGCCTTTTCCCTGCCCTCACACACCTCCTGGGAAGACTTGATTATTGAGACCTACCTTCACCTCTCAAAGCTCTCTTTAAGATATCTCAGTAAAACAAACAAACAAACAAACAAATAAACAAAAAAAGATATCTCAGTATCTTAAAAATAAAAGACTTTTCTCTATGGTGTCTCCAAGAAATAGGCATTGGACCTTTCCTTGGAGAATTTGTTACAGGGCTTCTACTAATTCCTGAAACAAACCACGTTGGCACTTTTCTATATTATTTTGACCAAGTTCTTTTAATTCCCTTGGCCTCTATAAACTGAAACTATGGAGGGATGGCACAGTAAATTCCTGTATATCTAGAGAGATGTTAGATTCAACTTAAATAATATCAAGAAAGCTGATTGTTAAACTTTTATTATAAGCATTTATACTTTAAAATCTTCAAATGCTACAGAATAAGCCATGGTTATTATTTTACTGATTGTCTAGATGTAAGATGGTGTTGGAGGAAAATGTTAAGAGGGAAGATTAAGCTAAAAATATTTAGAATACGCATTTTTTTTTTACAGAGAGCTGGTTGTTAAACATTTACCAGCATAACTTTGCTTGGTCTGCTAGAATGTTGAGTCAGTCACAGTGGATTCTGTATTTATGTGAAACAGATAGAGATAAGAGATTTTTAGAGTAATGTTTTGCCTAGGAAATTAGGCTTAGATTACTGGGGTTAGAGTAGGTGCTATGATCCTTGGTGCAGAGGACAGCAAAATGTAAATTCCTTGAGAAATTACTTTGTTTCTTTAAATTTGAGTCTAAGTACCTAGCATACTGCCTGGCATATAGTCTCTATTTATTGATGTTTGATGAATATTAATAGTTAGTTTTTACATAGGGATTTAAGTGTTGCAAAGGACTTCAAATGTCAACTCATTTAATCCTCAAACAACTCACATTCATAGTTGAGACATCATTAACATGATTTTACAAATAGGGAAACCAAGGCTGAAGTAGGTCCAGCAATTTGCCTATGGCTGAAAAGCTAGTAAATCCCTGAGGTATGATTTATATTCAGGCATTCTTGACTGAGTCCAACAATGTGACATCCACCTGCCAATTACATTGGCTTGCATTTGATTTAATTCTTTTGGATTTTATATCATTCAATTATATCAAATTGAAGGTGGACCTGGGATGATGGAGCACCTGGGATAATATTACAGTGAAGAGGTGGACTAGAGCAGTGATTCCCAAAGTGGGAGCTACCGCCCCCTGGTGGGTGCTGCAGCGATCCAGGAAGGCAGTGATGGACACAGGTGCATTTATCTTTCCTATTAATTGCTATTAAAATTTAAAAAAAAATAATTTCCAGGGGGATACGTAATATTTTTTTCTGGAAAGGGGGCTATAGGCCAAAAAAATTTGGGAATCACTGGACTAGAGTTTAGAGGTCACAGACTCCAAGAGAGGTCCAAGATTAAATGACTTGTTCTAGATAGCACAATTAATGAACAACAATGACTGAAATTGAACCCAGGTCCCCCTTACTCATAAACCATGTCTCTTTAACCTGTAGGAGATGGTGGTCACTGCCAAAAAATTTTTTCTGAAAACTGGCCATGAAAAGATATATTTTCTGTATACACTACATCAAACTAGGGGCATATTCTATGATGTCACAGTAGCATGCCTCTACTACCAGATGGGGGCATAATATGCCATCATTCTGGAATGTTACACAGAAGGTTTAAAAGGGCATTGTCTTCCAGATAAGCAATATTTGTGTCCCTTCCTAACATCTATGAATAAATGCCAATAATTATTCCTCTAGGAAAGAGAGCTGAGAAGTCTGCATATTAGTCCAATCAGCATTCTGTCATTTCATTGGAAGGGACGGGGAAAGGTCTGACAGCTACAAAGATTGATGTTGAGCTAAACAAGCTGTTAGGTGGTCAGGTCATATACATTACTGAAGGGTTTTTTTCCTCTTTTCTTTTAATGAATAATAAGTTGGAATAGTGATTTCATTCCTAATTCATAGAGTACCCTAGACCCCGCATAGCTCAAGATTGCATCAGTCAGCCAAACATTTACATGACTATGAGGGAATCCATCCTATTTGCTGTTAATAAAGTGTATCTTATATCACATTATAAATCATCCCTTTAAACATTGACAGTTGGTTGGGGGATTAGGGGGTGTGAGATATGACCATGAGAAAGCTCTCCAATATTAATATTGAATGTATTTTATGCATCAGGTCCTGTGCCCTGGATTGCAAAGAGATCTTTTGCTAAGTTAAAAGCATCATTAAAGGAACAAGAATGCAATTATGGGACTGAGTTATGGTGCAGTGCTATAACGGCCATGAAGTACTACACTTAAAGGGTAAATTAAATTAGGCTTAGACAAATCATAAATGTGTTTGTGAACGAAGAATTCTTTCCCCAACCCAGTCCAAGATAAAAGGTTGGCTCTCTGAGCTGGGGGGAATGTGATTTCATGAGAAGATGGCAGAGATAGCTATGAGTACAAAATATTAATCAAGCTAATGGAGAACTTGAAAATATAGAAGTAGTGAAGAGAACCTTGAAGTGAATATTGCCCTTAACTCTAAGTCACTGGAGCACGCAATGTACATAATTAATTCAATTGCATAGATTATGCAAGATTTTATTTTGTACTATATAATATTCTAAAAATATAAAAATTATAAAAGGAATATTTTCTTTTTCACAGAAGAGCCAATGAAACTCTTTTCTTCATTCCTTCATTCCTTCCTTCATTCAGCCATTAGTTGTTCATTCCTTTCCTTCCTTCCCCACTCCCTCTATTCCTCCTTTGTTTGTTTGTTTGTTTCTTTCCTTCTTTTCTCTCTCTCTCTTTATTTCTGTTTCTAGGATAATTCTTGAATATTTAAAAGGACGTTTGTCTTCCTGGGGGCCACCAATCAAAAGATATTTTCAATTACCCAAAGGAAATCTAACCTAATATACTATGAACCCAAATTTCCCAGGTCATCATACGTTAGATCATATTCTTTTTCTAAGATAAAATAGTAATGGACAAGTTCCTTAGAACAATTTGTATATCCAAACACATTTGGAAATTTTGCTAATAAACATTCTTCCTCTGTTTGTTTCTTGTTATTGTGTAGATGGTCAGAGTCAGCTGTCTTGTAGCATTACCCATCTCTTTCATGAGATTCTCTAATGTCTTTGGGATTGATACAACCAGCACAATGCTGTTTGCAAATGAGAGATCCTATATTTCTTCAAAAAACATGCAGGATCCCTCCTTCCTCTAAACCAGGAGTCAGCAACGTATGGCTCTCGAGCTATATATCTGGCTCTTTTGAGGGCCAGATATGGCTCTTTCTGCAGGAGCCATAAAGTCAATTTTTTTTTCAGGCCCTGTTACAGGAGCATGAACTGTGAGCACTGTGTGGCTCTCATGAAATTACATTTTGAAAAATGTGGCATTTAAGGCTCTCACGGCCAAAAAGGTTGCCAACCCCTGCTCTAAACTATGGGTTTATATAACTTTTTTTTTTTCTGCCATGTACTTCTTTGGCAGGCTGGTGAAATTTCTGGACCCTTTTTCAGAACATATTTTTAAATACCCAAAATATAATACATAGGAAAATAAAGGAAACTAAATATATAGAAAAATTTTAAATGTTTCCTTCCACATTCTTGTTAATACCTTACACTGAAATCTATTCATGAAATTGGCCACACCTTAGGAAACTCTGATAAAGACTATGCATGTAAGTATAGTCCATTTCAATGGCAAATAGATTTGAGAAGCTTACGTTTCCTTGTGTTATATCTTGTCTAATATTTGTGATCAAGCCAGCCCATAACAGGACCATTTAAAAAAAATTAACTTGCAGGAAATATTGAATATTTTTATGTATGAATTAGAGGTAACAAGACACTTTTTTTGGTTTCTCATAAGACAATGCTTTGTTCAAATTATTTTTCTTTCTAATCAAAAATTACATGCTTACAGAGGAATTTTGAATTATTTATATCTTTCATTTAACTGTGTCATGGTTAAGATGTGTTCTAATGTTGAAAACCACTTTTGAAAGATTCCTCAGGGAACTTGCTAACAGCTCATAATTAGATGTCCCATATAGATTTCATAAGGATTGATTACGAAGTAGATGCATGGTTAATCATCTTCTCTCAGTCAGCATTTCTGCTTTTAATAAGGTCAGAATTTATTTTGTTTTATTTTCCTGTAAAATTGTGGTTTCTTTTCCTTCAAATAACTTGTATATCAGTTCCTCAACACTCTTATGATTAAATGACCTCCAGCAGGTCTACCTTTATATCAGGTTTTATTTTTTGTTTTATTCTGTTTAAAACTATACTCAGTATTTTGAAACTAATTGTACATTTGGTCTAATATGAAAACACCACATTTTTCATCTTTATTACTATTAATACCTTCCATAAGCACATTTTAGATTATGATGATGATATTAGAGTCTGTGTGGTTATTCTATTTTTGTTTTTTTGGTAGGGAATAGTATATTCATAATGTTTTTACTAGAATTTTCTATTTTTATCCTTATCTAAAATAATGAACACATGTGTATGTATGACAATAAAGGCCCATTACTGCTCTTTAGCTATGAGTTCATGATACAATTTTTCCTTAAAGATTGCTAGAGAATAGGAACAAACTTGCTTTTATATTACAATTTTGGACAATACAAAATTGTTTCACAATTTTTACGGATTGATGGCATTTGTTGTGGATAAAGTGAAATAACTTCAAAATTAAGAATAAAATTCACATCCCACATCTTTTTGATATGATCACTTGGCAAATTATTTGAGCTCTCTGTATTCTTTGCATATTTCCATGAATATCAGATGGAAAGGAAGTTCTCACTTAGATTGACAGAATTTCCTAGAAATTAAAAGTCCACTCCATATCCCTTATTCAGTAACTCTTGACTCTACAGCCATCTTTGTCACTTCCATCTACTTTGCTTAGTTCTGTCATCAGACTTAAGTAGAACAAATCTATTCCTTCTTTGACAAGATAGTGCTTCATATATTTGTAGCTAACCATCTTGCCTATACCAACCATCTCAGTTCCCACTCACCCCTTCATTATTCTGAACCTACATTAAACTATATACTGAATGAGTTTATCTATTGTTAGATTAGCATATGTACTGGGGGCATCTAATCTATCTTATTATTTAAGGAGGAAGAATTTTCAACTGAAAACATTATCTTTGTTAATTGGAAAAGACAATGGAATCAATTTCTTAAATAAAACTGTGATGATTTCCATCAAACTAAACTGATGTTAGAAAATGCTGGGATGCTTCCCCTTAGTAGTTAATTACAACACTAAATCATGTTGATCATTATTGCGACAATCTTATTGTGTGTAGACATTTGGAAATGTACCCTCTAAAAAGCTTGAAGTCTCTGTCATTGGCTATATACACCTCCCCAAAATAAAGTGGTGAAGAGAATCTATGACCTTGATTCTAAATGAAGTAATCTCTATCCATCTCTTTTAAGGGAACCTATCATAAAGAGGGAAAATGGAGGTAGGACAGAGTTTAGACTTGGATTCAATAATTATTGCAAAATTTCCATAAGTTGAAGGGCCATCAAAAAGATTCTTTTACTCTAGAAAGGGTCTCTTGAACCTTCATGCAAATGATTTAGATGAAACAGTCTCCAATCACTGAAATATCTGGCATTTATTAAGGTAGGTAGAGTGTTGTGGGAAAATAAATCTCTTACAATCAAAAGCCCAGGATTCAAATTTCAGCTTAGAATCTTACTAACTTTATTTCAAATTTTTAAAAACTTAATTAAATCTCCCATGTCTGTTTCCCTCCCATAAAAATATAGCCCTGGAAAATGAGAGCTGAATTGAATGTCAGAGGTTTTCAGGTCTTTAATCTAGTTATATAAACCTTAGGACAAAGTTTCATAAAATCTGATGCTCTAAGCAAAATAGAGAGGGGCTATGAAACATTCCTTTCACAAATTAAAGAAAAAGTTGGAAAAAAACTGAATATGAATTATAATTATCCTACAGAGAAAATATGCCAGTCAGTAGAATTTTAGTAATTGATGATATAACCATATTAGAAATGTAAGCTACTTAAAAATAAGAGTTGTTTCTTTTTTTTTGTTTCTTTGTTTTAGGGTTATTGTTTTTTTATTTGTGTTTGTATCCTCTACATCTGGCATTGTGCCTGTTTAATTTTAGAGACTTAATAAATCCTTATTAATTGATGATTAATAAAGAACCAGAAGAAAAGTAACTGGCTTAATTGTTTTGAAATTGGAGATTTAAAGCAAGCATTCTAGATAGTTCAAAGAGAAGCTAGGCCTGAAAGGAGAACGATTGCCATTTTTCTTTTCCTATAGCATTTTAATATTTATGAAAGTGTAAGTTTGTTGCCTTAACTACATTGTGAGAGCAACTACAGAGCAGATACTTTAATCATCTTAGTCTCACTGTATAGATTTTTAGACTGAGGTTAAAAGAAGGGAAGATTGAAGGAGTCATCTAGAATCACGTTGCTACTATCAGAGAAGTGGCTTATGCACAGGTCTCTCTGGACCCCTAGTCAAACTGTTTTTCCACTACATCTATTATAAATAGAACTATTTTTCTTGGAGATAGGAAGTGCAAACATTATCACTATTCTTCAAATGAGGAATCAGGGCCTAGTGGGTGTAGTGAAATTATTTGGTAAAAATGATAGGAGATGGAAAGTCATAGGAAATTGATTGAGATGTTTGTTTTAAGAGCATTTTTCAGGTCCATTTGGCTACATCACCCTATCTTCCGGTTTAACTCTGAGTAATTAACAATTTGCAATTAGAATGATGGTATTGTGAGGTAAGATCTAGTAAGATTTAGACTTTAAAACACCTCATAAGAAAAAGATGAAAGCAGTCTTTTAAAAGATCCTTAAAATATTTTCTTTTTAAAGGAAATAAACTATAATTGTAAAATAAATTCATATTGATTGCTGAACTAATAGCAACAACTGGACGTCATAGTCTTTTATTGTTTGCAAGGCTTTTTCATTGCATTGATGCAAAATTATGGTGAGTTAGGTAGGTGATGTAAGGGTCATTATTATCATTTTACAGATCAGTTTGTTTCCTAGTGCATATTATGTACCAGAAACTCTCCTAACTTGTGGGGATATAATGAGACTCAAGGGAATGTCCCTTGTACTCAAGGGACCTCACATGAGTCATTTGAGCCTCTGAGAAGTTAAATGGCTTGCCCAATGTCACACACATAAACCCTCTCACACCAACATGTAAAACTAAATCTCAAGCCAAGTCATCGTGATTTCAAATCCACTATTTTTTTCTCCATTATATAACAGCTTATGTAAACTTTTTCCATAATTTTCTGCTTTATCTGTACTTGCTACACATGGCATAATCCTTCAGTCAAACAATCATTAAAATATATATTATGCACATAACATGTGACAGTCACTGTTCAAAGCTCTTCAGATAGAATGAAATGATTCCCACTCTCAAGGCACATACTTCTAATGGGGCATAAAATTGCACTTGTTATATATGGAATCAGTTAAAGAAAATTGATATAAATAAGAACAAAATAACTAAATTCAACATAATCTGCGAAGGAGAAGACCAGTAGTTATGGTGGGCTCAAGAACAACTTCATATACAAATTTGCCTTTGAACTCTATGATTAAAAATGATAAAGACTGATAAAATAAGAGAAATTAATATTTTAATAGCTATGGCCTTGTTGATGAAATATATATAATCTTGCTTGACTATCTTTTAAATTTACCGCCAGTGCCCATCCTCTCCCATATGCCAGCCAGCCAATCAGGAAACCAAAGAGGCCTTTCTCTAGGCCCTCCTCCAAATTTAAGCTGCCCTATGCGTGGGGATGTTTGACATCCCCACATCCCAAAACCCAGAAACCCATTAGAATCATGGGAACTGTAGTCTCATAGCCCCCACGTGCCCATAGTAAATCTGCTAGACACTTTCAAATAGCACTTCCATGAATTCAAAACAGACAGTATTGAAGGAGAAGGGAGGTTCTATTAGAAGCATGTGAGAAGAGAGTAAATTCTGGATACTGGGGATATAATGTGTAAAATCTCAGACAAAGAAAATGGAGTTTTCTATGCAGAATAAATTGAAGCCCAATTTGACTAAGTCACAGTGTGTGAGTGTAAATGGAAGACATGGGGTAATGTCCATTAAGGCTGGAAAGATAGGTTGGGGCTAGATTGTGGAAGGTTATAAAAAAGGTATTTTGAAGACAAAATGAAGAATTTTATATTTTTTTCTATTTTCAATGGCGCATCATTAGTTGATTAAGGGAGTGAAATTAAAATTAATATGCATACATATATTGGTGTACATATATAATACATATGCATATATGTATGTACATTTATACATGTATTTTAATAGGGATTTATTAAGATTCTACTCTACAAAAGCCACTGAGATACGTACTAGGGCTACAAATACAAAATTGATCCATTCCTTACCATATGAAAATTAAATTTTACTAGACAAAAACATGTCTGTTGGTTGTTTTCATATCTACAAAGTGAATATAAAGGAATTAGGTATTGAAGACACCAATAGATGGAAGTATCAAGAAAGAACTAGCATAAGAACAAAATTGGTCAACTTGTCTGAACATAAAATATTGCCAGGAATTGCAAAATGTGGAAAAGAATTGGTGATGGCTTGCCATCTGTGAAAATGCAGAGTCAGGAAAGTAAATATGTTATAAGGGAAAGTAAGTATTTTATGTTCGCAAGAATATAGTTTGGATTGGGGAAATGGGATTTTGAAATGTCTCAAAAGGAGGGATGAAGTTGGATTATCAAAGGCTCTAAGGAACTGCACACAGGGATGCTGTATTTTATTGAAAAGGAAAGAGAGGGCTATAGATGTCTGAAAAGAAATGAGATAATCTCTCCTTTGTTGTCTGTTATTAGACAATGCAGTGGTTAAATAAGTGGTGTAAACTAACAGATGTTTTCTTCATGCCTTATTTCCATAAACTACCCAAGAAATCAGGCTCCTTACCTAGGAATCACATTACAAAATTTAGAGTATAATATAGGTTGATTGTGAATCACAATTTTTCCATTAAAATCACATTTCACTTACTAAGGTCTATCTATATCTTGATTTATGTATCCAAGTTTTAAAAATCACAATAATGAATGTTTTAAGAATTTTTCAGGTAGACAAAACTGTTCTATAAATTGGTAGACCTAGGTCTAGTAACTTTTCTGTTACTAACTGGGAAACTTAGGCAAATCATATCTTAGAATAATGATTAGATCATACGATATGGGTGAAAATTCACATTAAATCACTAAGATACATTAAAGCTCTAAAGTAATCTCTTTTACCCTTTGTTATACAATGCAGATTCAAATATTTTCCAACAATAGATAGAGATAATTGGTTCAATAACCAAAATTTATGTATTACTAGAGTTTGACTAGATATTCTCCAAGATTCCTCCAAGCTATGAAATTCTATGATCATATTTAGGATTCCCTCTAGACTTGTTAAGATAGCACTGCAAGTAAAGAATCAGTAAGTTTTTGATTCATAATTGGACTTAACCACTTTCTGCAATGAAACTTCCTGCGGCAAGTATGTAGGTACCCTGTGAAGGTAAGTAACTCTCATTGGAACTCATTTTGTCCCCACACAAAGGAATATTGTTTGATCTGATACTTTTTTATGGTGGAACATTTTACAAACTCTATGACCTCAAAAATCCTGAGTTGATAGACATAATCACATTATCACAAAGTGAACAACATCCTAGATCCATAATCAGTGAGACCTGAACTGAACTTTGCCTGAAACTATCCATTCTAACTGTAAGTTATTGAACATTTATGAAATATTAGTTTTATTATCTATATAAAAGCATTATTAGTATCTACATCATGTGGTTACTATAGGGTTCAAATGACATAACAGAAAGCTAAAATGATATGTAAAACTTAAAGTGTCATATCAATGTTATTTGTTTTTAAGACTAGGAACACTGTATCAACACACTCTCAATTGGATATAAAGTTGTTTCTCATGACTTTAAACAAATTAAATAGTTGGATTTTTTGGCCAATAGGCCAAATGGCTATCATGGAGCTATGATCCAAAGATGACACAATCCTGCTATTATTTGTCATAATTTTTTCTTTCTCGATCTATACTACTCACCAACTGCAGTAATAAGTTTAAAGAGATATTAGTTAAGAAGTTAACTATAAAGTCTCTTCCATTATTTACATTAACAAAATAATCCCTTAAAACACTTATGGTGAATCTTTTTGAGACAAAATGGAGGGCACCCCTTATCCTCCCAAGACTTGGTGCCATGCTGTGCCTGCCCCACCCTTACCCTACACAGGGGAGGGAGAAAGTGCTCCCAATGGGCTGCTGGACAGAGGGATGGGTGAAGTAAGGAATGTTTTCAGGGAGTGTAAAGAGGATGAGGGGAGTGACTGACTCCAGTGCCTGCGAGCTACTCAACTTATCCCCTATGTGCTCTCATTGCACTACTGGGCAGAGGAGTGGGTGATGTGAAAAAATGTCTTCAGGTATAGTGGAGAGGGGGAAGGGAGCAACTCTGCCTGAGTCCCTCTGCCTTTCTTGTAACAAACTCTTGGGGAGGTGGGGAGGCTGACACATGTACCTACAGAGAGTAGTCTGCATGTCATCTTTGGCACCAGTGCCATAGGTTCACCACCACTGTCCTAGAATATGTGCTAAATTTCATTTTCTCTTGTATTAAAACAATATTATGCATAGATTAAAAGCAGAAGACATCAAATGTCCTTTTGTTATGATAAAAATGGGGAACAGGCCAGAGTTCTAAATATTTATTAATAGAATTGAGAAGGTGAGAGATAAGAGAGAAGAGATAGGTATATTTCTCTTAAGGAAAGATTAACCTGATTATTGCATCTCCATTTAGATAGCTTTTAAGCCTATATCTTATCTAACTTTCTCTCAGCCCACTGACTCTCACATGTCAACCCTCCTGAATGAAATGTCTCTCTTGCTCTTTCACTGGTACCACCCAGGGGATATTTACGCTGCTTTATTGTCCCTTAACTTAATTGTTAGCTTTTCTGCTGACCCAAGGTGGGCACCAGAGTTCAGATTCTATCCTTGTGATCAAGGTCTCCTTAAACACTTCCTTCACACAATCTTTATATGGCAAATAAATATAAGATTCAACTTATAGTCTCTTGATAATAAAACAAGGAACCTCTGCTGGTTTTAATGAAGAGAAGAAGAACCATAGTCCTGGAGAATTTACACTCACAGTAACTTAACAGACCCATTTTTTTAATCTTTTTTTTTTTCCTCTGAAGGTTACATTTGAGCATCATTTTGATCCATACAGGTAAAATTTTTCACTGACTTCCATCTATAGTGAAAGAGTCTAATCCTTAATACAGTGACATGAAATTATTTCCCAAAGTATCCCATTGTTTATCTCTATCATTTTCCCCCACAGTTAGTTCTACCAAAACTTAGGTAAATCTTTGTAGTTACACTACCCTTGCTTTGACAATTAATTGAATGTTTTCTAGTTTATCAATTTTTATATTATTTCTCCTCTCAACATTACCCCTAATTGGAGTATTATGTTTATTTTATTTTAGTCTCAAATACCATCCAATTCACAATGATTTTATTACTGTTGTTGTCTTCCATTTTAAGGTGACTTGTGGTATATTGGAAAGAGACCTAGTTACAAAACAATCGTTAAATAAATGAGAAAGGTTTAAGTAATTGGAAGTGTATTTATTGTTCATGGACTGATTATGCTAATGGGACTAAAATTATATAATGTACTTTAATTCATATATGTAATGTCATATCGTTTGAAACACCAAGGACTTTCTTTATAGAGCGATAAAATATAATGCATATTTGAAAGAGGAAAATAAGATAGAATCTGAAAGGAAAAAATGAGGGGAAAAGTAAAAGTAACAGTGGCCTAAAAAAGGATTTTAAATCATATTCATAAAAAGTTAAAATTGAAAGTAGTATATGTTGGTAATACACAGAAAATTCAAGGTATATTACAAACTCTGTAAATGAGATCCAGAATGAGTTACACATAAGATAGTAGCATTAAGAAAGTGAAAGCCTGAAAATTCTTAGGGAAAGAAAATCAGGAAGAGGAGAAAGAGGAAGAGGAAGAGGAAGGAGAAGAAGGAAGAGAAAAAGGAGGACTAGGAGGAGGAAGATGAATTTTCATCTATATAATTTTGACGTTTTAATAAAAATTAGCTTCATCTTTGAGATTCTGGGCAAGTCATTTAAGTACTCTTTACTTTAGGTTCCTCATCTGTAAGACTGTGATAATAATACCACCTAGTGCTTGAGTTTCTCATTAGAATTGTTAGTTAGTTTAATGTAATGTAAAGTAAAAAAAAAATTAATGTAAACTACTTCAGAAAATTTAAAAAAATCTATAAATTACTCTGTCCTACCAACAGCAGCAACAATAGCACTACTATTATCGACCCTTTCACCACTATCATTATCATAATCCATGATTTTTTTTTAATATTTAGAAACAGGAGTACACTGGCTGGTCACAACATTAGCACAGGAGTAGAAACCAAAGCTTTTAGATAAAATATTCTTGGACTCCTGGTATAATCATTAAAGGAGAAATCAGACAGATCAAGGAACTTGATTAACAGAGATATGACAAAGAAGAAAATAAGTTATTTTTCAATTTGCAATTTGATATAAGACAGCTCAGGCAGACTCATGGAGGACAGATAATTTCTTTTCCTTTAGAGGAACAGAAAATATAATTGAAAGTTCCTCAATGTAACTGAATGAAAATATTAAAATTTTAAGGACTTTAAAAAATTGGGGAAATCCATGTGTGCATATTCAAAAGTACAAAATTGATTTTTCTTCCAGTTTTTTTCCCTTTTGAATCACATATTCTTTTGGTTAACTTTGCTTGGAGACGTGACTGATATTTTCTTGTTGTTATCTTTAAAGAAAGCAAATAGAAGTCTGTCTTTGGATCCTGAGTTTGTTATTCCTCTTAATTTTCCTGTACATCAAATTCATCCCAACATATACTGGAGTCAAAAGGAATTAAAGTCAGTTTAAAAAAGATAAGAAAATAGCAACAGAGTCAAAGTGTCCAAAAAGTTGGAAATTAGAGTACTGGCTTTGTATCTTTTTTGGATCTGTTCAGGACACATTTTGGAAATTATTTTCCTTTTAGGAAGATTGTTATTAATTTGAAAAAAAATGCAGAAAAGAATGACTAGGATTATAAAGGCTCATAGACAACTACTGTGAATATTTCTGTAGAAAATATCTCAACCATGAAACAATAGATATATTTTAGAATTTCAAAAGTTATGTAACTTAAAGGAGCTTATAAGAAATGAACTACCACAAAGAACCCCACAGAACCCCAAGAGAGAAGGGCAATTAGGATAGTTAAGAATGTGGGTATAAAAGCAGCATCCCAGGCTTGAGGGGTTCTCTCTTTGGGGGAAAGAGGGTGCTAGGTGGAAGCCTAGTTTATATCTGACCTGAGGAACAGGGTGGATTATTTCTATTTACACAAATAGGCAGTCATCAAGACTGTTTAACCTACATTGATTCTATTACAGTGGCAGAGATATCCTGTACGCAGTATCTCAGAAACACCTTTAACATCTATAGATCTTCAATCAAGCCTCTCTAGGCCATCTTGTACTTGATATTATTTGATACAAAGATATAGTTTTGTTTGTGAGGTAGTTAGGGAAAAGAAGTTTCTAATTTTGAGCTTTCCCCTCTGGGGGAAAGCCATTCTGATTACACCTGAAGATTTTTAGACAGATTTTAACTTATCCTCCATCCTAAATCCTCTAAGTTAATAAACCCTTGTTTAGCTAAGCCTGTGATGTACTCTAGCCTAAGCCATTTAGGCCATGATTTATACATTACCTAAGCCAAATCTCCATCTTAGCAGACTCGGTGAGCAGTTGAGATTCAAAGACCAAAGAATCTGTTGTGAAGACATCCTGAGCCAATTACCCATCTTGGTTTAGGGAATAAACCCCAGGCAGTTGAAGACATCAGTTTCTCTGGGATTATTCCTGTTCATTAGCCAGTTTAACCCTATAAAAGCCAAGTCAGATAACAGCCATAACTGGTATAAGGCAGTTCTGTAGGTCAGTTACCAGAGCCTTCTAACTGCCAAATATGGGAAGGAGAAAGAATTCCATCAACTCACTCCCCTTCCCTTTGCTAGAGGCTTAAGGTAAAGCCAGGGGCTTGGAGGCTGCTGTGGCATCATTGCAAACTAGTCCCATTTTTACAGTTATCAAATGAAAGAGAATCTTAATTATTTTGCTTAGCTCTTGGTAGGAAGATAAGGGAAGGAGCAGGGTGCAGTAATAGTATTAATGAATAGAAATAGTGAAGAAGTAAATTTTTGTATCAATGTAATGAAAGTCATAGTAACAAGGAGTACTATTTCAAAGTGAAATGAACTACCTGGATAACTGGCATGGAGGGCTAATCATGCCTAAATATTTCAAGCAAAGATTAAATTCTAAATTCTTTTATATATTGTAAAGGTGATCTGATATGTTTTTTTCCAGGTGACTCCTCTGGTCTGTTCATATCCATGTTCATATTTGATGATTGCATGAAACCTGAATGCAAATAATAATATATACAACATATGCTAAACAAGGGCAGTAAAATATTTGTTGCTTCTTCTCTTTGTATAAACTGTGCATTGGGTAAAGAAGGACTTTAATAAATATCCTTTATTGATAATTTGGATTCGATTGGATAGGAAGTGAAAATCTCAAATACTCTTTCAATTGACATTAAATTCTTACTTGTTTTGAACAAATTTCTTCTTCATGACTTAAACATTTATAAATTTCCTCTGGGTATTTTGTGACTGGTAAATCTAATATATTAAATTAAGGACAAAAAGGCAGGGAGAGTTTAGCCTTGCATGTATTGTGATCTGCTGGGTATTTATTTGCTTCATTATTTATGATATTGTTAAAAATACCCCAGTGGCCTGGGATTTACTAGAAGTTGTAATTTGAGATTTTATTTTCCCACTTATTTTGTGAATTCTTTTCTTTATATTGAAATTTCCTACACTGTTAAGAATTATTGAAGAAAAAAGTTATTATATTGCCCCAAAAAAATCCTGAGCCAAGTATATAATAGGATGAGGTCCCATAATTTTACATTGGAAGCCATAGAAGGATACACCATGGTCCAATAAAAGCCATAAGCCTTTAGTGACAGAAGAAACTGGCACTAATTAGACTAATTTTCTTGCCAATGGAATTACATAGAGGTCAGAAGTCTAAATAGCCTTAATCTCATACTCAGTGACAGGTTACTCTCATGATATTGGCTACAACTAAGAACCTCTTAATTCAAGTGAGAGTGATTCAGGTCCACATTTCCTGATTGATGCTGAGAATACTAAACAGACATGGGAAATTTCTGTGTCTGTCTCAGCATCAGGAAGTTTAACATTATTGTACTACTAGGTTTAGTGGAATCCATATAGAAATGCCAGTCTTTTTAAAGATCATATAATGCAGATAAATCAGTGAAAACATCTTAGAAGCTAAATCAAGAGGATTTAGAATTTAATAAGAATCATTTAATATGAAAGCAAAAATATGTACTTAAAAACATCTTTTTAATTTCCTTGCATCGAGATAGAAGCACAGTCAGAGAAAGAAAAACAGTGAAAAAGAAAAGTGAGTCAGAAAGAATAAGGGGAAAAAACTAGAATGAAAACAGGAAGAGAGAGTTTGAGGGACAGACATAGATAGAGAAAAATTGATATAGAGAAACTGAAAGACATGGATAGAGATAGCCAGATAAGAGCGAGATAGAGATAGACTAAGAGAAAAAGTGAGTTTTCACTGTTTTCTGTGCATTTGTACACATGCATATATTTGTGTATAGAAAAGAGAAATCTTAAAAAATTCTAAAGTGAAGTCAATCTCCTGAAAATTTAGAAGTTGTTGCTTTTTTTTTATGGTTTTTGCTATTTTGTATCCTATGGCCCACTCAGTTTTTCTTGCCAAAAGATTAACAATGAAAAATCAAGGCATCAATCTCAGAAGTACTATATTTGAAGTTATGATAAATTATTGACTTTGACTCACTTCTGGGACTTTGCATCTAATATCCCTAAATTTGTTTGTTCATTTGTAAAATGAGAGAATTGAACTAAAATGTCTTTCAGGAAACTTTGCAGCTCATGTTCTCACTTATTGCTTCTATTGTAGCTTAAATTCTTGATAACCCTTTTTCACTGCCACAAATACAATTTAATGAAAATTTCGGAAGATGTTATTGTTATTATTATTATTTTAAAGTATTTATATAAAACTTATTATGTGCCTGGCACTGTACTAAGTTTTACACTTATTTTCTCATTCAAGCATCACAAGAACTCTGAGGGATGGGGAGTAGATGCTAGTATTATCCCAATTGTACAGTTGAGGAAACTGAAGAAAATGGATGCTAAATTACTTGCCCAAGGTCACATATGGCTGAGGCAATATTTAAACTGAAGTCTTCCTGACTAGAGGCACCACTGAATTCCTTCAAGAAGAGAAGTTAAAGATGATCTATTCCAACCTCCAAAACCATTAAATTATCTCTATAACAACAAGACTTAGAAATACCTGCAGAGGTTTTTCTAGCATACCTTGTAGAAGATCCAGTTGAAAATAAACTATTGTGTTTTGTTTTTAAATTAAAAAGTAATAATTTACCCAAATATATGTAAAAGCAATTTTTAACATTTTAAAAATAATATGAACTCTAAATCCTCTTCCTTGTGCCTCCAATTCTCCATCTCAGTGATAATAAGCAATTTGATATAGGTTGACTATTTCATGGAAGACAACTCAAATAAAAAAGAAAGAAGGCTTCAATCTGCATTCAGAAACAATCAATTCTTTCTCTGAAGGTGCATGGCATTTTCCCACATGAGTCCTTTGGGACTGCCTTGGATCACTGAAAACAGCTAAGTCAAACTCTCTTCCTTGTTTCATTCTAAGATGTTCATCTTACAATAATGCTTCTGCTGTATACAGTATTTTTCTGTTTCTGCTCACTTCAGTCTGCATTAGTTCATGTCATTCCACGTTTTTCTGAAATCTTCCTGTTCTTCATTACTTATGGCACAATAGTATTCCCCACTATCTTATACCATGTCTTCAGCCATTACTGATGAGCATATCCTCAGTTTCTACAAGAAAGTTTTACGAACAAGAAGAGCTGTTATTATTATTTTTGTACAAACTGATCCTTTTCCTTTTGTTTCTCTCAGGGATACAGATCTAGGAATGGTATTGCTGAATCAAAGGATGTGCATGGTTTTATAGTCCTTTGATAGAATTCCAAATTGCTCTTGAGAAATCTTGAATGATTTCACAAAACCACAAGCAGTCCATTAGTATTCTGATTTTTCCCTCATCCCCTCCTATATATCATTTTCTTTTTCTTTCATGAGTCAGTCTGATAGGTATGAGGTGGTACCTCAATATTATTTTAATTGATATTTCTCTAATCAATATATTTTCAGAATATTTTTCATATGGCTATAAATAAATTTGATTTGTTTATCTGAAAACTTCCTGTCCATATATTATCACCATTAATGAACTGGGAAATAACTTGTATTCTTCTAAAATCTGACTGAGTTTTCTAACTATTTGAAAAATGAGGCCTTATTAGAGAAACTTACTGTAAATCATATTTCCTAGCTTTCTGCTTTTATTCTGATCTTGGATGCATTATTTTGTTTATGCAGCTCCTTTCAAATTTAATACAATTATAATCATCTGTTTTACATCTCACAAGACTCTCTTTTCTTTGGTGATAAATCCTTCCCTTATCCTCCATCTATATAACATGTAAACTATTCCATGCTCCTCTGATTTGCCTATCACATCACTCGTATATTTCATTCAAGTTTTCATTTTGACCTTATTTTGTTATTCACTATTAGATATTTGTCTATAACTATTGTCTTCTAAATCTCTTATAGTTGTTCCAGCAGGTTTTGTCAAATATTGTTTCAAATTCTTGGATCATTAGGTGTATCAAACACCAGATAATAATTTTCACTTACTACTATGTAATGTGTATCTAATGCATTCCACTGGATGACCATTCTATTTTTAGCAAATGCCAGATAGTTTATATAATCACCAGTCTGTGGTATAATTTGAGATCTGGTATACATAAACCACCTTCATTTCCAATTTTTTAAAAGTTGAATGCCTTATTATTTTTGACCTTTTGCTCTTCCAAATGAATTTTGTTATCATTTTTTCAAGCTTGAAAAGATATCTTTTGGATTTTTGATTGATGGGCATCCAGGTGGCAAATTGTATTTATTGATTATCCTGGAATCAAGATGAGTAATCTTCTTGAGTTCAAATCTGGCCTCAGATATTTAATAGATTTGTGGCTCTGAGCAATGCACTTAACACTGTTTGCCTTAGTTGTCTCATCTATAAAATGAGCTAGAGAAGTAATGGCAAAGAATTTTTTGCCAACAAAACTCCAAATTGGGTCAGGAAGAATCAAAGACAACTGATCAACAACAAGTTTGATTGGCACAGCATCAAGTAAGGAAATTAATTTAGGTAGGATTATAATTTAATTATATTGGCTCAGCTTACTTATGAGCAATTTCCCCCAAATGTTTAGATATGATTTCAAAATCCTATTTTTAAGGAATTATTTCCTTCAGCGATATTTTTTACTACCTTTCTTTCCCATTTGGCTAATTTTGTTTTTGAAGTTTCTCTTCTCTTCAGTGGAATTTTGTTCTTTTACTATTTGAACAATTTTGTTTTTTAATGTATTATTTTCTTTAGTATTTTTCTGTCTCTTTTACCAAGTTGTCTCTTTTCTTAATTTTATTACCTCTCTCTAATTTCCTTTCCCATTATTTTCTATGCCTATCTTATTTGATATTTTAAAAATATTTTTGAGCTCTTCTAGGAATTCTTGTGGGCTGTATATACAATTAACATTTTCCTCTGAAGCTTTACTTGTTGCTGTTTTAACATTTTTGTTCTTTTCTGAATTTGTTTCTTAGTCTCCATTGTCACCATAATAAATTGTTATGATCAGGTTCATTTGTAGTTCTTTGGTTATTTTTCTAATCTTTTTCTTGACTTTTAACTTTATGTTAAAGTTGATCACTGCTCCAGAGGTGGATGAGAGTACTTTTCCAACTTTAACTTTTTGTTCTTGCTATTTTCAGAGTTGTATCTGGAGGAACTATAGGTTGCTGGTGCCTCTCAGTTTATATGATCTGAAAAGAGGTGTGGCCATTACTATGCTCTGGTCTTTTCACAGGAATGGATCTTGTTCTCTTGTAACCCCCATAACTAACACTTCTCTTATATCTGCAATTGCTAGTGCTCCTCTTTATCATGAAAACTGTGACCAGAGTTCCTTTTTCTGTGAATGAGCATAAGTACTCCTGTTTGTCCTGGAATTGCAACTTGGGCCCCTGATGTCCTTAAGAACTAGGACAATTATTCCCTTTAGCCCTGGGATTGTGAGGGAGAGCTTTATGGATAATACAACAGGGTCCTGAATTTTGGGAGATAAAGATCTCTTATAATATCCTAATCAATTGACCTAACTCCCAATAATGATAAGCTGAGAACACTTTAAGCTGCTTTTTAAGCTGCTGCTGTTTTCAATGCAGCCACACCGAAGGCTAGGACCAAATTGCCTCTGCTGTGGTCAGGGCCCCACTAGCCAGGCAAGGAAGATCTTTTTTGCTAAATCTCTAATCTGTCTTGGGCAGGCACATTGTTTCAATTGACATTTTGTTGTTTTCTCTACTTTAGAATTCAATTTAAACAATTATTTTGGAGTTGGCATGAAGAGAATTTGGGAGAGCCATGCTGAGTGCTTCTCTACTTCGCTATCTTGGCTCCAGAGCAAATAGCTATCTTTTTATCAAAATAAATAGTAATAAAATGATATATTTATTTAATTTTTTAAAAAATCGTTACCTCCTGTATTAGAATCAATACTGTTTATCAATTACAAGGCAGAAGAGAGGTAAAGGCTAGTCAATGGGTATTAAGTGACTTGCTCAGGTTTAGACAACTAGGAAGTGTCTAAGGTCAAATTTGAACTCAGTTCCTCCTACCTCTTAGCCTGTCTCTAAAAACATTGAGTCACCTAACTGACCCTTAAATATATTTATTTAAAGTATTTATTAAGAAATTATTCATACTAACCATCATACTAGTTTCTGAAAAAATAGATAAAAAAATAAAAATAAATGAAACAAGCCTTGTCCTCAGGTTCACATTCTAATTACAGGATGTATTACAGATTGATAGAGTATTTTTGTTTGAAAATTTACATCAGTTGTAAGTAGAGAAATGAAGAAATAGATTTGAAAATCATTTTCTCATAGCATTAGCTAGTAGAAAGTCTTATCTAAGCCCCTTATTTAACAGAAGATAAAGCTATAACTGAGAGGGTAAATGTTGTTTTTTTCCCAATATTAAATCTGATGTGAGCTAGAATTTACATATATCCTCTGAATTAAAATAAAATTATATCTGTAGTGTATTTTCTACCCAGAGAGATAATATATTTTAACAAAACCTAAAATGCTATCCAAGTACTAGCTAGTATTTTTATTACTAATTATCATCATCATCAGTAGTTATTTTATGTTCATAATAAAAAGGACATTCAGATAAGTAAATTATATTCTAAAATTGGTCTGAAATACAAAACACAAAAGAAATTTTCTACCCAGTTATTTGAACATTATGAATTTGTTTGATTGATGATGCATGATTCTGTGTCACATTGGGAGGAGGAACTGAGGTCAGATGTTAAATCCTTAGAAATACTTCAGAGTACAACACTAGCCACTAAGGGCCTATCCTTCTTCCATGGCAGTTCAGAACCTAAAACATCTCTCTTTGTTTCCACATTTTATCTGACAACTACAGTTCTATTAATTGAACAATGTGAATGCATTTTGCATTCCCAGTACTGTACAATTTCCTTAATTTTAGGGACCTTTTCTCACTTAGTTCTTGTATGATAAGTGCCAAGAAAATTGCATGGCACATAGTAAGCATGAAATAAATGTGTATTCAATCTAATTATAAACAGCCCATGATTTGTTCTATGTTTCCCCCAGGATTTTAGCAAATGTAATTCAGGACTTGTTCCAGGGCCTTTATCACTACCTGGGCCCCAGGGTAGCACACATCTCCTACCTTTGCTCTTGGTACATGACTCTCCTTTCTTATCAGCTATCTCTTTTATATATTTTATGCTATTTATTGTGCACAAGTTTCCATTGGAAATATTCATCAGCCTCCTTTAAATTAATTATTAATAAAATTGCAAATAGCTAGCACACATTGAAACCAAAGAGAACTGAGTTAAAGTTTTATTTCTCATTTGTACTGGCTAGATGACCCAGGACAAGTCCCTGAACAACTTAGTTCTCAAGTAACCTGAGACTATTAGTTGCAAAAGCTACTAATATGGTTAAAAACTTGATTGAACAATATGAAACATAAATTTATATCCCACTTAATCTCCCTCCCAGCTATGTAATCCTTGTCAAACCTTTAACCTCTCTCGAGCTCATTTTCTTCATTGATAAAAAATGAGAGTTGGACTTGATGGCCTTTAAACTATCTTTCAAATTTAATCTCTTCTACTTTAATGTTTATGTCTTCTTTTTGTTAATTATTCCAAATTAATCCTTTATATATTGTTTCTACATACTTGCATATTGTCTTCTCCATTAGAGTGTGAAATCCTTGAGATTGTTTTTTAGCTTTCTTTGCATTCTTTTTACTTTGCACAAAACCTGGAATATAGTAAGAACTTAATGAAGTTTTATTAATGTACTGATTGATTCATTTAATGCATATTCACTATTAATGATATATGTCCAGGCCCATCTTATTTAAATCTATTTCACTCTGATGGGCTTTGTGTTGCCTGCCATTTTTATTCTTGGCAGACTGGCATATCTGATTGTTTCAGAAAGAGAATGTAATCTTGAAAAAGTAGAAGTATTTCATTTTTCCCATTACAATGAAAGAATATCAGGAATATTAAAGTGGAAGTTCAATAAATTCTTTTTGGAATAAAATTGAATGTAGAATTATGAAAAATATTAATGCTCATGGAATTTTTAATGCAAAACTTAACAATCATTGAAAATGCTACAAGATTTCTCCAGATATCTAGCCTACATGGTTCTTGTAATTTAACAGTAAATATTCCAGTCCACTAGAAGGTTCTTCTTA
This sequence comes from Gracilinanus agilis, assembly GCF_016433145.1. Classification (NCBI taxonomy): domain Eukaryota; kingdom Metazoa; phylum Chordata; class Mammalia; order Didelphimorphia; family Didelphidae; genus Gracilinanus; species Gracilinanus agilis. Next base: position 22,045,544 of record NC_058131.1, read on the forward strand.
AAATATTATAAGACAAATGGACAGCATAGACTATTAACACAGTTATTTGTCAAAATCTTAGTAAGAGACACTGTTCATCCATTTGTTTTTTGAGCATGTACTTAATTTTTTGGGGGGGTGATGAAGTATTTTTTGTGGTGTTGAAGGAATCACACAATGTTTTCCAACCATGGGTGCTTTGGAACTTCCTAGATTGTCAAATTATAATTTTATTGTCTTTGGATTCTCAGATTATCACTTTGAAAGTGTCTTTGAAAACTGCTATTATCATCATCTTTAATAATAGTCAGATATATTTTCTTGTTTTATCTTACAATAATAATTACTTCTATATAGGATTTTATATGTACTGGGTATGGTACTTAGAACTTTACAATCTTTATCTCATTAGATCCTTACAATAAATTTTGGGGTAGCTGCCACTATAATCCCCATTTTATAGATGAAAAACTGAGATAAACAGAATTTAGGTTACTAGTTTATGTATATAAAGTTGAATGTGAATTCATGTCTTCCTGATTCCAGATTTAGGACTTTATCCATTGAACCACCATTTAAAAAATTAGTTATCAGATAATAATCCCATGTTGTCTGTTATTAATGATTGTTCTTATTAAAGAAAAGTACATTGTAGTATTATTATCAATATAATCAATTTCTTCCTCTTCCTGTCTTTTATGGGGGGAAACCATGTTTGCTTTATAATGATAGATGCCCAATATTATCACATTTTTATATACTTATGCTTTTTATTTTCACATTGTAGTCATTCCTGATTACTCATCTTTCCATTACCCTTATACATTGTGTTCATTATCTTCTAATAATGAAAAATGAACACAGAAACCATGTCTGAATTCATATACAGTATCTTCTGTCGCTATCACCATATCTCAAAAATTTTCAGAAAAGAATATGTATATTTGCTTAGATCATCTCTGGGAACATGGCTTGTGAAAATAACTATTCAATATTTAATTTGGTTTGTTCTTTGATAGCACCAGAGATCTGGAGACAGGAAGGTCAAGAGGCATCATGTCTTCCAATGCTTTCTTTTTGCAAACAAGAGAAAGAAGGCCTATGGAGGTTATCCAAATTATCCAAATTTATAGAGTACTAAACATCTGAGGCAGGATTTGAATCCAGGAATGACCTCCAGGAATTGATGCAAAGTGAAAGGAGCAGACCCAGGAGAACATTATACACAGAGACTGATACACTGTGGTATAATTGAACATAACAGACTTTTATACTAGCAGCAATGCAAGGATCCAGAGCAAGGCTGAGGGACTTATAAGAAAGAAAACTAGCCACATTCAGAGGAAGAACTGTGGGAGGAGAAACATGGAAGAAAAACAACTCCTTGGACACACAGGCTGTTGGGGATATTATTGGGGATATAGACACTAAATGATAACTCTAGGCCAACTATCAATAGTATGGAATTAGGTTTTGATCAATGATACATGTAAAACCTGGTGGAATTTTGTGCCAGCTAAGGGGGGGTTAGGAGGTTTTGGGGGAGAGGGAACAAAGACGAAATATGTAACTAAGAGAAAATATTCAAAATAAAAAAAAGAATTTAAAAAAAGAATTTAAATCCAGATCTTCTAAATCTAAAGTTAGCTATCTTTCTCCTATACAACACTGCCTCCTTACTTGCATTTTCATAGTCATTTTTCATGAGCCTACTTACTTACTCTAACTCTACATTAGTTTGTTCTCAAGTTTCTCTGATTTCCCTATATTTGTCACTTATTCCTGCAAGGTAATATGACACTACATTCATAAAATTGTCTTTATTCTTTGTAATCACCATAAAAATAATAAAGTACCTACAGATATTTTGGTATAGGTTGGGTTTTTCAATTTTTGATCTAGTTGGAGTAAATGTCAAATTGTTATTCCCTCTCCACTTTATTTACACAGAGATAAAGGAAAAAGTTGTGAAAAAAGACTGACATTCCACAATACCATTTAAGACTCAGTAGCCTTCCCTATTCACATTTACAATAGGCAAACCTCTGACCAGCTGGCCAGAGAATTAAGCCAAAGGAGATTTATCCTCTGTTGATGTACATTGCATTCTTGACTTTTCTTTGGTCAATATTTCCCTGCCTGATCAATAAATTTTGATGTCCATCTCCTTAAAAATCAATACTTGCTTCTCATACCTATTTAAAAAATGGCAGTGAGAGGTTAATTGGCTCATGGGAAACTGAGTTATTCACTGACTAAGAGTCAGAAGGCCCCCAAACTATGACTTATAGTCCTGCACTTGCCAACAGACTGCCATCTAATTTCTGAGAAAAGCAAATTTCTTGCTACATAGATCCTTCTAAGCCCACTTTTATGATTAACGGGGAAAATGCTAGTTTTGACAAATTTACAAGTATATGTATTTTGAATGATTTCTATATGTGATGTATTCCTTTGCTCAAGAACACAGGAGGTTTTAAGCAATTTTAAATGTACTTAGTATGGCCTACAATGACCAAATCAATACTCTATGCACAGGAGATACTTAATAACTCCAAGTAAAGAAATGTAATAATTCCTCACAACAACTCCATGATGTACATACTGTTTTTATGGACATTATTGAAATGAAAACAAATGTTTGAGAGATTAAGAAATGTACTCTTAATAAAAAAAAAGACTTTCAGAGGCAGGATTTAAACTCAGTTCCTGCCATCTCTAATTTTGGTACTATATTCTCCAAACTTTGCTCTCTCTGCTTTTTGAACCTTTATATTTTTCAACATTTTTTGTGAAACATAAAGGTGAAAATAACCCTTTCTTAGGCAAATTAAGTTCTGCTTACAAATAACTAACAGATTATAATCTTTTAAATGCATAAGAGCATAAAGTATTCAAGGAGAGATTGTCAGATAGCATCATTCCTGACAATAGGAATTAGTTTTATTCAGAAGACCTTAAGAGATTTGTTAATAGTTCTTTTCTCCATCAAGACTTTCCTGATTTATCATTGTTCAACATTTCATTGTAGATTTTAAAAAAGGAGTAAATTCTGTTTCATTCTATATTGGGATATTATTTGAAATTGTTCAACTGCCTCCAAGCTTTCTTGTTTGAGGAATTCAGAAGATTACAATTTTTTTATTAATATTCATTTTAATCTGTTTACATACTTTATGCCCCTTCACCCCCAGCTCTCCCCCCACCCATGGCCAACGCACATTTCCACTGGTTGTAACAAATGTCCTTGTTCAGGGTCTATTTCCCATTCATGTCCTCCTCAGTCTATGCATTCAAGCAATTGTTTATCTTATATGTTTCCTCTCCTGCAGTCCTTCCTCTGAATGTGGGTAGCATCTTTACCATAAATCCCTCAGAGCTGTCTTGAGTCATTGCAGTGCTGCTGGTGCAGGAGCCCATTACCTTTGATTTTACCATAGTATATCAGTCTCTGTGTACAATGTTCTTCTGACTCTGCTCCTTTCGCTCTGCATCACTTCCTGGAGGTCTCTCCAATTTTCATGGAATTTCTCCAGTTTATTATTCCTTTTAGCACAATAGTATTCCATCACCCACATATACCACAATTTGTTCAGCCATTCCCCAACTGAAGGACATCCCCTCATTTTCCAGTTTTCTGCCACTACAAAAAGCGCAGCTAAAAATATTTTCGTACAAGTCTGTTTATCTATGATCTCTTTGGGGTACAAACCCAGCAATGGTATGGCTGGATCAAAGGGCAGGCAGTCTTTTATAGCCCTTTGGGCATAGTTCCAAATTGCCAGCCAGAATGGCCGGATCATTTCACAACTCCACCAGCAATGCATCAATGTCCCGATTTTGCCACATCCCCTCCAACATTCATTACTCTCCCCTTCTTTCATTTTAGCCAATCTGCTAGGTATGAGGTGATACCTCAGAGTTGTTTTGATTTGCATTTCTCTAATAATTAGAGATTTAGAACACTTTCTCATGTGCTTATTGATACTTTTGATTTCTTTACCTGAGAATTGCCTATTGATGTCTCTTGCCCATTTATCACTGAAAAAGCCTTTGAAAAAATACAACATCCATTCCTATTGAAGACACTAGGAAGTAGAGGAATAGAAGGTCCTCTCCTAAAAATAATAAACAGTATATACCTTAAACCATCAACAACATCATATGCAATGGGGCTAAATTAGAAGCCTTTCCAATAAGATCTGGTGTGAAACAAGGATGCCTCTATTATTTAACATTGTACTAGAAACACTTGCAGTGACAATTAGAGATGAAAAAGAATTTGAAGGTATCAAAATAGGCAATGAGGAGACTAAGCTATCACTCTTTGCAGATGATATGATGGTATACTTAAAAAATCCTAGAGAATCAACTAAGAAACTTGTAGAAATAATCAACAACTTTAGCAAAGTTGCAGGATACAAAATAAATACACATAAATCATCAGCATTTCTATATATTTCCAACATATCACAGCAGCAAGAGGTAGAAAGAGAAACACCATTTAAAATCACCCTAGACAATATAAAATACTTGGGAATCTATCTACCAAAACAAAGACTGGAATTATATGAACATACTACAAAACACTTTCCAAACAATTAAAACTAGATCTAAACAATTGAAAAAACATTGAGTGCTCATGGATAGGATGAGCTTACATAATAAAAATGACCATTCTACCCAAATTGATTTACTTATTTTGTTCCATATCTATCAAACTACCAAAAAAAATTTTTTACTGAATTAGAAAAAAAAAACTACAATCTAATAATTTCCAAATCTTTGCTACTGCAAAAAATTTACAATAAATATTTTATACAAATATGTCCTTTTCCTTTTGTATTTCTTTGGGATACAGATATAGTAATGATATTTATGAATCAATGGGTAAATATAATTTTAGGATGTTGAGAGGATAGTCATAATTGTAATCTAGAATGGTTGGATCAGATTGCAACTCCACCAATTGTGTATGTGTTCTAATTTTCATGCATACCCTCCAACATTTATTATTTTCCCTTTCTGTAACAGAATCCAATATCAAAGGTATGAAACGGTAGCTCAGAGTTATTTTAATTTGCATTTAACTAATTAAGAATGAATTACAACAGTTTTTCCTAAAACTATAGATGTCTTTAATTTCTTTATATGAAAATTGCTTTCATATTTTTTGTCCATTCATCAACTGAAGATTGACTTTTTTTTTATTTGACTTAGTTTCATATATGTTTCCAAAATTAGTATTTTTTCAGAGATTCTTAAGAAAAAAAAAATCCCAGGGTTCTTCTTTCTTTCTAATCTCGGTTGTGCTTTTTTTTTGTTTACACAAAACTTTTTAAAGTTAATATAATAAAAATTATTTAAAATTTTTAAATTTTTAAAATTTTTAAAATTTGTTTAATTTTAAATTTTTTAAAAATTAAAAATTCATTAAAATTTTTTTAATGTTGTATCTCTTGTTTAGTCCTAAATTCTCCCCTCATGTATATATCTGACAGGTAGACTGTTCTATTTTTCTATCATTTGTTTACAATATCTCCCCTTATATTTAGATCATATTCCCATTCTCTGCCACACCATTTTCCAACCTTCCCAACAGTTTTTGTTAAACAGTGAATTCTTGTGCCAAAAGGCTGGATTTTTTCAGTTATCAAACACCAACTTTTTATGGTCATTTATTTCTAGGTTTTGTGTGCCTAATTTATTCCACTGATCCACCACTCTATTTCTCAGGAAGAATCAGTGATTTTAAATGACACAATTGTTTTGATGATTACTATTTACCTGGTATTCTCACCTTTTTTCACATTATCTTCATTTGCTTCTTTATATATTCTTGACCTTTTATTCTTCTAGATTAATTTTGTTATTATTTTTCTTAACTATAACATATTTTAGACAATTTGATTGGCATGGAACTGAATATGTAAATTTGTTTAGGTAAAATTGACATGAAATAGTCAATACTTTTGCAATTGGTTATATCTTACTTCAAGTATTTTGTAATTAAGTTCACATATTTCCTGGGTTTGTTTTGGCAAGTAGACTCTCAAGTATTTTATATTATCTATTATTGTTAATTTAAATGGAATTTCTTTTTCTATCTATTGCTGCTGAACTTTGTTAGAAATATACAAAAATAGTTGATAACATGTGTATTTATTTTAATCACTGTAATTTGATTAAAGTTGATACTTATTTCAACTAATTTTTATTTGATTCTTTTTTCTGGAAGTATATTTCCATTTCATTAAATATTGCATGCAATTTTTAATTTATTTTTTAATTTAAATAATTTTTAATTTAAAATATTTTTCAAGTTATGTATGATAGCAATTTTCAAACTACATTTTCGGATGACAAGCAATCTGATCTGGGTTATACCTATATTATCATGTAAAACATACCTCCATATTGGTCATTGTTGCAACAGAATAGACATATAAAACCAAAACTTCAATATTCATATAAAAACAAATTAGTTAAAGCAAAAAATAATATGCATTACAACTCCAAAAACTCTTTTCTGGGGAGTGGATAGTATTCTTTTACAGAAGTCCTACAGTATTGTCATAGTTCAATGTATATCTGAGAATAGCTAAGTCTTTCATAGTTGCTCATCATACAATTTTGCTATTACTATGTACTTCTGGTTGTTCTTACTTTACTCTTGTATCAATTCATATGGGTCTTTCCAACTTTTCCTAAAATTATCCAGCTTATCACTTCATATAGCACATTAGTATTGTAACACCATAATATGCCACAATTTGTTCCACCATTCCCAAATTTACAAACATGCCAATTTACAATTCTTTGCCATCACATAAAAAGATCCCATAAATATTTTTTTATTAATAAATCCTTTCCCCTTTAATTTGTTGTTTTTTTTGGATACTAACTAGTAGTGGTGTAATTGGATCAGAGTATATGCATGGGTTCATAGCTCTTTGAATGTAGTTCCAAATTATCCTCCAAAATGATTAGATCAGTTCACAACTCTACCAATAATGCATTAGTGTCACAATTTTGTCATATCCTCTGGTATGGTTAGGCCACTTTCTTTCACATTCTTTTTCATTAACTCACTTGATATCCTTGACCTTTTATTCTTCTGTATGAATTTTATTATTATTCTTTCTAGTTCTTTAAAATATTTTTGGTAGTCTGATTAATATGGCACTGAATAAGTAATTATATTTAGGGAAAATTGTCACTTTTATTATATTAGCTCTTCCTACCTACTCATGAGCCAATATTATTTTCCCATTGTCTAAATCTGACTTTATTTGAGTGAAAAGTATTATGTAATTGTGTTCATTCACTATTATCATCCTTATTTAAAAAATGAAGAAACTGACTTGGCCAAAGTCATAGCACTAGTAAATATCTGAGCCTTCATTTGAATTCAGATTGCCACCTAGCTATCTCTGAAATGCAAGTACTATTAAGATCCAAACAACCTACAAAGTATTCATTCTCAGACCTATTGTCTAAGGCAGTGATAGGCAAACTTTTTAAAGAGGGGGCCAAAGGAAAGGAGATGTTTATCTGTCACTCTGTTTCTAAGGCAACTCTTTCAAAGTTTCATTGTACTTTATCCTACTCATTGTATTCATTAGATTAGGAATAATGTCTCCTGGCCAGAAAGAACATTTCAGGGAGCCATATCTGACCCCTGGGCCATAGTTTGACCATCACTGAGAAGCTTGATTTTTCAGAGAGGCTTAAAACCAGGTATACTGGAAGAGAATAGACTTTTTGAACAAACAAAGATCAATGACCATCTAATCCAAATATTCATTACTTGGAGGGCTATAATAACACAGGAAGTCGATGGATAGCTTTTTTGGGTGATAGGTAAGCTTGAGTAATAAAAAAATGGCTTCTTTATTATTCAGTAACTTCTAGATGAAACTGAAGATTTTATCCAGTTATTTTAAATAATTATTCTGGGAAGGTATATATAGGCTTGATGAGGATACTAGACTAGTTAATAACATAAATAAGGGTTAAGAACTACCTATGTGAGATATGAAAGAACTATGAGCTGCTTTAGGAGAAGTATTCATCTATCACTTCCTCTCTGCTTGTCTATAAAACTCTAAATATTATTCTTATTTGCATTATCAAGTTTCTTCTCTGTATCTTCATATACCATTTACTCCATTTACTTCATTGTACTAATGGTCTTCATCTGAACTTTCTTCATGTTTTTAATGTTTTATAAAATTTATCAATCGAAATAATAATAGTATTCACTAGATGTGCTCTTATCTGGGTAAATTATTGCAACCCTAATCCCTATCTAGTTCTAGAAATCTGTTTAACTCACAAATATAGGCCACTTAAAGGCCAATTCTTCAATTTCAGAGGTAGCTAAGACAGCATTGAGATCCATCTGTGGAAGTAATCACAACTTTAAAAGAAAAAAGTCATAAAATGAGTAATGGGTGAAAATAAGAATTGTGAATGAGAATATGTATTTATGTGCACATAAATGCATATATACATATACACTACATATGCATATATATACACATATGCACACATATAATCACATAATGTCTAGTGTATATGCATATGTTTATACATATATATTGTTTTTGTTTCATCAAAGAACTAACAAAGAAGAAAATAGCTACAGCAGCTAGATATCAAGACCAACAAAGGTAATGATACTAAATTCAGAATGGAAAATAAATAATAAATAAAGCAAAAGTTTGCAACCATCTCTAAATAAATATTACTACACAATAGAAATTCAAACAATACCTAATGAATACAAGAATTTAAATATTCCTAAGAAATCATGATAGCATGGTGCTATATCAAGTTTTTACAGAATAATTCAGGAGATGAATCAGGATCTTGACAAAATATTTAGAAAATAAAAATGACAGAAAAATAGTTTACAAAAGCTTAAATCCACGTGAGCTGGTCATTCCATAAAGGTGAAAAGGAGATCAACAAATTAGGAATGTTACTTCTGAGGAAAAAGCAATTTGTAAGAATCAAATAGCAATAACAATGAAATGATTCATTACCTGTTTTTTTGGTAGTTAGGTACTTAAGAGATAAGTCCTCTAAGATTTCCAGAGATTTTTATCATGAAAATCTGTTAGAGAGTGACTCTTATTTCTTTAATTTATTGTCAAAATATTTCAATATTGTCCTCTAAAAGAAAATGTATCAGTAATTTCTCACTCATAATTTTAGTTCCCCTTCAAATTTTGGAAGGACAAGAACCCAGAAAGATGTAAAACAAGCTACTGAAGAAAAAATGTACAAAATAACTGCTGACTTTATAATGCATTGGATATATTTTTTTTTCCTTTTCACCCAGGGCATATCCCTGTGTCTTCATTCAGAGTCTATTTACAGTGTTGGCTGTCTGCTTTCTCAATCCATAGGAGATGAAAAATAGGAGATCCATTTCATTAAGAAGAAATACAAGGCCTCAGCCACTTCCCAGCTGTGTGACCCTGGGCAAGTCACTTGACCCCCATTGCCCACCCTTACCAATCTTCCACCTATGAGACAATACACCAAAGTACAAGGGTTTAAAAAAAAAAAAAAGAAGAAATACACTTCCAAACATAAAAGAGGCATGCATACAAGTCAAAAGTCAAGAAGAAAATGTTGATAATCTGAGAGAAAAAAGGAAAATAATGCAAATAGACTTTTAAAAAGTTCATTAACCTTTAATCCTTTGATATAAGGATAAACAGTTTTCCCTATCTTAAGATTCCTATAGTTAATCTCTTTATAAAACTCAGCAAACTGTTCTTCTCCTCCCGCTTTATAACATCCCCATACCATTAATACAATCAAAATTCATGTCTGGCATTCTCTCTTTAAAGTAGTAAATAAAATATTCATTTTGTACATTTAGTGAAAAAAATGAATGAAACAACACCCTCATACATATACATATATACACACAAATATACATAAACACATATGTATATTTGTGTGTGTGAGGAGGAGAGAGAACGGGACTATTCACACATACATATATTTAGAAACAAAAACTTTTATTTCATAAAAAATTCACTCATGGTAGGCAGCATGACAGTGGTAAGTGAGATGGACTGAAATCAGAGAAAGTAGATTCAGATCTCAGCTCTTCTACTTGTCACCCTGTTTGATCTACAGCAAGTCATTTACCCTCTCTCAGAATCAGTTTCCTAATCAGCTAAATGAAAGGGTTATACTGCAAGGCCTTTTACAGATCTAAATTGATAGTCTCTTTCCCAAAGGCTTTAAAAAATTGAATTTGTGTCACTTTTGCTTTCAAGTATGAGAAAACAAGTGAATATTTCTTTTCAATCTCATGCCAATTAGAATTACATAAATACTAATAGCATTTGTGGTCAAAAGTTATGGATTTTCACTTAATGAACTATTTTCAAAGCACTAATTGCTTTTGTAAATTGAGGAATAAGCGCAAAAACTACTATTTGATCTTCATGTAGTTCCCAAGCCTGAGTAAGTTAGGTCAAAAGACCTAGAATATATATATATATATATATATATATATATATATCTACCTAACAAAATATGTCTCATTTTTATGCAACCTAATTTATTGGTCATCACATCCACACCATCATTTACCCATGTAATTCCTTAAATTACTAGACCATGTGTTCTTTGCAAATAATTTTCTTTAGATTTTATTAAGTTTTGAAAAAATGTTAGGCTATAAACATAATTTAGCCCTTCCCTAATATTTGTATCCCTTGCTTAGGCACATCCACTATTTAATATCTGTGGATTTACTCTAGAGGAAATGATAGTAAATAAAGAAAGAAATGCAATTTTACATCTTAAGCAGTGGCAAAATTGAAGACGAATAGCTTGGGCTTCCATAAATATGAATCCAAGTAATGTCAGGAAAGTGACTGTTTTAGTTTTCTGTCATTACTTTTGAATGATGTTAGTACAAACTAAACCTATCTAGCCATAAACATATTTTTTTCAGGAACATGAAAAAAATTGTTTGGCTCATCTCAGCTACTTTCATTTTTTTTTTTGCCCATTTTTTTCCCTTTCTGATCAAGCTTAACCTAAACAGTTGAACATTTTAATGGAAGCTAGGGAGATAGGAGGAACAAAGATTGTGTATATAGAACAGACAAGAGAGAATTGGAAATAAAAATTAATTGCCTCATTGTAAGTAAACTTCAACATCATTCTTTTTTCAGGCATTAAAAAAAATCTTCCAAAACATTTTCTTTCTCAATACTATAATCCCATGGTGAAGGTCCTTGTTATTAGTTTGCACTCTTTGAGCAAAATTAGCCTTCTCCCAGAGAATGAAAAATCCTTTAAACCATGTTTTCCATAGCCCTATGAAAATGCAGGTTTCCCATAAGGTTACTATTTACCTTCAAAATAGTTTTTCATTGTCTATCCATTTCTTCACTTTAAGTTTCAAATCATGAACTTTGTTGTCTACAAATTATTTCAGAGATTTTCAAAATTTTTTTAGGGCAAAATCTTCAGAGATTGAACCTCCTTAACCTCACATTTTCAACTAGATGTGGTAACTATTATGGAACATATCTCCATTAAAATTGAGGTATTAATTTTTCTCAGCAGTTTTGTGTAAGGTACACAGGATTATTGCATGCTGTGGTGGATCTGGCATCCCACTGATGCAGGTTTTCTCTTCCACCCTTAATATTTTAATTCTCCAAGCCCTCTAATCCTTTAAGATTCTTGTAAATATAGGTCAATAAATTGATCTCATGGGATCAGTAATGTTCTGGAATCTTTCTTCTTCATCTATGACATGATATAAATGGGGTAGACAGGTTAAGATCAAATTTTTATTTTCTGTTGTTATATTATCTACCCAGCATTTCCCCCAGGCAAAGAGTTCTCTTTGAACTTCTAATCTTAATTGGTACAATTATTTGTTGGTGATAATTTGCAGGTTAAATGATTCTACCATGCTTCACTGGGTAATTTCTATCCTTCAAAAACTAGAGTATTATATGATGCCATGTAGCATTACTTATCCTAAAATATTTAGCATATTTTAATATTAAAGAAGGTATCTTATATGATTGAGTATCATGAGTTATTGAGGTGATGGAAGTCCACTTGGTTGGCATTGTTTAAAGCTTAAATACATTTTAAAATGCAAGATGTAATGTGCTTATCACAATATCTGGCACATCATAAATGTTTAATATATTTTCTCATTAATGCATTCATTCAATAAATGTCTCGTTTATGGATTGGTCTAAAATATGTGATATATAAATACAAATAAAGACAGCTAGGTAAAATAAAAAAAATAAAATAAAACAGAGGTAGAACTGGAATCAGAAAGGCGTGAATTCAAATAGGACTTAAACACATACTGGACTGGCACATAGGTTCTAGACAAATGCTAGGTATTGTTTTCCTTGTGATTGTTGTTTTAAATACTGTTGATATTATTGTTACTAAGTATTAATAACCTATGTGGTTTCCTTGGGAATGAAGTGTTAGTCCACAGTGAAACCATCTCCTTAATTCATTTTGGTTCAAATCAATTCCCTTAGTCAAACATTTGTGAAAAACCTGCTTTATACTTAACATCCTCCAGTTCATAGATACAATTATGAAAATGAGACAGTCTTCCTACTCTTATGAGGTATATGTTTTTCTGGAATAATAGGGTTGGATAGATGAGTGTGTGTGTATATACATATATACATACATACATACATACACATGTATAAATGTTTGTATGTGTGTGTGTGTGGGAGGCAGGAGGGAAAGGGAAAGAGGGAGAAGGGAAAGGATGGGAATAGAGATGTTTATACATTATGTGATATTATGTTTTTGACATCTTTTCTCATTAATGAATGAACGAACATGCATTGGTTTGTCATACTGACAAAGCAGTCACCTCTTACAGTAAGAGTTTGAATGGATGGGACATAGGAAAAGTACATTATTGTCCTTATAAAATAGATGGAGAAATTCCAGAGCATGGGGGTCCATACTAAAAAAGGAAATATGTGAGAATTCACATGAATATAGAGCTAATAAAGCATGAATTGGATTTGATTCAGAAGTTCTTGTTTAAAATTCTGCTTTTGCCATTTAACTTTGCAACCTAATAAACATGTTGTTATTGCTGTTGTTCTACTATTCAGATATATCTGGACATTTGAATGAAGCATTTCAAATGCTTCTATCTTTCACTGTCTTCTGAAGTGTGTCTAAGATCATGCTCATTGCTTCCATAGAACTATATTTTCTTCATGTACAAAATTAGGTGATTAGACTAGATAATTTCTAACGTTAATTCTTATTCTAAATCTATGTTTTATAATTCCAATAACATATTCACCTAGTAAAAAATATCTTTCCTTTTGTACCCTTTCTGTGAATAATGTCTACAAACTAGTGAATCAGCTTGAACTCATGGTGGGACTAATTATAGCAGATATAGCAATACTGATAATCCATCCTATTGAGGAATGTGATGGGATCAGCAGTGATGAAGGGATATGCATAATCTGTCCCATGCAAGGAAATAATGAGTCAAGGCCCCTTTGGTCCAGGATCATGAACCAATCATATCTGAATTCTTGCATTTGGTCTGGTTAGTCCCCAATCTGACTCATATAGTTTATGATGCCTTGTCACATGCTTTCCATCTTATTCAGTACTGTGATTCTAAGTGGAGCTTTTGTGTTTCTCTGCATAAAGTAGACCACTGGACAAGAAAGCAGGAACCTCAGTTCTATTATAAGATGTAGGCTTATCAAGGCTTCTTATGCTGAACCAACATGGCCCCTTGCTGACTTCTACTTTTCAATATTTTAGGATCACACAAAAAGTTCCAATACTTAAGGATTTTTTTTGATGATTTGCTTTTACTATTTGAATCCTATTATCGCGTTTTTGTTTTTCTGAAAGACAAGGCTCATATACCCTGTTCACACACATCTTAATTTGGATTTCTCCCTCTTTCATAACTATGGGTCCTTCCCCACTTTTTCTTCCATTGTTCTATAAAATAAGGACAATTTCTCTTCCTTCTATACTTTGTGTTGTTTTGCCTTTCTGCTTTGGATTTAGCTGTATGGTAACTCTATGAAATATGAAAACTATATTGAAATAAAGAGGCAGATACTGGACACCATGAATTGAATCTTTGCTGAGTATGTAGACCAACCTGCTCTTGGACCCAGTTGAATTAAATTAATATTTATTATAGGCCTATTATGAGCAAAGTGTTGAGACTACAAAGAATAAAACTAAATTCTCTCTACCATTAAAGAGTGTACATTCTACTAGTGTGTGGAATTAATTATAGATGCAAGTTTCTCTCATGCAAGTTAAATTGAAGAGGGAAAGACTACTATTAATTAGGAGGTGGAGAACAATCATGGAGAAATTCCATCTGAGCTGAGCATTGAAGGAAGACAAGAACTGTGAGTAGTAGGGGTAAGGGGGAACTTCATTTCAACAATATGGAGAAAAAAAAAACCTAGGCATTTAAATATATTTATTTTAATTGATTTATTGACCTATTTTGTTTTCACATGAATTCATTTGTGAATATATGCCCTCATTCCATATATAGTTAACTATTCTTTGTTTTAACGAATTAGCATATAATCATTATAGATCATTTATATTTATAGAGTTTTGTAGTTAACAAATCAACTCAAAGGTTCATTGGTTTGAAAGTTGGAAGGGGTATAAGAGGTGATCAAGACCAACCTCATTATTTATTGTCTTGACACAAATAAATGTCTCCACAAAAAAAATAGAGAACAAGTGCTAATGATAGAGATTTTTTAAACTATTTGTTATATTCCAAATGTTTTATTTTTCTTTTTTGATAACATTAATGAAATAATGAATGTCAAACTTTTATTGAAGGGAAACATTCATCAGATTTGTTCAGTTTATAGTGAAATTTTACATTGGATTAAGTAACTTTAAATCAGTAACACTTGAGAATAAATGAATATTTATACATATATGTGTATATATAGATGGACATATATGCAGATATAATTAAAGAAAGCATTTCAAAATTGTAAAGAACCATATTTATAGTTATTATTATTACTATTAACTTGGTCAGTGAGGAGAAATCACTTCTATATGGGCTTCAGTTCTTATATCTACCAAATTGGTATAATAATATCAGTTTCTACTTTACAAGGTTGTATTCAGAATTATATTAGAAAGCATAAAGTACTTTGTCCAGATCTATCCATAATCTCTGATAATATGATAAGGACAGCTGGACATGGGAGATGATCTTGACTGTTAACTCATAGTTGCTTCCCCGAAGTGCCATTGAGTCACAAGTTGATTATATATATGAAAATTCAAACTCCCTTTCACCCAAAAGCAAAGAGAGAGTTTCCCACAGCTGTGCAGAGCTGCATTTTTAACATAGACAATACAACAGGCTTAGAAGCTTTCAAGGTGAAGATAACATCCAGGCAGGACCTTCAGCTGTGTGATTATCAGCAAGCTAAGTCTGAGAATACTTTTCTCAAGGGCAAAATGCCCCAGCTAAACTAAGGTTTCGGCCTTGGCTGCATTTCTGACCAAATGGGAAGAATGTTAACCTCTTGACTCTTGGTTTGCTGAGAGCTTAAAAGTTTTCAATAAGGCCACAATACTTTTCAACAAGAAAGGTGGTGGATCAGTTTCTCTTATTGGCTTCCCATAGTACTTTACATATAAATGCATAAAAATAGGTATTGATAGATTACATAAGGTTGTTAGATAATAGGTGATAGGTAGGGATACTCTTGAAACAAACCACGTACACATGTATGTAAACTTAAACATTAATATATATGCATATATACATGGATAGGTGTGTATATATGCATATAAAATGTATAAACATATGTATATATGTTTTTCTTGTTAGCACCTTCCCTATCACATCACTCTGTATATGTAGGGTCAGCTAGGTGACTCAGTGTAGAGAAAAGGAAGGCTGGAGATAAGAGATCTTGGGTTCAGATCTGGACTCAAACACTTCCTAGCTGTGTGATCCTGGGCAAATCAATTAAACTCAGTTGCCTAGTGTTTAACTTTCTTTTGCCTTGAAAGGTACTTATTATCAATTCTAAGATGGAAGGTAAGAGTTTTTTTAAGAAGTTATACACAAAGTTCAGTCATTCCTCTCTCCTCTGAGTTGTACTGCATTCCATTAATATAGAGCACTTTTTAAAAAAAGATTTTGAAGATATAGAACTAAGAGAAGTTATTCCCTTTCATTCTCCAAATACAATATTAACTGACACCACTATAATTCTTTACAGATTATAAACTGTGTTAAATAAATTATTTCATTTACATTTCCTAACAACCCTCTGAGATAAATGTTCTAGGTATCATTATCCCAATTTAAGAGATGAAAACAGAAAAATAATATGATATAGAAGGAAATTAGACTATGAACTTACAACTTCATATTATATGCCAATGCCTCATTTGCCTGATTGATTAGCATATATTACTTTGTCATACTTTTCCTCTTTGTTTTAGTAATCAATTATTAAAATTCTGTTTTCCAAAAATATATTTTTTCAGTGACGACAAATGAATTTCCAAGAATTCTATATATTCACTTGACTTCAAGTTGAATTTTCATTTGTAGAATTTTTTTTAAATTTCATTTTTTTTAAATGTCAACATCTGGGGGCAGCTAATTGGCTTAGTAGATTGAGAGTCAGGCTTAATGAGATAAGAGGTCTTGAGCTCAAAACTGGCCTCAGATATTTCCTAGCTATGTAACCACAGATAGTCATTTAAATTGCATTGTCTAGTCCTTGCCACTCTTTTGACTTAGAATCAATAAGACGGAAAGTAAGGATTTTTTTTAAATGTCAAAATCTTTAGTGAATTATCAGATAGCTAGGGAATAAATCTTCTTACTGAAGAAATTTATAAATGTTAGGAATTTTTTTCTTCATTTTCTCATGTCACTTCAACAAATTTAAACTTGACAATATATTATGTTGGACAAGGAGGTGGTCCAGTTGAAAGAGTGATAGGCCTGGAGTCAGGAAGATCTGAGTTAAAATTTTGTCTCAGATAACTTATTAGCAATGGGAATTTGCATGCTACTTAACCTTGCTTGTCTCAGTTTCCTCATCTTTAAAATGAGTTAGAGAACAAGATGGCAAACTACTCAGGCTCTTTGCCAAGGAATCTACAAAAAAGGTTCCAAGGAGTTGAATATTATGGAAAAATAACTAAAACAACTACAAACTCTATCATCATAGGATACATTTTCAGAAGAAATTTTCTTGCAGCCTAATTAGCAGGCTTGATCATAATAGGCCAACTCAGTATCAGAAATGTTTCATCTAAGTAGTGAATCTGCAACTAATCAAAGCATATGGTTACCTCTCTGAGACTTATGTTCCCCATTTGTAAAATTAGAATGATATTTTAGCATTAGATAATAACTTATACCACAAAGTCACATGAAAATAAATAATTATATGAATTATCTTATCTTTTTTTATTCTGAAGTTATATTCATTCTCCTTTCTGAAAGTGGTATACACTCATAGGGGAAAGAAGAAGACGTGTTCTTGTATCGAAGTAATTTTTTGGAAGTGAGTTCTGCAGCAGTTGCAAAATAAATTGCTACTGCCTTGCATTCTGAATTACATGAGCATTAAGAGCTCTAAAATGACTAAACAACACCTTTATATATTGGGGAGCAGCTCATTTTTCATTAAATGTATATTTCCAAAATTTCTCTATCAAGTGGAATTTCACAGTCTTTATTGGTCCATTAATCATGAAATCTTGACAAAGTGCTTACAATTTTCTTATTTTTAAAGAACAAAATGAAAATGTGAAGCCATTTCCACATTTAGTAATCTGTAAACCTGCCTTTCTGATGGAAAACTTAGCTATTAAGCCTCTGGATAGTGCCGTGAAACTGTCCTGTGTGGCTTTAATTATCACCCTGTCACCTAAATAGAGAATGTGTGATTGCTCAGACAGTGTTATTAACATTTGGAAAGCAATTCGTACTGTGGGCTGATTGTCATTTGGGGAGGGAAATATAGCTGGTCAAAAGCATGGGGTTTTTTAGTTCTGCAATGGTTCATAAATGAACCTTTCAATATAAGGCCAGCCTAGTATATAAGCTGAAGACATGGCCGACTTTGTGCTTCAAGTTGGGAATTCATTCTTGTACCTAATAATTTTCTGGCTGGTTGGTAGTTCAGGACTGCATTTCTTCCATTTCTGATTAATTCATTTGTGTTAATAATTTTCTTCTTCTTTAAATAGTTTTCATTTTGAATTGAATGCACCTACTGAGAGGATTGGTCATATAGCAAGTCTCTATGACCTTAGAGTAAATTAGCTTATTCAAATGACTCCACTTTCATAGCTTTTATTACACTTTTGTACCTCATTTTGTAAGGGTGAAAAAGGAGTTTTTAGATAAGTATATTAGAAGATGGTCACCAGAGGATTGAACAATTATCAATCCTCAATTAAGAATAATCTCAAGTCAAAATTGACTTTTATGGAAGTTTATTATAATTGAGAAGAGAGAGAGGAAATAAGGAAATAAGAATCCAACACAGTAGGTAAGTTACTACAATCCTCTAATTAAAACAGGTAGATCTAATTAACCCTCAGCTGAGAGTCAGAAGACCAGAGGCCTGTAGATGAATGAAGCAAAGCTTCATTCATAGAGTCTCTGTTAAGGGGAAGTTCCTTAAGAGAAGTTCAGGAAGATTCAGTCTTTAATATCACCAAATGGACTTCTAAGAAGATACTGGAAGCAGTCTCATCAAGGTCTCAGCATTCCAGCCAGCACTCCTCCACAGACCAGAAGAGCTCCTTCACCAACAGCCCTCTTCACCAGAAGAAGACCTTCTGCTTTTAAAGGGGTCACTTACGCATCACTTCCTGTGCCTCATCCCTAATGTTCATGTCCAATCAAAATAGATGCTTCTCATAGTACTGCCTAGGGGGCAGTCAGTTGATTCTGATTTGTCATGTACTCTAGGACACATGGGTTGTGGATCTCCCAGAATTGGAGGTGCTCTCACCTTTGGTGATTAGATCTAAAGATGGGCAGTGTTGACTTAATCTAATTATTACAGTTTAGAGAAAAGGAGAGCAAATAAAGTAGGTGGACAGTTTTGAAATCAATGTTTATTACTTCCTAATTTGGTTGGGGGATATCTATGTATCTATGACTATGGATGTCTTGTCAGAATGTTAACTTTTATCTTTTAGCATATTTTTTGCTATTACAATTTTACTTAGTGAGTATAACAATATATTAACGTATGTTTTAGAAGATCTTGGTGGGATATGTTTCTGCTTAAACAGAAATAACACCATATTAAAAAAAATACTCTGTGTGTCCCTAAGGGCCAATGACAGTTGTAACATAGTGTATGGCACAGCAGTAAATTTGAATTTATATCCTCATGCTACAAATATCTAATGTGGTAACTTTGGATAAGTTGTTTCCTTTCACTGGATCTCCATTTCCTCACCTGAAATATTTCAGAATTTGACTATATTATCTTTCAGGTCTTTTTTGACTCTGGCCTTGTACGTTTCTACAAAGTGAATATTGTCATAATAAGATGATTTTTAACAACTAGATACTGGCATATCTATTTTCCCAAATGCTGCTGGTATAATAGTAAAGAGAGCCAGTAATTAATGTTATGATAGAGGGAAGAGAGAGAGTCTATGGTGGGTGAGACTCTCTTCTAGATCTCCCCTCTTGCCAAATATGCACTTAGAGATTTTGAGGGGGTGTCACCCCAAAACTGGGAGACCTGGATGGTCATGCAACCCCACAGGAGTTGTGGGCAAGGCTTCCCTATAACATGAGGTAACTGATACCCCAATCTGATTCTGATTGAGGGCAGGTTTAACACAAGCCTCCCCCATGGTCAATAAACTTCACAGCAGGTAGTCTGGCTCCAAGATGGAGGCATCCAGACTAAGCTTTGGTTACCCTCTCCCTCGTTGTCTCTCAGGCACTCTGGAATGCTGACTAATGAATGACTTATTATTTGCAATTCAGAGGTTGGGGAAAGGGGTGAAGGACAGAGGGATTTTGGGGTTCCTTCTGCTCTATTTCTATGGGGTCTGTCACTTAGGTGAGAAACCCAATGGTTCCCACTTCTAAGCTTCTTCCCTCGCCATTTCTATTTCTATTTCTATTTCTATTTCTATTTATTTCTATTTCTATTTCTATTTCTCTGTTTCTATCCTTTACTATAATTGTAAGTTAGACTGGACAGGGTCTCTCAGCAAGGTTGGGTAATGGGAGAAGGAAACTATGAGATTGCTCTCAAAATGGAGTCCAAACCCTTAACTAACTCGATGATTGAAGTCTTGCTGGGTGAGATGTGAAGGAATCTTAGGCCAGGGAATCAGGGTTTCAATGTCCAAAGAAAGATCCTCAGGAAGCCCTCAGGACTGGATCCGAGCTGGGTTGTCCACATCCTCCCTCTCTTCAAGACTTCCCCTAGAAGCCCTCTCCTTCTCCTTCCTCCTCCTGAGACTTTCCCAGAATTCCTTCTGGTCTCAACTGTCACCAACTGTTACCAACTCTCATCCACTCCTTCTTTGGCTCCTTTTGTCCCATCCCCCTTGCACAAATCCCATCCTTACACTCGAAAACAACTTTGAGGTTTTTAATAGTTCTTGACATTCCTGAAAGTAATAGAATAAAATAAAGATTGTAATTATTACCAAGTAAATTAATTTGTAATCAATTAATTATTCAGTAATAAAGTATGTACCATATTAGTAGTTATTGCCAAGAGATCTTTACCAAATATCTTCAACTATACATCCCACTAATTACATGGTAAATATGGAAGCTTGGTGGTGTAGTACATAGAACTCTGGATTCAGAATTAAGAAGACCTGAATTTGAATTCTATATCAGACAATTAAATATGTCATTGATTTTTTTTTTCTGGACATGTTTCATCATCTTTAAAATGAGAATAATATAACCAGCCACCATTGGATTTGTGAATTATGTACCATCATTATCAACATCATCATTATCATCATCATCATCATCATCATCATCATCATCTTGATAATATTATTATGGAACTTCTGTTTAAACTATTTGTATCTATTATATTTTATTGTAAAGTCCCATGAAAATCATTGATGTCTCAAAGAATTTTTGGTATTCCACCTATATATAAATATTTGCTAGCATTTTATTTTGTATAAAACATTGTGCTGTTTTCTGAGAATGAATAAAATGAAAATTTCAAAATTCTCAAGTTGCTAGTATTCAATTAGGAAGTATATATGTAAAATGAAGATATTGTGACTGCAGTGGTCGCTGGATCTCTAATGTCCTTTATAACGGAAACTAGTAAATGAAAATCTTACCACCAATGATATAGGCAAGCATATTTTCTGAGAAGTATCATCTTAGATAGTTGCCAATAAGCCCTTAGCCTGTATATTTATTTGCTTCCAGCTTGTTTCCCTGTGCCTGACTGTTCTGTTTTTCTGAATCTCTGTTTCTTTTTCTCTAACTCTCTTTATGTCTGTCTATCTCTATCTCTCTTTTTTTCTTCCTTTGTCTCTATCTAATAACTTTCTATCTGCTATCACTGGCTCTATCTCTGTCTGCTTTTCTATCTTTGTCACCCTGCATATCTCTCGGTATCTGCCTCTCCTTTCTTCAAATTAAACATAACATACTATTGAGTGGCCCCCAAAACAAACAAACAAACAAACAAACAAACAAAAAAACACTTGCCAGCAACTTAGCAGCAAGATTTCTCATTAGATAGACTTTCAAAATTTGGAGTCAAGAAGAGCTAAGTTCAAATTTAGCCTCATACATTTAATAGCTTGTAACCTTGGGCACATCATTTAGCCTCTATTCTTCTCAGTTTCTTCCCTTGACAAATATGGAATAGTACCAAACTCTGTGGGATCTATATTGCTGAGAGGGGTTCAAGTTGCAGCACAAAATTCCATAGTGCCCCCCAGAACTCTAAGAGAGGGGCAAGTTAGAGGCTGTTGGAGTCCTGGTATAAAAAGCCAGGGCACTCTTCTTGCAGGGTCCTGAGTCGTGATCCTGATCCTGGTGCTGTCTCTTTGCTCTTGGATCTGAGCAGTCAGGCAATCTGGGTGGCTCTGAGCTGAGCCATTCTGTCTCTGACAGTCAAAGCTGTTTTACTTTAACAGACCTTAAAGCAAAATCACAGTTTACCTTAATTTAGCTATCTAGGTTTAGAAAGAATATTTAGAGGCTTAGAGAGAGGATTAGCCATTCAAGATATATTTCCCCCTTTTGGGGGAGAGGCTGCTTATTTGTCATAGCTGTATTAGATAGCTTTCTCCTTACCTATAAATCCTAAGCTATTTCCCCCTTCCCATTTCCTGATACCATTAAACTCTTATCATCTAGGAACAGTGTCTGGATACAGATAATTTGGGAAAATACTCACATCCTCCATTACCCAAGTTCCTCTTACTAGTGGCCCTGAAGTTGATCCTAACCTCTGAGCCAGTGAGCTTTTAAGACATCAAGCTTCACCTATTCTATCCTGTGAGGAAATAATGCATTCTATTCTATCCTGTGAGGAAATAATATCATCATAAGGAGTTTAACCTTTCCCCACTTACCATCTTGGCTCAGAAGTTATCAAGCTAGATTAGCCACCATTACCAAGCTGTTAACTGTCTTCCAACTGCTTAGAGGGAAGGGGGATGTGAAGGAGTACTCCTTAAGTTCCTGCCTCTCCCTTCCAGTCAAGCCTGATTGTGTTTCTCCAAAGACCTGGGATTAGGGAGGCTTCAATATCACTGAACCCTGTCATCTTACGGTTTCCCAAATCCTACAACTCCTATGATAATCGTGAGTATTAAATGAGATAGTAAATACAAAGTGCTTATCACAGTGCCTATACAAATGTTAACTCTTATTTTTATTCAGAGCAATCTCATGCAGAATAATGGACTTGAAATTTATATTTAAAGGAAATGTAAATATTAACATGGGAGAAGTGAAAGGGAATATATTCCAGTCATAGGTGACAGTCAGTGCATTTTTACAGGGTGAAGGAGTCTAGTATACAAGGAGCTACAAATGGAGTTTGGTTGAACTATGGAGTGAATGAATGAAGATAATGTGTAATAATGCCAAAAGGATAGCCTTGAATGTCAAATAATAAAGTATTTGCGATATTAGTAGATTTTGCCAAGAGATCTTTACTGAATCCCATCCAACTATACATCCCACTAATTACATGGTAAATATAGAAGCCTGGTGGTGTAGTACAAAGGACTCTGGACTCAGAATTAAGAAGACCTGAGTTAGAATTCTATATCAGACAATTAACTAAATATGTCATTGATGTGTAATAATGCCAAACAGATAGCTTTGAATGTCAAACAAATTTTTGCCACATTTGTGCTCCACCACTTTACCATATTAGGAAAATGGCCTAGGATGGGCAAGTGATTGCCCAATCAGCATATCTGGACTCCTTACAACCCAAAGGGCCCTGAAGGGCTTCACCATCTTATCATATTCAGAAAATGTCTTAGGATGCCATGAGCTGTTTCAAGACCCTGTTGGTTAGGTTGGTGGAAACCACCCCCAAATTTAGGCTTCCAATTCTCTCAACCATAGAGCCCAAAAAAGAACCTGAATTTAGCAACCAAGAGTTGATACTTCATTGTATTTCCATTTCTCCCTTCTCTTTGATGTTTCTATCTCCATTTCAACTTTCCCCTCTCTGTGAAGAGAGAAAGACATGCTACCAAGAGTAGAGTCTTCCAAAAAAATAGAAGGAGCCCTGACTTGTCTGAAGAGCCCTTTTCCTGAAGAAAACTTTGTCTTCACCAAGGTAGAAAAGTTAGTAGAAGTGAAAGGTGCTCTTCTACACTGGACAAGATGGGTAGCATGAGGGGGTGTGTATTTGGGGGGAAAGACCTGAGGGTAAAAGCAGCCTCAAAAATAGCTAGATGGAGGTAAAATTATAAAGAATATAAAATAACAACTTTTAATATATTGTGTTTTATAAGATTTATTAACAGTCATTAGAAGTAAAGCAAAAAATAAATAACAAAATAAAACCATGTGACAAGGGAAATCTACCTGTTCAAAAAGACCCTATTCCCTGTTCAAAGCCATCAAGTTATTCCAATGGATTTTACAGGTATTAACACTCAATACCTATTTTTCTTGTCATTCATTATTGTAATAGACCAATCTTTAAAAAACAAAATTGTAAAATCTATATCTATATAAACATGATAAATTATGTTTTTCTTCTAAGATATTGCTCCCATCTGCCCTTTAGGCAGGGGCAAATTATGCCTTTGCTCAACCTTTCTGTATCCCAAACTGCCTGGCTTCCTGATCAAAAGGTGGAAACTGTCTGGGACCATTGGCCATGCTAAATAAAGCTTCTGGTAAACTCAGGGGTGAGTTGGGTAAATGGTAGACAACAACTGGCAGTATGAGTTCTTTTGGATCTCTCACTGAGGACTGCTCAGAGCATTTTTGATTCATCATAACCAAAGCCAAGACAGAGGAATCTAGTGTGTAGCAATGGTAGTTAGTTAAAGAAATAGCCATAATCAAAAAAAGAAGAAAAGTAGATGAGACAGAGAGTGCTTACCACAAGCCATGCACTTTTCTAAGTACCACACAAGGATATGATCCTACCATTCACCCACCCCTGAGGGGCCTTAGGGACAGAGCATCCAGATATGCTAAATGGCCAGCCACTTAAACATCCTAAGCCCCTTTCCTAATATGGTAAGATGGTGGAGCACTAAAGGGGCCCTTGGAGGGGGAAGGGTACACCCAAATCACTGATTGGACAGCCACTTGCCCAGCCTAAGCTCTTTTCCTAATATTGTAAAATAGTGGAGCCCTTGAGGGGCCTTGGGGGCGGGGTTTCCAGATACCCTGATTGGCCAGTCACCTGATACCTGTCCAGTGCCTAGTCATAGCCTCCCGGGATTGGCTGCCTGCCTCTTTATAAGAGGACCCACTGGCTTGAAGTCCCTTGAGTCTGCAGAGCCAAGGCATCCTAAAAGACCTATGCTGGCCCTGTTGAGACTTTAGAGCCTTAAAAAGTTTGAATCTCAGAGTTTCAGCCTCTCGGACCGCTTTGATTCCACACCAAGCAGGAAGGAATCTTGCCACTTTCAACAGAAATTCAAAGGGACCTCAAGTGACAGACAACCTGCGACAAGGTAGGCTCTCCATTCCCGCTCCAAACCCCTCTCCCCTGGACCCCCACCCTAGGGCTAGAGAAGCCATTTGAGCTTTTGAGTCCGGATTGTTGGCCAGAACCCTCCCTAGTGGAGAGGGAGCTGACCAGCGGAAGGGGCAGCTCCAAGCTGACAGGGCTCAGCAGCCCCTCCTGCTGCCCAAAGTCTTCCCAGCAGAGCAGTGGTGAAGAAACGCTGTCCAGCTTTGCCCAGAGACAGCAACGCCAGCATACCTGAGGCCAAGAAGTGGCCAGCACGGTTGAGCAACAGGCAAGGTCTCTCCTCTGACCAAACCTAGGCTGGATCGCCCCTCAGTACCAGAGGAGCAGACAGCGCCCTCCGGCCCACCAATGACTCCTATGCGGGAGTCACCTGGGTGGCCCAGGGCGCCCATTCAGCCAGCTGCCCCGGAAGCCTGCAGCCAGCACAGAACGAGGGCACCCCGGAGGCTATCAATACTGGCAGCTGTCAAGTCCCGCCTGGCTCCAAAGCAAATAGTTCCTTGCCACCCAGACTGGCTGGCCAACTTGTCTCTCTGCACTTTCTCTAACACTCAAAGTGCGCCTCTGCAACCACGCCCTGTGGCTCCAGTTTTCCAGGCAGCAGAATGAAATGATCCTCACCAAGAAAGGCCGAGCCATGTTCCCCTTCCTGCTTTACAAAATCCAGGGGGTGGACCCCCGCGCCCTTTACCGGGTCTCCGTCCAAGTGGGAAGCCTTGACAAATACCACTGGCGCCATCAGCAAGGGCGATGGCTCCCATCCTACCCAGAAGAAGAGGATAACCTGCCAGGGAACCGCTTCTACCAACACCCTGACTCGCCCAACACCGGGGCTCACTGGATGGACAGGGAGATCTCCTTTAAAAAATTCACTCACCAACAAGAGCACAGCTTGCAACAATGGCAGCCGGGTCCCCATCTTACTCAAGTCTCTCCACAAGTACCAGCCCACACTTCACATTGAAGAAGTCCCCAACGGAAACCAGCCCACACTGGCCTCCTCCTTCTCCTCCAGAAACAGAGTTTATCGCTGTGACCATCTATCAAAATCCTGGGATCACACGCCTCAAAATTCAAAACAATCCCTACACTAGTGCTGATAGAGGAGGACCCTCCTGTCCTGGACAAATCTTGCAGAAGGCTTCTCCAGCTGGGGAAGGCAATGACCACTGCATCTCATCTCCACCATCTTTCTTACTTTCTTACCCTATCCAGGTCCAAGAGGACCCTGGCCAAGACATGGACTGGGATTTGATGCATGGATCTCAGCCACCACCTAGGCATCTCTATGACTCCAGGGACAGCAGCAGTAGCACCATCATGGCCTTGCCCTAAAACATGGAAGATCTGAACCCTGAACCTCTGCCCTGTACATTCCAGAATGTAATGTCTTACTGCCTCAGCACAGATACCCCCATCACACAAGGGAATTGGCCACCTTCTCTATCAACTTGCACCTCCAATGGGCATATTACAGACTGGCTCCAGCCTGAGAGTCCAAAACCCCAACTAGCAGTTACTGGGTCTAAGGAAGAAGAAGGACTTCAAGAGCCACTGTGCCCATTCACCTCCAGCTCCCCTTCAGATATCTCCCATCTGGGGCAAAGATATTCTAAGGAGAGATGCTTTTCTCCAGTGGACTTAGCCAAGTATTTCTCAGCTTCAGCATGGAAAACCAGGGAACAAGAAGAAAAGTGCCTTGTAGCCAGTGAATTCTTAGGCTACAGCTCCCAGGGAGCTATTTCTGAAGGCTCATGCTTTTCAATAGGCATGCAAGATGGCACTGATCAAACCAAAGAGAAGATGAACTTGACTCCCTGGGATTCCATCCAGGGGACTCAGCCACCTTCAGAGCTTCCATTTCACTCCAATCACTTAGACCAAGTTGCTCTAATCCATCATTTTTTTCCTTCCATTACTCCACCTACCATGCCTTATTAGCCCAGTCCAGCTACTCAGATCACAGGAGGGAATTGGCCATCTTCCCTCTCAAATTGAACCTCCAATGTGAACAATATGGAATGTTTCTGGTCTGGCAGTCCAAAGCCCCAGCAAGGAAGCACTGGGATGGAGGAAAAAGAGACTTCAAAAACAACTCTGCCCATCCAGCTTCAGGTCCCCTTCAGATATCTCCCAACTGGGGCAAAGAACTCCTAAGGAGAGATGCTTATCTCCAGTGGACCCAGGCAAGGAGTTCTGGTTTTCTCTCTTAGGACTCTTCAGAGTATCTTTGCTTCATCATATCCAAAGCCAGAACAGAGGAATCAATTGGGGAGCAATGCCAGACAGTTAAAGAAATAACCACAATCAGAAAAAGAAGAAAAAGAGATAAGATGGAGAGAGTGCTTAGCACAAGCCATGCCCTCTGCTAAATAGACTTCAAGTATATGATCCTTACAGCAAGACTGGGAGATGGATCCAAAGAAGATTTTCCTCTTTATTTATCCCTGTGTTATTGGAAATTTTCAGCTTTTGAACTGCATTTCCCAGGAGCGCACTGGCTTCCTCTCATCAATTAGCTGACATTGACTGGGGGATAAAATTGAGAGGTCTGTTATGACCAGGGTCTCTTTCCCTTCCTGTGGTGGCTTGGAGCGGTTTGAACAGGTAGATTAGCCATGGCATGTGGTTTTATTTTGTTACTTATTTTTCCTTTACTTCTAGTATTACAAATAAATCTTTTAAAAACACAACATTTTTAAACTTATTATTTTATATTTTTATTTGTTACATTTCTATTTCTACACTTTCTAGTCTTTTCAACAGGAATGGGTGTTGTATTTTGTAAAAAGGCTTTTTTCTTCATTTATTGAGATAATCTTGTTATTTTTTTAGGGTTTTTTTTTGGTTAGTTATGCAGATGGTTTTCCTAACATTAAACCAGCCCTGCATTCCTGGTATAAATCTCACCTGGTCGTAGTGAATAATCTTTGTGATAACTTGCTATAGTTTCTTTGCTAGTATTTTATTTAAGATTTTTGCTTCTATATTTATTAGGGAGATTGGTCTATTATTTTCTTTCTCTGTTTTTGGTCTTCCTGGTTTGAGAATTAGTACCATATTTGTGTCATAAAAAAAGAGTGTGGTAAGACTCCTTCTTTGCCTATTTTGTCAAATTTTCTTGAAAAAAATGGAATTAGTTGTTCTTCTGGTCCTTTGATGTGGAGGCTGACAGGTCCTGTGTTATCCTGACTGGCACTCCATGATACCTGAGTTATTTCTTTCTAGCTCCTTGTAGTATTTTCTTCTTGGTCTGGGTGCTCTTGAACTTGGCTATGACGTTCCTGGGAGTTATCATTTGGGTATTTAATGTAGGAAGTGACCTGTGGATCCTTTTAATCTCTATTTTACCTTCTTATTCAAGGATATCAGGGCAGTTTTCTTGGATAGTTTCCTGTAGTATGATATCTAGGCTTGTTATTTTTGGCTATGGCCTTTGGGTTGTCCAATTATTCTTAAATTTTCCCTCCTGGATCTGTTTGCAATGTCAATTGTCTTTTAAGTGAGGTATTTCATATTTTTCTATTTTTTTTCATTCTTTCAGTTTTGTTTTATAGATTCTTGATGCCTTGTGAATTCATTATCTTCTAATTATTCAATTCTAATTTTTAAAGAATGAATTTCATTAATAACTTTTTGATCCTCCTTTTCATTTCTGATAATGAGATTAAACCTACCCTGCCCATTTTTAGATTTGCACACTAAAAATGTAAACACCAAAACGTAATTCTCAAGGGGCAAGGTTTGTAACTGAGGTGTGCAAGAGTGAGTGACAAATCAGAATTGACTGACTGCCTCCAGGACAGTTCTAAGCAAAGCATTTGTTGTGATTGGACATGTAAACTAGCAAAAGGCACAGGAAGTGACACAAAAGAAGTGCCTTTAAAAGGGAGTAACAACTTCCTATGGTGGAGTTCTTGTTTGTTCTTTGGCCTGGAACTGGACCTGGACCTAGACCTGGAGGAGCTCTGACTGGGACCTTGGACTTGGTGAGAACATTCTTAAATCTCTCCCTTAGAACTACACATGGTGAATGGAAAGACTGACTCTTCTTGGATTGTTCTGAAGGGATTCTCTACTTGAGAATGACTTAGTGACTAAAACCTTTCTTTATTTGCCCTCAGCTCCAGGCTGAGGTTTTTCTGGCTGAGGACTAATTACCCCTGCCTGGATTGAGCCAGGGGCCAGAGCAAATTACTTAGTGTGTTAGATTATCTTACCCTAGCCTCTCTCTCATTTTCTCTATTTTTACTCTCTCTTATATTTTATAAATAGATTTAAAAAAATCATTTTGGAATTGATAGTTATTCAATTCCTGGAGAGAGCATCTCTCAGGGAGCATAAATAGCTTTCTGCATATTTTTTAATTCTTCAGCTTATTTACTCTAATTTTCCACCAGAATGGTCTTAATTCTTGGTGACATTTTAGACCAAAATAAAATAAAATAAAATAAATAAAAAGGTTTTTCATCAACAGTACAGAGGTTTGGAATGATGGCAGTAATAGATTTTGTTAAAAATTCCTCAACCAAGGTTGAAAGATTTGCTACGTCTGTAGAACTTGTGACAAGTATTTATGAATTCATAGTTTTGTTGTGTGTTTTTTTTTTTAATGTCACATGCATTGGAGATAAAAGTCCATAGACAAATGGACACTGTTTTGGGGACCACATTGAATTCCTAAATTTTTATTATTGCTTTTATTTTTATTTTTCTAATAGAATATTTGATTTTTCCCTTTTATTTCTTGTACTTAAAAAGTATGTAAACAATATTAATCTTTTTTTGATTTTGCAGTAATAGAAGTTAATATATATGTATATATTTGTTACAATATTAATGCATACTCAAAAGCTTTAGACTATGGAAACCTGCCATTTATTGATAAATATTATGGGACTGTGATTAATGTTTGTGCCTGATAGTAGGAGAAGGAACCACTATACAGTGAAAAGAAGCACAAGGTCAAGGAGACCAACCACCCCAATGGGATTGATGAAAATCTGCACAGTGCATAGAAGCACAAGATAAAAAAAAAAGAAAGAAAAAAAAAGAAAGAAATCAATCTAGGTAGAATTGATGAACTTCTATGCCAATAAGAAAGAACTTGAATCTAGTGTGAGACTCAAGGTTGTGGCACTTGACATATATTAAGACGTGTGTGTAGAAGAATCAGTAGATAGAGCATCCTTTATTCTGCCTTCTTTTCTCCCAGCATGTACTCTCCCTTAATTGATTATTCAAATTTCTGTAGATTCTGATGATGTATTTTCCTGATGTGTATATATGTTATGCATGGGAAAATTTGCAAAGTTGTATCATATTATTGAATGCAAAATCAGTAATTTGGTATAGGGCTATATTCAGTTTTCCTAACAAATTGATTTGTAGATATATGAGGAGTTTTATAGATATGTGAACAATGGATTTTGAAACTTTCAGACTGTATATACTTATCTGTGTTCTGTTATTTATAGTTGACTTTAGGTGTAAAATGAAGCTTATGGACACCAGTTTCCTTCTTTATAAAATGAAGAATTTGGATTCATTGATCTCTACAGTTCTTTCAGGATCTGTAATCCATGCCATATAGTTACCAAAATTAGTTTCCTAAAGCTCATTCTTTTTACTTCATTATTAAAATCCACTATTTGCCCATTATCTCTAGAAGCAAAAATTTGTTTGACATTCAAAGCTATCTGTTTGGCATTATTACACATCAGCGACATATTTAGTTAATTGTCTGATATACAATTCTAACTCAGGTCTTCTTAATTTTGAGTCCAAAGTTCTATGTACTATACCACCAAACTTCTATTTTTACCATGTAATTAGTGGGATGTATAGTTGGGTGGGATTCAGTAAAGATCTCTGGGCAAAAACTACTAATTGGCAAAAACTTTATTATTGAATAGTTAATTGATTACAAATTAACTTACATGGGAATCATTAAAATCTTAATTTTTTTCTATTTTTCAGGAATGTCAAGAACTATTCAGAACACCAAAGTCTTTTTTCAGCAACATTTGGGAAAATAGATATTGCCAGTTTCTAGTTGTTAAAAATCATCTTGTTATGACAATATTTGCTTTGTAGAAACAAACAAGACCATAACCAAAAAGACCTGAAAGATTATATAGTCATAATCTGAAATATTTCAGGCGAGGAAATGGAGGTCCAGTGAAAGGAAACATGTTATTCTAGGTCACCACATGGTATAAGTAGCATGAGGATAGAAATTCAAAATAACCACCATCCCATACACTATATTTCAATTGTCACTGGCCTTTGGGGACACACAGAGTATTTTTTTAAATATGATGTTATTTCTGTTTAAGGGGAATGTATGTATCCACCAAGAATTTCTAAAGCATATCTTAATATACTGTTATACTCACCAAGTAAAATTGTAATAGCTATTCCATCCAGGAGATTCTGCCACCTTCTTAGTTTCTGTCTGGCTCCATTGACTTGGTCCTACATTCTATTCTGTGTGAATTATTTCCTTCCATTTTTCTACCTGCCATGCCTTATGAAATCAGTCCAGATACCCACATCACACAAGGGAACTGGCCACCTTTCCTCTCAAATTTTACCTCCAATGTGAATAGTATGGAATCTTTCCAGTCTGGTAGTCCAAATCCCCAGCAAGTAGGCACTCAGAACTGAGGAAGAAGAACTACTTCAAGAGCAACTCTGACCATCAAGTTTCAGGTCCCCTTCAGATGCCTCCTACCCTGGGGCAAAATATTTCTAAGAAGAGATGATTATCTTCAGTGGACTCAGCCAAGGATTCATTGGCTTCAGCATTGAAAACCAGGGAATAAGAAGACAAGTGCCTTGTAGCCAGCAAACCCAGTGGCAACAGCTCCCAAGAAGTTGTTTCTGAAGGTTCATTCTATCCAGCAGGCATGCAAGATTGACACTGGTCAAGCCAAAGAAGAGATCATCCCCAATCCCTGGAATTCCATCCAGGAGACCCAACCATATTTAGAATTTCCCTTTTACCCCAGTGCCTTAGACCTGGATGCTGTGATCCATCATTTTTTTTTCCTTCCACTTCTCCACCTGCCATTCCTTATGAACCCAGTCCAGATACCCACTTTGCACAAGGAAATTGGCCACCTTCCCTCTCAACTTGTACCTCCAATGTGAAAAGTATGAAATGTTTATGTCCTGGTCATCCAAAACTCCAGCAAGGAAGCAATGGATTAAGGAAGAAGAAATACTTCAGGACCAACTTGACCCATCCAGGTCCAGGTCCTCTTCAGATGTCTCCCACCTGGGGCAAAGAACTTCTAAGAAGATATGCTTTTCTCCAGTCAACTTGGAAAAAGATTAATTGGCTTCTGCATGGACAACCAGGGAACAAAACAAGTATCTTGTAGCCAGCAAATCCAGTGGCAACAGGTTCCAAGCAGCTGTTTCTGAAGGCTCTTGCTATCCTGCAAGGAATCCTGCAAGAGAATATTGGTCCAACCAAAGAGAAGATGAAGCCAACTCCTGGGAATTCCATCTAGGAGACTCAGTCACCTTCAAAGCTTCCCTCTGACTCCATTCACTTGGTCCTGCATTCTGTTCTGTTTGAATTATTTCCTTCCATTTCTCTGTCTCACAGTTCTTTCTTTCAATGTGGATAGCATTGTTTCTCCTAAGGCCCTGAGGATTGTCCTGGATCATTGAATTTATATTAGTAACAAAGCTCATTATATATCATTGTGCACAATGTTTCAGTTTCTGTGTACAATGCTCTCCTGTTTCTTCTCACTTCACTCTGTATCAATTCCTGGAGGTCTTTCCAGTTCACATAGAAAGCCTCTGCTTAATTTTTCTTTCCAGCACAATAGTATTCCATCACTATCAGATATTCCAATTTGTTCAGTCATTTCCCAATCAAGATAAACCTCCTCTTTTTCCATTTTTTTTTGCCACCACAAAAAGTATAGCTATAAATATTTTTGTACAACCTTTTTTATCTCTTTGGGGTACAAAACCAGTAGTGGTATAGCTGGATTAATGGGCATTCAATCTTTTAAAGTCATTTGTGCATAATTCTAAGTTGCCCTCCAGAATGGTTGGATTAATTCATAACTCCAACAGCAATGTATTAGTGTCCCAATTATACCACATCCATCCAACATTTATTATTTTCCTTTTCTGTCACATTCGCCAGTCTGCTAGGAGTGAAGTGATATCTCAGAGTTGTTTTGATTTGTATTTCTCTAATCAGGTGGAATTTTGAGCAACTCTGCCCATCCAGGTCCAGGTCCCCTTCAGATGTCTCCCATCTGGGGAAATTTTTTTTTCATGTGATTATATTTCTGTAACTGAATATTGCCTACTCACATCCTTGACCACTTGTCAGTTGAGGAATGGCTTGATTTCTTATAAATATGACATTTCCCTATACATTTGACTAATTAGACCTTTTTTAGGGGGTTTTGTTTTAAAGATTTTTTCCCCAATTTGTTGTTTCCCTTCAATTTTGGTTTATTGGTTTTGTTTGTACAAAACCATTTTTAATTTAACACAACTAAAATTATTCATTTTACACCTTGATACATTCTCTATCTTGTGCTTGGTCTTAAACTCCTTCCTTTTCCACAGATCTGACAGGTATACTATTCTGTGTTCACCTAATTTGTTTATGATTTCAGTTTAAAAGCTCCAAATTTCCAATAACACAGAAGATCCTTTCCTCAAAATAATAAGCAGTATTTATTTAAAACCATCAGGAAGTATCATCTGTATTGGGGACATGTTAGAAGTCTTCCCAATAAAATCAGGAGTGAAGCAGGAATGCTCATTATGACCTCTATTTAATATCGTATGTGAAATCCTAGCAGTATAAATTAGAGAAGAAAAAGAAATCAGAGGGATCAAAGTAGGCAATGAAGGAACTAAATTATCACTCTTTGCAGATGATATAATGGTATAGTTAGAGAACCTAAGAAAATAAAATAAAAAGGTAGTGGAAATAATTAATAACTTTTGCAAAGTTGTAGGGTACAAAATAAACCAACATAAATCATTATCATTTTAATATATTTCCAACAAAACTTAACAGCAAAATTTAGAAAGAGAAACTCCATTCAAAATCACTCTAGATAATATAAAATATTTGGTAATCTATTTGCTAAAAGAAATTCAGGAATTGTATGAACACAATGATTTTCTCCTTTTGGTCCTCTTTCTCTCATTTTACTTTGTTCCTTTTCAAAAGTGCATTTTCTCCTCTAACTGCTTCCTCCAAATTACTCTCCCTTTGATTAACCAACCTTGTTTCCTTATCCCTCTCCTCTTTCCCTGTATAGTAAGCTAGATTTCTATAGCCAAGTGAGTGTGAATATTATTTTCTTTCTGATGACACTAACATTTAAGCATTGGCATCATCGGCTTCATCCCCCCCCTCCTTTAGTAGCTTTCCCACATCTCTTTTGGTTCAATAATTTACCTCACTCTATCTTCCTTTACTCTTCTCTCAGAGCAATATTCTTTTCTATGTCTCGATTTTTTTTTGGTGGGGAGGATATCATATCATAGACAACTTAGTCCAACACCTTTATATATATACTCCTTCTAACTAATCTAACATAATAGTATTCTTTAAAGTGGTATCATCTTCCCATATAGCAATGTAATTGGTCTGATATCATCAAATCAGATTTTATGTTTATTTTACTTGTTATGCTTCTCTTGAGTCCTGTTTTTGAACCTAGAATTTTCTCTTCAGGTTGGGTTTTTTCATCCAGAATGATTGGAAATCCTCCATTTTTATTAAATATTCATTTTTCCCCTATATTATATACTCAGTTTTGCTGGGTAGGTGATTCTTGGTTATAAACCTAGTTCCTTTGCCATTTGGAATATCAAATTACAAGTTCTCCATTCCCTTAAAGCTGCAAAGTCCTAGGTAATCCTGACTGTGTCTCCATGATATTTCTATTATTTTTTCTGTCTGTTTTTCATATTTTCTCCTTAGCGTGAGACATATGGAAATTGGCTATCACATTTCTGGGGGTATTCTTCAGAGATTTCTTCCAGGAAATGAATTCTTTTAATTTCTATTTTACTCTCTTGTTCAAAAATATTATCATAGTTTTCTTTAAGAGTTTCTTGTAATATTATATCTAGGCCTTTTTTATTCCCAAAGTTCTTAAATTATCTCTTCTGGATTTATTTCCCAGGTTAGCTGCTTTCCCCAGTGAAATATTTTACATTTTGTTCAATTTTTTCATTCCTTTGAATTTGTTTTATTATTTCTTGATTTCTTCTGAAGTCATTGGTTTCAAATTGCTCAATTTTAATTTTTAAGAACTTATTTCCTACAGTGAGCTTTTGAATCTCCTTTTCTATTTGGTTGATTTTACTTTCAAAAGAATTACTTACTTTGGTGGATTTTTCTATCTATTTTTTTCCATTTTCCCATTCAATTCTGCTTTTTTTTTTAATTTTAAACCCTTAACTTCTGTGTATTGACTTATAGGTGGAAGATTGGTAAGGGTAGGCAATGGGGGTCAAGTGACTTGCCCAGGGTCACACAGCTGGGAAGTGTCTGAGGCCGGATTTGAACCTAGGACTTCCTGTCTCTAGGCCTGGCTCTCAGTCCACTGAGCTACCCAGTTGCCCCTCTCAATTTTGCTTTTTAAAGAATTCTCTTTACTGGATTTTTGTGCTTCCTCTACAATTTAATCAATACTGCTTTTTAAGGTCCTTATTTTCTTCCTCTATAACTTACATCTCTTTTCCACATTTTTCCTTTTTTTATTTTTGAAATCCTTTTTGAGTTATTCTAAAGCCTGAAACTGTTTTTTTCCTTTGAAATTATTTTTGTGTCTACTTTGATCTCTTTGTTCTGTTCTGATTTTGTACTTTCCTCCCCCTTTCTCTATAATAACTTCCTATGGTTGGGAGTTTTTCGATCTTTGCTTTTTTTCCCCAGCCTTTTCCTCAAACTTTTTTTTTTTATTTTAAAGGTGAGTTGTGTTCCCAGAGTAAAGGGGGAATTCTCATAAACATTAGTATTTTCTTACTGCTACCTTCAGATATAGATCTGAGTGTCTCTATGTTTCAATTCTTCCAAAATGGTATGATTGTCTGTGGACCAAAAGCTCTTGAAGCTGCTTCATACTACTGATTAAATCTTCATCAGGATATGCTGTAAATTTTTTTTTTATTTTAAACCCTTAACTTCTGTGTATTGACTTATAGGTGGAAGATTGGCAAGGGTAGGCAATGGGGGTCAAGTGACTTGCCCAGGGTCACACAGTTGGGAAGTGTCTGAGGCCGGATTTGAACCTAGGACCTCCTGTCTCTAGACCTGGCTCTCAATCCACTGAGCTACCCAGCTGCCCCTATGCTGTAAATTTTAAAGGTCAGGTACAGTGGAGCCTCTCAGAGCCTCACTTTTAGTTTTTTCCCACCCTGGGAGTCTTAATAAGGGCCTCAGTGAAAGTTTGAATTAGTGCTTGGAGCCTCATGATGGGCCTAATTCCGGGCTTGCAATAGCCAGTTGCATTGCAGGCTTACAATAACCAGTGCTAGGACTCAGAACATTGAAGAGTGTATGTAGTGTGCTCTACTGTTGGTTTAGGCAGGACATCAGGTGTTTTGCTGCTAGCCTAAACCTGGATTCAGAACCTTGAGAAGTGATGAGAAGTGGCCTCAATGTTGGCCTGAACTCTTTGTAGGGCTGCAAAGTACACTCCAAGATTACCCTAGTGAATGAATCCCCTCCCTAGTTTCCAAGTTATCTTCCATAGGAAAATTGCCTAGCTGATACTTTGTTGGTTCTACTACTCCAATATTTATTTTAAAGCTGATTGGAGGCCATTTTTAGGGATATTCAGATACTCTTGTTTATACTCCACCAACTTGGCTCCACCTCCTAAGCTTGTGCTTTCTATTATCTTTGTTGATATCCTGACTTAACAATTAAATCACTGTGTAACCATTTACAAATTACTTCAGACTTAGTTTCTCACATATAAAGTGAGGCTTTGACTAGATGATCTCCAAAGTTCTTTTAATCCAAATATTCTATGATTTGCTTATATACCACATGATGTCTTGCACATAGGAGCCCATGTTTAGACATGAAAAATCCTTAGTGACTATCTACTCCAAATCCTTCATTTTACCAATAAAGGCAAGAGAATCTAAGTGAGTTGTCTGAGGTTACTCACTACTTAGAGGAAGAGCAAACATGTTCTTTTTTGTTCATTCATGTTTCAGGTCTACTAACTCTAAACCCAAATCTAAACTATAATATTTTTTAACAAAATACCTTTTATAATGTCCTACTGGTAATAAATGGCAGAGACAGGGTTTGAACACTGTTTCCATCAAGAAGTATCTTTAGATTTCTCAATTATTTTCTGTCCAAGTTCCAAGGCTTTGGCATCTCCCTCCAAAATGCTTAGAGAGTTCTTTGGAATAGGGATGGATCATATATTTCAAGAGTTAAGACACCTGAGTTCAAATTTCAGACACTAGGTGTGCAACTCGTCAAAACAATTAAACTTTCTCTGCCTTAGTTTCTATATCAAAAAAAATTTCCCTCAGAGTTCATGTGAGTCTAGGGTCATGAAATTAAAGGTAGAAATGACCTTTGAGGTTATCTAGTTCACCCACAGCAATGCTGACAGGTTAGTAAAATGAGGACCAGAGAAATAACTAGATCTTGGTTGCAGAGGTAGAAAAAAGCAGGGCTAAAACTCGAATTCAAATCTAATGAATCAAGTTCAGAATTATCCCAAGTATTCCATGCTGCCTCAGTTAAACATCTTAAAGAATTAAATTATAGTAGGAAATTAGGAACATTGATATTTCTATTTAATCTCTCTAACTTTAGCTATTGACTTCCTTTTCTGTTACTGCTGGAACTTCACCAGGTATTTCTGCTATCTTATTACTTGATGAAATCAATATTGTGGTCCTCTTCTCTTTTGCCCTCTGGCCAGCAGACAGAAAAGAAACTCCAAGGAATCCAGTAGGAATAATTGAATAGCAATGGTAATCTGACCAAAGCTGACTGGGTAGAGAGTGCAGTTGGGCTTTAAGGGGGAAAAGCCAAAAAAAAAAAAGAAAAGAAAAGAAAAGAAAAGAAACCCTTTGGCTAAACCTGGTTGTGCCTTAGTACCAAGATAATAATGTCTCAAAATTTACAATTGTTTCTTAAACTGGAGCAATATTCTCTGCTGGAAAAGTCTGAACTTTGACTCACTGGCTCTTCAGAGCCAAGACAGAAAAATATGCTACAATTTGTGAAGCAAATCTCTAAGTTAAGAAATCAAGTTGGGAGGACATTTCTCCCCAAAATAATGATGTTATAAATTCCAAGAATGTGGACTATTTGGAGCAATCAGATCAAGGTCTCTCTGTTCCTCTGCTGTAGAGTTTAATTTGCAATAGTTATCTTTCATCCAAGCATGGATGTTACTCAGATATGGTTGGTTAGGTCTATAATCAGACAAATTCCCATACCAAGGCGGACACTTTCTTCTCCTTTTTATTGAAATATTTTCTCGCTGTGTTCATTTACTTTCCGCTTACATGGCATGCACTCATCTGATTCATAATAGTTCCTGTTTAAATTACCACTCTTCTTAATACAATTAACTTTACATTACTTTCTCCTTATTCAAATAGGACCTGACTCTTTATAGATTTCTATAGCACTCATTTGTTCATTACTTTCAAACATTCAGGCCCCACACAGTTCGCATCCATAAATGGTCTAGAAGTTTAAATGAGAACAACAGCAGAAAAACAAAGAAATTGTTTTAGTAGACTTTTTTTGCCCTCTTCCTCAGGCCTCTTAAGTTCTTTTTCTCCATAGTAGTTTAATTAAATATTTTCCATTATCAAATATCATTTTTATTATTGCTTACTTATAGTTGTTTTCCTTCCTAATATTATACAACTCCTGTATTACTATGTTTTATGACTTGAGACTGATTTTCTTCCTCATCTTTTAAATTGTTTAAGAGAAAAAATGGCCCACAGTGGGACACTAATTTCTTTGTTGAATTATGAATTCAAGTGATTTTGACATATATTTTAAAATAAGCTTGATCCTTTATAGATCTCCTTTTCATAATAGAATAATAGCCAGAGGAATAGTCTGGTAATTCAAAGACCTGTGTTTTAATATCAGTTTTATCGATAACTTACTGGGTGGTATTTTTTGACATTAGAACAATTTAATTACAAAGTAGGCAGAATGCATTTTTTTAACTAGGTATCCTGAATTTTTTCAGATGCTGAATTTTGAAAAAGAGACAGAAACAGATAGAGATAGCAACAATGAAAAAGTGATGATAAGAAAATAATAGTCTATAAAGTATAAGTTGGTGAATTTTATTTTCTTTCTTGGACAAAATTCTGGAGCATGTAAATAATAAATTTGGTTGTAAACAAATACAAAATGAAAGCACACTCATACAGTGCTGCCATAGCATCATTGCAAAAGGGGAATATTAGGCTATCTTCATTTTGCTTTATTGAAAGCAATACTAGACTATTACATTAAGCAAATACGATTGCTTTCATATTAAGAAAATTTTTCACAAAAGCAGATAATATTCTTATGAAAAAATAATGGATTTTGGAAAAAACTATAGATGTATTTAGATATAATACATGGTTGAATGCAAAAAGTATCCAATAATAGATGTGTGTCGAAGATGTTTAAGGAAAGATACCTTAATCTTTATGATGTTTATTAGTGATTTTAATAAAGACAAATATGGTACACTTGTTAAATGTGAAACTAATTTGGAGCTAGCAAGAATAGCTAAGAGATTATAATTTCAAAAACATGTTAAGAGATGAGAATATTTGCTTGAATTGAATAAAGTATAATTTAATTATAATAATTATAATGTTTTGCACAAGTTTAAAAAAACTAAATGAAATAAACAAAAAAAAATTCTCCAAAATGCAAAATGAGGAACATGTTTAAAAAATGGTTCATCTTAAAAATAGAAGTGTTAATGAATTTATGAGTCACTGCATGTGAAAAATTTGTCTTGGCAATAAAAAAAAAGCAAATGCAATCTTAGAATTAGTAGACATTAATAGAGAATTTGCATACATTTTATGAATGATGGTTTCTAACTAAATTCTTTCCTGGTCAGGTCACATTCTGAATATTGCATTCAGATAAGAATGCCATAATTTCGAAGGGATATTGATAGGATGGTTGATATCCAAAGATGAAGAATGAGAATATTAGAAGTCCTTGGAGTTTTTTCACATTAGAAATGGTTAAAGGACTTGATATGTTTTGTGTGAAGAGCAGATTATAATGAATTAGGAATAATAATAATAATGTATATATTGCCTACTGTATATCAGCCCTTAAGCTAAATTATTTACAAATAGTATTTCTTTTATCCTCACAAAAACCTTGTTAATTAGATGCTATATGTATGTCCTTTTTTTATTTGAGAAAACTTAAGCAGACAAAAGTTGTATGACTTACTCAGGGTCTCAAAATAAAATGTCTGAAGTCAAATTTGAAATCAAATTTTCCTGACTCCAGGCCCAGCATTCTATCCATTGAAATACTCCATCTTATAGTTGTATTATTGAAGAAATGTCATAAAGAAGAATTGGATTTGTTTTGCTTAGATCCTGAGATGAAAACTAAGAATAGGAAAAAATTCAAAAGAGGAAAATTTAAGTTTGATTTCATGAATTAATTCCTAATAATAAAAGTGTGATTGTCTGGACTGAATAAGATGACAAGTTTTCTAAAAAAAAATTCTTCTTTCACTAGTCAGTTTTCAAAAAATGAAGCACTATTATTCATGATCATATGTTGTTAACTTTTCTTATATTGCACATGTACAATATTATATTTGAAACTGCTAATGCTTTTGGTTGCCATTTATTTATACTTGGCAAAGATACTCATAAATGAACTCTAGAAAGATAGATAGACAGATAGTTAAATAGATAGATGGATAGATAGATATGCCTATAATATGTTATATATGATATATTACAAAAGTACTTGTGAATTATTTAGGTTAAGGTTCTTTAGCAAATGGTGATCCTCTTGGTCAGTGATGGTGAACCTTTTTGGACCTTTTAGAGATGATGCGTTGTGCCCTACTCTATGGAGAGACCAACTGCTCTCTCACCTTGATTTGGGAGGGGCAAGAGCCCAGCTCCCAGCCAACTTTTTCCCAGGGGGAAGCTGCCTTCTGCCACCATGGGGACCTACTACTTCATCCAAATGTTACTGGGCTTTGCTCAGGGCAGAAGACTACTAGGGTTATGTGAAAAAGGAAACAATAGGGGTTTTGTCTGGATTAAGTATTTAAATGAATGGTCACCATGAAATTGAATAAATATCAATTCTAAAATGATTTTTAGGAATTTATTTATAAAATATATGAGATAGTGGAAATAGAGATGAGAAGAGTAGAATAAGAGATCTAGCTTAACAGGCTAGACTATGTGCTCAACTTAACTCTGGCAGGGCTCCAAGGTCCCAGCCAGAACTCCTCCAGGTCCAGTTTGGGGCCAAAGAGAAGAGAAGAACACCCACTTGAGCTCTAGATCCAGAAAATGAGCAAGAACTGCACTACAGGAAGTTGTCACTCCCTTTTAAAGGTGCTTCTTTTACATTACTTTCTGTACCTTCCTCTAGTTTACATGTCTAATCACAACAAATGCTTTGCTTAGGACTGCCCAAGGGGCAGTCAGTCAATTCTGATTCATCACCCAGATTTTCACACATGGGTTACAGACTTCCCCACTTGTGAATTAAGTGGTAGTGTTTACACTTTGGTGATTATATCTAAAAATTGGCATGGTAGGTTTAATCTCATTTTCACAATTAGGAAGGTGTGGGAAGACTACTGGAGAGTCAGCTTCTTATTACAATGTGGGGTTCATGATATTGTTGAGTCTGATTCAAATGCAACCACACTGAGCTCTGTCACAGAGATGCCTCTTGTAATGCAAGGTGGCTAACAGAAATGTTTTGCTTCTGTAATTTCTAACAGTCACAGAAAGTCAGTTAGAAATCTTAGAATCTTCAGAAAGTCAGTTAGAACTTAAAGCTATAAATAGAGGTGAAGTTCCAACAGATGGGCTTTTGCCTTCTGGTTTTCTCTGTGGCTGGAGGTTTTTGCTTTGGCTTAACCTGTTGGCTTTGGCCTAATTGCTTTGGCCTTGGCCTGTGCTTATTTTCTCTTGGGGAAATTTGGACCTATCTCATTTCTCTGGACCTCTCCCTGATCTCCCATCTCCATCCCTCCCCTTCCCTGAATTTCCTTTGGGACCTGATGGAAGTGAGGGCTTGGTGATTAGACACTGTGGGTTTAGTTTCTATAGGCAAGTAGAGTATCCTCAAATAAGTTACCAGTAGTTTTTTTTTTAACATTTATTAATATACATTTTTAACATGGTTACCTGATTCATACTCCTCTTATCACCTTCACACCCCCCCCCGCACTCCCCCCACCCATGGCCAATGCACATTTCCACTAGTTTTGTCATGTGTCCTTGATCAAGACCAATTTCCAAATTGTTG
>NC_058131.1:22093193-22172992 GCF_016433145.1 Gracilinanus agilis
TGATATTTGAATTGTCTCTTTCTGGCTTCTTGTAAGATTTTTTCTTTTGCTTTAAAGCTTTTGAATTTGGCAATAATATTTCTAGCCGATTTCTTCTCTAGGTCGAATGTAGTGGGTGTTCTATGAATCCTTTCGATGTCTATATTGCCCTCTTGTTGTAGGACTTCAGGGCAATTTTGCTGAATAATTTCTTTTAGTATGGAGTCCAGGTTTCTATTAATTTCTGGTTTTTCTGGAAGACCAATTATTCTCAAATTGTCTCTTCTAGACCAGTTTTCTTGGTCTGTCACTCTCTCATTGAGATATTTCATGTTTCCTTCTATTTTTTCAGTCTTTTGACTTTGTTTTATTTGTTCTTGTTGTCTTGAGAGATCATTAGCTTCCAATTGCTCGATTCTAGCCTTTAGG
This sequence comes from Gracilinanus agilis, assembly GCF_016433145.1. NCBI lineage: Eukaryota > Metazoa > Chordata > Mammalia > Didelphimorphia > Didelphidae > Gracilinanus > Gracilinanus agilis. Next base: position 22,093,602 of record NC_058131.1, read on the forward strand.
GATTGATTTTCGGCTATAATCTTTCGGTTTTCGGCCATAATCTTCTGGAATTCCTTTTCAGTCTGGTCATTTCTGGTGTTCAATTGCAAGATTTTACCTTTTAAACAGTTATTTTTCTTGCCAGATCTCTTCCATTTTCCTCAAAATCTCAGTTTTGCACTCTTCCATAGCTTGTGAGGAGTTTTCTTTATTTGAGGAGGGTCCGGATGCTTGTTTGTTCTCCTCCTTTGTTTGCTCGGTTGTCTGGATTTTCTCTGTGTAAAAGTTGTCGAGTGTTAAAGGCTTCTTTTTCTTGTTATTCTTTCTCTTCTGAGTTTCCTGAGGTTGGGTAGCCATCATTAGCCCAGCAGCTTCTCAGGTTTATCCTCACGCTCAGTGTCTGTCCGCGGTCTATTGGTTCCTGAGGTCTGAGTTCTGGTTTTTTCCAAGGTCAAGCCCCCTAGTGGACCCCTTGCTTGATCCTCTGCAGGAGGTTCCTTTACAAGTCTCAGGGCGCTGCTTCCACAGTCGTATACCAGTCTGCACTGGTTCCCCACTCAGGTTTTCAGAGGTTTAGTTCCTGGCTGTGTCTGCCTCCACCCACGCCTCCGCCAGTGCCTGTGCGCTCTGCGCTGGGCGTCCACTCTCTGCCCTCGCACTCAGATTTCGCTTGCGTTCTCTGGCTTATTGGCGTCCTAAATCTTGCTGCTCTCAGGAACAGGCCCCGGAGCTGCCAATGACTTGATGGGTGCCCCAAACTTGCTCTATTTCTTTTTAGCTGGCTTCAGAGCTATAGATTTTGTGTGTGGAGGGGGTGAGGGTGGGGTGGTTGCTCAGCCCGCGATTTAGTGAGAGCCCTTTATAGCCTGGAAATGTCTCGATTCCACGTACCTTCCACGCTGTGCCCTGTTGTGGGGTTCCTCCATTCGTCTGGACTTGTTTTTATGTCCCCTTGAGGAGTTTTGTGTGTTTTGGTCAGGAGAGGTTAAGAGCTGCTTCTTACTCTGCCGCCACCTTGACCCGGAACTCGTTACCAGTAGTTTTAATGATTTAATAAAGACTTTACTTAAAAGGCAGTCAAATCTTCCTGACTGGGAGAGCCGGACTCTGTCTAAACCTCTCTGCCACCCATCCTCCACCATCACCTCTTTCCCTAGCAGCAGTTAGAAAACCCTCAACTCCTCTCCCTTTCTGACTAACCCTGGTATTAATAAATCCCCTTTTTACGTATTCAAACTCTCTGGTGAATCATTGTGTCAAAAATTAAGACAAGGGCTAAAGGGGAAGGAATCATTTTTCTTTTATTCCTTGAAAGAACTGGGGGCATCCATCTTGGCAGGAAGTACCTACCTCAAGACTTCCTCCAGGCATCAGTTTGACTGGCAGGGAGGGGCCCCCTCAACTCCTCCCTCAAGAGATTTTAGAAACTCACAATAGAAACCCTCCAGCCAAACCTAAACATTTTATTACTGGCCCTAATTTCCTCCCTGTATCCTCTGCCTCAAGCCTCTGAGAATAAACCTGTTTGAGCTGCCCTCTCCTACATACTCCATTTCCTTTATCTCCTGTTTATCTTCCCATACCTTCATTCCTCCTCCAATCACCTTATAATCACCCAATATCCCCTTTTATCCTTCCTTACAACCATATTGCATTTATTGACCCACTCAGATTACTTACTTTTTTATAACACTCTGTGCCTTTTGGACTGTTTATATTTGCAAAAAAATGATGCAACCCTGAGGTGACTACTGTCCTGGGAGTGGGGCTACTGCTGGAGGGTAAGAAAGAAACAAAAGTGGGAATCTGAGGACCTTTTAGGTCATGGAGCCAGGCCCAGTGACTGGAGAAGAAACCCTGAGATACCCCCTGCATCCCTAATCCCACATAGGGAAGGGAGAAGGGAGGGGAGTGGCCTGAACAATCTCCTTAGGGGAGGGAGTAAGAACAGAGCAATCTTCTCAGGGGAATGGAAGAGAACCACAAGAGGTCCTCTGACTTTCTAGTAACTAACTATGCCAGGAATAGCACACATGTCCATAGAGAAGTCTCTGCATGCTATCTTTGGCATACATGACATAGATTCACCATTACAGCTCTAGGTCAATAGCTATTCTCTTTTATGTTTCCTAATATGCAGTAGCCCCTAGAACGGGAGATGACTACATTGCTATTGGGACTGATAAAGAATAGCTGGGATCTCAGATTGAGGAGGCCATATATCAAGAGTTATGGACCACCAACATGAAAATAGGGTATGAAGTAGAATAGCAAATCTCAAAAGGATACAAAGAATCCAAATTTAAGGGAAAATGTTTGTGTTGGGAACATATTTCAAATCTTATTTGCTAGAATGATAGCAGAGAAAATGGCTAGTGATTAAATTTAAAGAGACACTAAAAACCTGAACAAAGAAGCAATTAGAGAACATTAAGTGGCCAAGATAGGCGGGACCAAAACTGACCTATTTACTTGTGGCAAGTGAAAAAATAACTGTACCTATATAAAGCTTCAAACTAGCAGTGCTGATTAACTAACCTATGACAATTGTTGTTTGAAATGAATATGAAAATCGATGGAAGTTTTGTTAGAAGAAGAAACCGGAAAAGTTTTGTTTGAAGAAGAAAACCTGGACACTTACAAAAGACTATTTTGTAATTTCCTTTAAAACCAGGCCAAGGATCTAGTTTTCCAGTAAATTAGATTTTTAATGTAGCAATCATCCTTTGCATTAGTTTTTTGTTTCTGACACAACCATTCCTTTTTTAAAAGACTTATTATTGTTTGACAGTGATAAGATCAGATAGTCAATTTTACGGTGTTTGTTTAAAACTAATTTTTTTCAATTTTATAAGTAAGTCACCATTAAACTTTTATCAATTTAAGCTTTTAGTAAGATTTGTTTTTCATAAAAAATGGAAAAAGTACTTTAATTTTTTTTTACAATCTGAAACATACACAAGAGATTTCTTACTTTTCTTTTCTAGTAATGTGAACATGGAATTGCATTTGTTTCCATATCAGCATGTTCCTACTAATATTAAGAGAGAGAAAAGACTAGTATAATTTTAGGTTTTCCAAGAATAGTGTGGCAACAAAATAATACTTGGACAGCTTATCTGCTTTGAAAATAACTTTTTTTAAAAATTAGCATCTCACTTTTATCATAATGATTGTTTAAGTGCTTTAGTGATGAGATTTCATTTGCATCTGTGACTAATTGTAACCAATATCATTTGTTGTATTTCTCTTAATCTGTAAATTACTTGCTTTTAATAGAGCTTGCTTCTGGAGAAATTATTCCAAATACTTTGTTAAAACATCAATTGTTCTTTATTTTGATTTATTTGTTTGACATCAGATTTTATTTTAGTTTTTGAAGATGAACAAGATCATTGTTTGGTAGATTTTCAACTACATTTTTTAAAAATTTATACATTTATTAATATTCATTTTTAACATGGTTACATGATTCATGCCACTACTTTCCCCTTCACCCCCCGCACTCCCCCCACCCATGGCTGATGCACATTTCCACTAGTTTTGTCATGTGTCCTTGATCAAGACCTATTTCCAAATTGTTGGTAGTTGCATTGGTGTGGTAGTTTCGAGTCCACACCCTCAATCCTGTCCACCCCGACCCATGTGTTCAAGCAGTTGTTTTTCTTATATGTTTCCTCTCCTGTGGTCCTTCCTCTGAATGTGGGCTGCATTCTTTACCATAGATCCCTCAGGATTGTCCTGGGTCATTGTATTGCTGCTGGTACAGAGGTCCATTACATTCAATTTTACCACAGTATATCAGTCTCTGTGTACAATGTTCTTCTGGCTCTGCTCCTTTCGCTCTGCATCAGTTCCTGGAGGTCTCTCCAGTTCGCCTGGAACTCCTCCAGTTTATTATTCCTTTTAGCACAATAGTATTCCACTACATTTTAAGTAAATTCTTCACAAAAAGATAGATCAAGGGAATAATATTAAACTTGGCCAGTTAATATAGTTTTCCTAAAGTGCACATGAACTTTATTTTAATGTGTAGAATAATAAATAATAATAATAATAATAATAATAATAATAATAATAATAATAATAATCAGTGATCAAGCTTGAGAGCCAATTTACAACATTAAAGGTATATTTTTTCTCACATCTCGGTTGACAGAATTTTTTCTGTTAAAGTTTATTTTCTGATTCTACTTTTTAAAACCACTAAATGCTATTCATTAAAATGAGGATAATCTTGTTCAAACTTTTGCTTACTAGCAGTGCTATTAAATACTAATTTTTTTTTAAATCTTCATATGTTAAAGAGATAACATTAAATAATTTTGAACTGTCTTGTCATTTTAGGGCCATTTAAAATCCTCTCCGTCCCCAACAATATAAGCATACATTACAGATAAATTAGATGTAATGTGGAAAGCTATCTAAAATATCGTATTTGTTAAAATCTATTTTTCAAAATTTGCCCATTTAGGCCACTCCATCCCCAAAATGACAAATGGAATCTACTCAAATGTAGCAAAATGTTTGAATTATGGTTTAAAAATGATTAAGGAAATTTGAAAAAAAGTTTAAAAAACATTAAATTCATTGAAAACTTATATACCTCAAAGTGTTCCATTTTCGAAACAACTCAATAAAGGTATTTTTACAAACTTAAAAAAAAAACCCAAAGCAATAAATGAGCTGAATAATAGTAAAGAGGTCTATTATTTTTTCAGTCATTATTACCTCGTCAGACTGACATCATGAAGTGTAGGATTCTGCAAAAATTCTCAAAACAATAAGAATGCAAAACCATGTTAAAAATTATTTTACAGACAATGTTATTATCGGAAAAGATACGGAAAATGTTTAGAAAAAATATAACTCTTTGTATTAGTGTGTGTGTTTTAATTTAGGTTTCATTCATGATATAATCAGTTTATGACATTCCTAATATTAAAGTCTTCACTACTCATACAGGTTTATATTGGCTATCCAGATTTTAGTCTTAGAGAGTTCTCTATAGCATTGGTACAAATGTGAGATGTCCACATTAACAAAGGTAATATGTATGAGAGAGGTAAAACTTGAGAAATAATAGAAGATGTTAAAATACCTTAAAATACAAATGGGAAAGCCTTTGTAAAGTATAATCAAAATAATTTGCCTGAATTGGAAAAGTAGCATTATTTGCATTGGAAAATCATTGGAAGACTATCCAAAAAGATCATAGGAAAAGAAAAATTAACTTCTGTCTGCAGGATTTAGTATTTTTTTCTCAGTAATTTATAGTTTAATGATTATTCCCCTTGTCAAAAACAAAACAAACACACAAACAACAAAAAAAATCAGAAGTAAATTAAGTTTTGAACAAAAATGCTTCCTACTAATAATTTGATTTTGTCATTTCTTTCCATATTGATATTCTTCAATTTTCCTTTTCTTAATATAGATTTAAAAATTGCCCATAACTCCCCTTACTTAGCTATCTGATCCTTTTGTATCTTAAAACACACTTCACTATTATTGTACTCTGTTATATATTTCTTTCTATTCTATCAGTGATCCTTGATACTTTATTGTATATACTGTAAATCTAAACTAGTTGGTGAGTTCACTATACTTCCTTATCAGTCTCTTCAGATAATGGAAAATTGTTTCTCTTGGATACTCTGTTACTACAACATTTTTTTCACTCTGGAATATATATTAAATCCTTCCCTCTTCCCATGTTGGAATTTGACTCAACTCCTGGGTCTTCTTTATCTGAATGTCATTGAAGTGAGGAACAGATCCTCATATATATATACTTAAGTATGCAAAGTTATATGTGAAGTAGATACAATATAGCTTTAGAAGTAAAAGTGATAACATTGAAATCAAAGGGCAGAATAGAGAAACAGAAGGTTCATCTTCAAAAGCAGTCTATTCTATTTTTGGATAGCTCTTCTTGTTAGTAGGTTTTGTTTGTTTTATTCCCATTTTTACCTTTATTTTATATAAAGTCTAAATGTATTGCATGGTAACTTTCACCATTGTTTCTTGATTGTTCATATAAAATATATAGCAAGTCCAATCCCTCTATTATGTCAGTATTGGAAGACAATCATCACACCTGACCCAAGGCTTCTCAAGCATACATGTCTCTTGTACTTAGATGGCACCAAAATGTACCACAAACTTTTTCTCTTTCTGAAACCAAAAAGCAAATACTTTACACATTACAAGAATAATTTTCTTATGGATGATGATCTGACTATTGTAAGAAATTAAATTTAGGGTTTATGTTAAATACGAAAGTTCTAAAATAATAGTATAGTCACCAATTTAAAGATATTATAACAAGTCAAAAATGACTTTTAGTAGTTTTATTTATAAAGAGGTAGAAAGAGTGAAAATGAAAAAGGTAGGGAAAGAGACAGGTTTTAACAAGCCTACTAGCACTTCTCCAGTGAAGTGAGGCTCAGCCCTGCAGGGGCTTCCCCACATCTGTTGGTGTCTTCAGCTAGAGTTGCACCTACACAGCCTCTTCCAAAGCCCAAAGCAGGGCTCTCTGGAACCAATCTCTCCAGAAGCTAGGAAAGGAGAGCCAGCTACTCACCCACCCAAGAAAAATTCCAAAAGAGAATACTGAAAGCCAAGTTCCAAGGGGAAGTTCTCTAACACTGAAATCCAAAGGAGAAGATCCAAGAGCAGTCCTCCAAGAAGCAGTCAAAGAGCCAAGGTTAAGGTCGAAGGTAAAAGTTCCAAGGTCAAAGCTCAAAGGTGAAGTCCCTTGGACAGGAATTTCCGGATTTTTTATAGTCCTTTTTCCATATCCCTTTTGTCCCTTCCTTTACTCACAGGAACCAATTGTAGTCTTTCAATTTGCCTAGCACTACCCAGGGACAGGGCAGTGGCCTCTGGAGTTGTCACCCACTTTAGTAAGTGATTTGTGAACTCTTTTACTTAGTGTTAAGTAGGGATATTTAAGTTTTTGACTGATTAATTTTAAAATTGCTGATGGATAAGCAGAGAAAGTTTGATTCAATCTTCACACTATAAAAAGGCCACATGATCAGTCTCGAAAATATAGTTGGGAAAAATTCTAAGCCAGGAATATGTAAGAAGAGAAAACAAAAAACAAACTAGATGATTTTGCCTACACACACACATACATACACCACACAGAGCTAAAGAAGACTAATTAATGCAGAAAAAAAGGTATGGATTCAGAAATTACGTTCATGGGAAACATTGCTGAAAAATTGCTATTTAAAATTTATTAGAAATTTTTCCAAATCAAAAGAACCATGATATTCATATGCTTTGTTCATATGGATATGAGCAACAGCTATGAAAATTAGAAAAAAAATCAGTAATTGTATTGAAATCCTCAAAATTGTTATTTAATAAGGCATGCATACTAAGACAACATAGATATTTACTTATAACTATGAATATGTAATTGACAAAAGTGAGAAAATATAACTTTAAAAAGAATTGTAAAACTTCTGGTAAAGTTACATTCTAGTAGCAACATCATAGAAAATAATTTGTAATAATGAAATTTTTTTTTAAACTATTCATCCCTTCATTCCCAGGTACCCTTCTACTGGATTTAAATCTGAAGGAGGACACTGATAGACAAGATTCACATGTATACATCCATATCCATAGATAAATAGATAGAGAGAAAGAGACAGATAGATATAACAACAAATTATAGCAAAAAATCTAGAAAAAAATTGTCAAGTGTGAAAAAGGTTTTTTTTAATTGAGCTTTATAAATGTAATAGAGCATCAATGAGGAATGAAGGATTTGAAAAATTTGAAGAATTATAGTGAAACTTCCATCAACTTATAGTGTTATAAAAAATAAGGTAAATAAGGTAATCTGAGTGGGTCAAACAAATGCAATTTGGCTGTGAGGAAGTATAATGGGGTATAGGGTGTTTATAAGGTTATCAGAGGAGGAATAAAGGTATGGGAATGTATTTAGGAAATAAAGGAAATGGGGTATGTCAGAGAGGGCAGCTCAAACAGGTTTATTCTCAGAGGCTTGAGACAGAGGATACAGGGAGGAAACTAGGGCCAGTAAGAAATGTTTAGGTTTGGCTGGAGGGTTTTTCTTGTTAGTTTCTAAAGTCTCTTGAAGGAAGAGTCCAGAGGGCCCCTCCCTGTAAGTCAAACTGATGGCTGGAGGAGTCTTGAGATAGGTACTTCCTGCCAAGATGGATGCCCCCAGTTCTTTCAAGAAATAAAAGAAAATTATTCCTTCCCCTTGAGCCCTTGTCTTAATTTTTGACACAATGATTCACCAAAGGGTTTGAATAGGTAACAAGGGGATTTATTAATACCAGGGTCGGTCAGAAGTGGAGAAGGGTTCAGGGTTTTCTAATTATTGCTAGGGAGAGGGGTGAGGGTGGAGGATGGTTTCCAGAGAGGTTTAGACAGAGTCCGGCTCTCCCAGTCAGGAAGATTTGACTGCCTTTTAAGTAAAGTTTCTATCAAATCATTAAAACTAGGGGTAATTTATTTGAGGATACTCTACTAGCCTATAGAAACGAAACCCACAATGTCTAATCATCAAGCCCTCCCTTCTACCCTGGATCCAAAGGAAATTCAGGGAAGGGGAGGGATGGAGATGGGAGATCAGGGAGAGGTCCAGAGAAATGAGATAGGTCCATATTTCCCCAAGAGAAAATAAGCACAGGCCAAGGCCAAAGCAGTTAGGCCAAAGCCAACAGGTCAAGCCAAAGCAAAAACCTACAGCCACAGCAAAAGCCTGAAGGCAAAAAGCCCCATCCATTGTAACTTCAGCTCTATTTATAGCTTTAAATTCTAACTGACTTTCTGAAGATTCTAAGATGTTTAACTGACTTTTTGTGACCATTAGAAATTACAGAACCAAAAAGTTTCTGTTAGCCACCTTGCACTACAATAGGAAGCAAAGAAATCAGGAGCCAAAGAAAACTATCCATATTAACACGATATAACTGAACTCAACAAGCAATAACTACCAAGCTAAGAATTACTAATTGTTAATGACTGTAATAATAAAACATATCTTTTTTTTCTTTTATGTTGGTAAATTATATAATGCCAAAGCAAAAGGTTGCAAAATCTATGGATAGTTTTATGGATCTTTTTCCAGAAAACTTTTTTCTAGGACAGGAGGTAAGGTAGATCCATTTTAAGGTAGTAAGTGTAAATCAAACTGCCTTTTGTGTTTTTTTTTATCACTTAAAGGTACCTAAAAGTGTAATAGACTACCTCCTGAACTAATGATTCCTTCCTCTTTGGGGATCTTTAAACAAAAAATGAGACCCACTTATTACATAAATTGTAGAAAGGTTTTATTTTAGAAGTATAAAGTAGATGAGATGACCTCTGAGATTCCTTATAATTATGAAGTTCTCTGTTTCTTTGTTATCATTAATATTAATTATTATTTTATTAACATTAATAAGGAAATAATACCAAAATGTTTATCCTAAAAAATCACAAAATAAAGAAATATCCCCAAATCTAACCTTGTTATATTGTTTTGAATATATTATTGTTCATTCATTTCAGGTAGGTCTAACTCTATCAACTCATCTGAGGATTTTTTTGCAAAAGATTCCTAGAGTGTGCCAGTTCCTTTTCTAGTTCATCTTATAGTTCAGGAAACTGAAACAAACAGGGTTAAGTGACTTACTAGGTCACATACTGAGTAAGTGTCTGTTGCTGGATTGAGACTCAGAAAAATGAAACTTCTTGACTATTATGCCACCCAGCTGCTCATTTTATAATGAGGCAAGAGTAAAAGGCCACGGCTAGCCATGGTGATTTAGAGAGGAATATATTTTGTAACCTAAGATCATTATCTTATCTATTAAGGTTTGGAAAGGATCTAAAACAATGAACAATTAGATCTTGATACCATTTATTAAGGAAATATTATGACCATTTTTAAAAAATGGTCCTATAGGCATAAAATGCATAGTTGCAGGCTTTCCAAACACAGAACAATCTTTATAATCAGAATCACAAGGAGGAGGGTGAAACAAGTGCTACTCCCTGTAATTCTAGTACCATAATAAAGCAAGATGCAAAAAAAATTCAAATTGTCAATACTTTACCTAAGTGAAACAGGACATATGTCACTTATACAAGAAAAAAATTCATGAAACTAAAGTGGAAAATGATATATTTTGATCTGTATTCAGAATTTGTCAGTTCTTTTTATGGTGGTAGATAGCCCTTTCTGTCATGAGTCCTTTGGAGTTATCTTCTGTCCTTCCACTGATGATAATAGTCAAGTCATTCACAGTTGATCCTCAGATTTTATTGCTGTTACTGTGTAAAATCCTCATCTGGTTCTGCTTACTTCACTTTGTATCACTCGCTTCATATAAGTATTCCCAGGGTCTTTTTATGATTATCTTTTTAACATTTCATCTAGAGTAGTAATAATCCATTACAGTCATATGGAAAAATTTGTTCATTCGTTCTCCATGTTACGATCATTGCTTTAGTTTCTAATTCTTTGCCAAAACAGAGTTTTATAAATATTTTTGTAGAAATATGTCCTTTTCCTCTTTTTAAAAATATTTTTTTGTTTAGAGACCTAGGAGCAGTCTGGATCAAAGGATATGAACACTTTTGTGGGCCTTTGGGTTCCAGGGTTCCAAAGTTTTCCAAAATTATTATATTAGTTCACAGAACCACCAACAGTGTATTAATGTCCCAATTTTCCCCACATACTCTCCAACATTTATCATTTTCCTTTTTTGTCATATTCATCATTGTAATAGGTTTGAGGTGGGACTGTACAATTGTCTTAATTTGAATTTCTCTAATTAATAATGATTTGGAGCATCTTTTCATGTAACTAGTGTTTGTTTTAGTTTTCTCAACTGAGAACTGTCTATTTATATCTTTTGACAGACGATGAGCTAAATATAGCTCTACTTAAATGTTGCTTCTCAATTATTGTTAGAATTTTTTTAAGAGCAGATACGAAAGTTAAGATAACATATTGCATTGCTCTTGATGAGTTTTAGTTCCCCAAACCTTATATTTGTCAAATCAAAAATGTAATTTGTGGATGCATTAAAAGAAGTACAGTAATGAAAATGATAGAAATGATAGTTTTACTTTTTCTATTGTGCTCCAGCCACATTCCTTGAGTTCTGGTTCCATAGTGAGCACTGCACTTTAAGAAGAACAAGAATAAGTTGTCTTAGGATGATGAGAAAACTAGAAATCATGCAATATGAAAATTAGGAACTAGGGTCATTTAACTTGCAGAAGATATGGTAATTGTCTATCAATGACAAAATAGGTTAGATTTGTTATGCTTGATCTCAGTGGGTATAACAAGGAGCAATCAGTAGGAAATATAGAAAGCCATATTTAAGCACATTGTTATAAAAAAATAAATGAATTTTTTCAAGTAAAGGTAGCCTAAAGTAGAGTGTGCTACTCCACATTTTCCTCATTTCTCATGAACTATACTGTATCCTGATTATACAGGCTCTTATTCTAGTATTTTAAAGTGTGAGACAAGAAAAAATAGGAACAAAACATAAATAAAAGTACCCTATTCTTTGTCACCATTTATATAATTTTTATCTGTACTTGATTAACATCAATAACTTCCTTTTTATTGTTGGTAATGTATATACATCTTATGCTTCCCAAAATCCTGTAATATCCACCCAAAATAATTTTCATTAAATATATTTTAGCATTACTTTTGTCTTCCTCCACAGGCTTTATGAAAAAACAAGCTACCAATTATCTGTCATATCTACCAGTGCATGACTGCTTTCCTTTACCAAGTAACCATGATTCATCAAAATATTGTCTTTCTTACTCTTCCTCCCAAGACTAACAGTTCTATTTAATAATTCTTTAAATTTTAGCCTTTACTCGCTACCATTCAATAAATTATTGAAAGCCTTGTAGTCCTGGAAAATGACAAGGAATGAATACCAGATGCCATAATCTTCACATCCCAAAGACTGAACTTCTGTAGATCATGATTCAAACATCATTTATCATCTAACACTACCTGATTCCTCATTCCCATCCCAATCAACTTTCACATCCAAAGTTTCATTGAAATGCAACCCAGCCCTTTCCTTCTACATTCTGGAAAACTTGTTCCATAGGCAACAAACTTCTATTTAGAAGTTAGGGTTTAGGTTTAAAATAAATTCAGAATTTGGGTTAGAGAACTTCCAATCTAAAATGATTCACAAGCCTCAGCCAACCCTGGGAACACATATTAGAGTTATATAGAGGCATGGAGAACTAAAAGTCAAAAATAAAATCCCTCTGCCCGGAGCTTATATGCTGTTTAAAAAAATAGTACATGATCAGTTAGTTCAAAATATATACAAAATTAATATGTTGTTGGGAATGGGGTTTAGGCATATGCAAACATAGTGAGTAGCAGAAAAATGGGACAAACCTGTTATATATTGCTTTTGAGAAATGTTAGAAGGAAGTTAAAGAATCTAATATATAGATATAAGAAAACTATTCATTCCAAGCTTAACATTATGCCGTTGCAAAAGCACAGAAATGAGAGATAGAATGCAAATGCCATATAAGTCCATTTGGCTAGGAAAGACTACAATACCAGAGGGAGAATCTGTGTTCTTAAAATATAAACTTGGAAAAATGGGCTAGAGACAGGCAAAATTTTAGTTTTACATGTATTATTTTTTTTAAATAATGCTAATACTAAGTATAATAGGCAAGTCTCTGTTAGAGCTTTCATTCCTTTCATGGGAGAAGAGGGAGTTAGTTATTTCCAGCCAAATAGATATTGTAGTTAAAAAACAAACAAAAATACATGTAGTTATAGATACTAACAAAAATGCCCCTCTTGACCTTCAGTACAAGAAAATTCAAATATGATGAAACATGTATGTCTTCTCTCAGCTCCATGTTTTTTGAGTTCATCTCTAAATGAGCTCCACAGATTAATTGGTTGAGAGATTGACTTAGGTTGTTTTGTCCTCAATTTATTTAAATGACTTCTCCCTTTAGCTGATGTCTAACATTACTAAATTCTTGGTCTATGGAGAGAATAAAATATAGATTAAATAACTTTTAAGAAAATTTCAAAGTTTTTTTAATAACCCCAAATTTCCCATGGAAAAAAATAATTTTTTGTAATGCTAACATTCTAATATGACTAAATACTGTATACAATATACTGTAGCTATATACTATAGCCATAAATGTGGAATATAACTTTCTCTGATGATTAAGATGATTATTACACTGAGGGTGATGAGGAGGAATGTGGTAGGTTTTCCTAGGCTGCTGGCTGTAACCAAGAAGAAATGATAATGCCACCATAGAATTATGTAATAGAAAGATGAATTGGATACTTGTTGAGTTTGTGGGATGACTGGGGAACAACAGGTATGATTCACTGCAAGCCTCTCAACATGAGGAGAAAATGAAAGAATGTGACAATAAATTTCATTGGACAGTTTGTGGTGAAATTGGGAAAGACTTTGGACACATGTCACTCAATGTGGCCAGGTATGGATTAGATCCCATCTGCTTTGGAGAAATGATTTGAAAATCAAGCAGATCAAAGATCCAATTTTATTATTTGGATGTAAATGGATTGGCACTGTATTTCTGCCTTCCTTAAAATACATTAACAAAAACACACATATTAACTTATAACCCATGAATTTAACTGATTATCATATGAGTTTCCAATTTTTAACAATAATAATAATGACAACACATATTTTAGATTGTTCCTTAGTTCACATTTGAAAAATTTTCAGTACATGATTTACCATAATATGTAGAGTGATGAACTCTTAAGAAGACCTCATTTTTGAATCCTATTCATTATTCTTACAAATTGTATGGAGCTGGACAAACATGGAATGCTGAGCCCAAATCCCTAATTTTAAATGGAGAAAAATAATTTGTTTCCATATCTATCTTTCATACCAAAGTATGTATTTATGTGCGCATCCTTGTGTATCTATCCACAAAAACATATACCTGCGTATAATAAATTTGAAGGTATATAGATATAGATATATGCATTTGTGCATTTATAAATGTGTATGAAGATGTAGTTATATAGATATTTTATTTGATATATTTCATTGGAGAAGGTGGAAGGTGGACATTAAAGATATCTTCTCAGATGACCTTTTAAGATGAATGGTCAGATTGACCATCTCAGAATTCCTAATCCCATAATACTCTTTATCATCTTCCCATCTTCCCTTATCTTCCAGCTTCTTGTTCATTATCTGTCTTCAAAGATTGTGGCCTCCTCAAGAGCAGGGAATCCCCCCCCCCATTTCTTTCTATTCCCAGGGCTCAACACAGTACCTGGTAAATGATAGCTCTTAATACATACTTGATGACTAACTGTCTTTGGCCCTTATACTCTAGTACTAAAAACAAAACAAAACAAATCAAATGCACTTCCACATTTTATGTAATAAATAATGACTCTCTATGTGGAAATAATTAATGGAATGATTCACTGAAAGTCTTCTTTCCTTAGAATAGAAGTAATGTAATGTATTGGATGGAGCTCTGGAGTAGGGAACCATATAATAGCATTCTATTATTACTAGCTCATCTTGATAATATCTACCTTGGTATGAATTCTAACTGTTTCAGTCATTTAAGATTTTTCATTCCATTCCAGTATGACATCCTATCTTTAATCTCTCTAAGCTACCACTGAAATCTCTTGAGTTTCTCTGGAAGCTCACTTTAATCTGGACATTATAGGCTTGAACCACACTCCTACATTTGGACCTCTTCCTCTGATTAACTGGTTCCTCTCAGAACCTCTCTTGGGTGAAGACTCAAGCTAGTAATATCACAGTTCTTCTTAAGGTTATTCTTCTAATTCTCTGAATATTGTCTATAATGGTACCTGAGTCTCCATCGCTCTTCCTATTAATTCCAACTTGATTTTAGGTGATTTCTACCCTGAAACTGTATAGACTCCCTGAATGTAGAAATTAATTGGCTTTTATTTGTATTTATTTTCCTAGTGCTTAGGATACCTTTTCAAATAAAAGAAGTGGTTTAAAATGCTTGGCAACTTTAAGTAACTTATACTTCAAGGACTGAAGTATAATCAGCTCTCCTTAAATTTCAAAACCATGTCTAAATTTGGAATCTTTTCTTCTATACTTGTAGATCTGCCCTTTGAATAAAGAACACTACTAACTCTGAACTAACTCAGCAATAAAGACTAAGTAAATGAGTGGGAACAAGAGATATTGATCTTCACTTAAGCAATCACATAGCTAAACAAAAGAGTTAACTCTGAAAATAACATTATATATGTGACTTTGGGCGAGTTATTTATTTTTTTAAGCCCCAGTTTCACATTATTTAAGTGAGGATAATCATAATTATAGTATGTTAGTTGTAATATAAAGATGTCATAAGATTTTTTTGTTATTGTTCATGAAAATACTTTCATGAAGTTAAAACACCATGATAACAGTATTTAATAGTATGCATATTTTGGGTCATATTTATGTTTTTTTTTACATTTGTTTTATTGTTTCCTGCTGCCTCATGAAATCATTAGCTTTCATTTGCCACTTCTAATTTTTAGGTAGCCATTTTCTTCTTTGAGGCTCTATACTGCATTTTCTGGAGTTATTCTCCTGTTTGAGATATTATATATGCCTTTTTGGGAACTGTTTCCTTCAATGAATTCTTGTTATAATTTTTTTTCTATCATTTCCTTTTCTAATTCATTTTCTGAGGTTTTTTTTGGTTTTATTTTTTACTATTTGTTCAATTCTTTATGGAGCTCTTCCAAGGATTTATTTTGAGCTTAACATCCTTTCACATTTTCCTTTGAGATTTTATATTTTTCATTTTTGTATTGCTGAACTCTTCTGAAATTGTATTTTGGTCCTCTCTCTTGTTGAAATTTTTTTTCTAGTTTCAGACTTTTTCTCTGTCTTTAGCTCATTTAGGGGTTATTTCCCCCCTGATTTTGTCTTCATATTTAGTTAGATCTGTTATTAGATTGGAGGCAGTACTCTCCCATGTTAATAAAATGCCTGGTATTGGAACAGCTGTCTCAGTCTCAGATTAATATTCTTTGGAAGCAGCCTGGTTGGCCTACTGTGTGGAGGTTTGCTGTTGTTTAGTTGAACTAATGTGAGTTAGGTTCTGCCCAATCACACTAAGGCTGGACCTTGTTCCAGAGTGAGTTCCTCTCACTACTGCCTGTGCTGTGTCCTCTGTGGCGTCTGTTCCAGCTGGTTATGCAGAGGCTGCTTTCTTCCCATTAATGCTTATTCTGTATTGCAATACATACTCTGTCAAGGCTGGCTGAGCTGACTGCTCTCCTTCCCCTGCAGCTTGCATTGTATCATATCCAAGTTCCACTGAGGCTGGTTCAGTGCTCTCTCCAGGCACTCCAGTGAGATAAATATTCCCTGCTGTCCCTCCATTTTGCCCTTGGGAAGAGCACTGTTTTGCCCTGTCTTCTCTTGGTTCTGTCACCCCAGGATTCATTATGAGGCATTTTTATTCTTCTGTGGTCATTTGGAAGGTGGTTGTCAGATTTTAAGTGTTTCTCACTTTAACATCTTGGCCTGATCTGCTGCTGCCACTGTAGCTCAGTTCTCTCTGGGCCACATTTATGTTATTCACCATTGCCCCACAAAGGAAAAGAAAAGAAAAGGAAAGGAAAAATGGGAAGAAAAGAAGAGAAAAGAAAAAAGAAAAGGAAAGGAAAGAAAAGAAAAATGTCCTTAGATAATCAGTTGGGAATTTGGTATGGCTTTAATTTGGAACAACATATATTTAACCTTAAAAGATTACTCTATTATGAAACTGAAGATGGAAATAGGTATCAAGTAAAAAAACAAACAAACAACATGTATAACCCAGTGCAATTGCTTGTCAGCTCTGGGACGGCAGAGGGAAGAGGGGTGGAAGGTGGCATGTATCATGTAACCAAGAAAAAATATTTTAAAATTAAAAAAAAATAATGAATAATAAATAAAACCTTTATTTAACTTGATTGGACTTCTACAGCCATCATATAGCTAAAGTTTCCTATATGTAGGATCCCACATATTTGAATGAAAGCTTTTTAAGAACAGGGAAAGCATTCCTTGGATTTCTTTTTGAGTTATTTAACTTAGCATAGGTCCAGGCACACAGAGATATTTAATAAATATTTTTCGTTATCTAAGCTGTATTCATCAGTGAACCATTCAACAAGCCTTTATTATGTCATGTGACAGGCCCTGAACTTGGACTAGAGACAAGTAAGTTCCTTCCTTTGAGGAACGTATATTCAATTGAATGTATCCCCTTAATTTCACCAAAATGTCAAAGTAGACATAGTTCCCACAATTCTGCACAGACCACTCCTATATTTCTTGATTTTAGGCCTACTGTGAGATTTAATGCCTAGGGAACTATTGACAGGCAAATCCTATGTGATACTATGCAATTGCAATGAGCCCTTCAGTTTTACTTCTGAAAATAATTCTCTTTTTGCTGTAAGTAATTTTGTGTGACAAAGTCCCTGATTGCTCACTTAACAAGCACTTTTTGCCAATTTAGCCCAGAGCATTTTTCAATAATTCATAATTCTTTAAATGAGCAAATCCCTTGCCTAAATTTAGAGGATAATTTGTACCTGGGACTACATTGGAAACTCACTTGTTTGCTCATCTGAAGTTCAACACACTTGATTGGAACTCATTTCACTATCCTATCTTACTAAGTTGATAGAAATCAGTATTTCTGTATCACATAATAGAAAGGCATATTCATAACTAAGGCAGAGAGACAGAAACTTGTTACTGGGTGTTGGAATTAACAGGAAACTTATTGCAATTACAGTTCTTTAGCAGACTCGTATCAACTGAACTTAATCCTTGTGATTGAAAAAATCAACCAGTTGCTTTTTTTCCTCCCATGGACATTACCTGAGTTGTACTCTCTCCTAATGAGGCTAGTGAGATACTATCCCTAAATCCTTCCACTCATATAGAAATAAAAGCTCAATACATGCTTCAGTCCATAAGGTGTACTTAACTAATTTGTTTGAAACATTATCTTGAAGTCAACTACCTGTGTTCCATGGGCATCAAATTGTCACATATGATACTGGTAAACCAACTACTAATGACTGAGTCTACCAGTACCACACCAGATAGTATGATGGTATTGTCAAGTTTAAAACCAAATATGGACATTCTAACATGAATAGTGGAAAGTGAATTGGAGTTGGGATAATCAATAACCTGTAAAGATGTTTCCAGCTGTGATACTTTATGATTATGTGACTAAATTACATGAGTGTAAAAGTAGTTGAGTAAGAGGACCTGGATTCAAATGTTAATTTCATTATTTTCTCTTCATGTTACCTCCCATGAGTCACTTAATGTCTCAGGACCTTAGTTTCCTCACATGTAAAATGAAAGCATTATATAGGATGACTTCAATGATCCTTTCCAAACAAATTCATGATCTTAAATCTACTCTTCCTCAAACCTACTCCCCATGCCCTAGATAAATAAAATATGATTGGTTTCCATTGACATCAGAAGATAGTTGAATGCCATGACATTTTTGTATTTTCTGATAGAATCATATTAAAGCAAATTGTCTGAATCAGCATGTGCTTTCCAGTCATTATTATTGCCCATGGCATCTTCAACCCTAATAGCTGGCATAGCTAGGGTCTGACATGTAGAGTGTCTACATACAATTGGAGGGTAAATGCACTGTGCTTTCTATTAGATTTTAAGCCATTTCAGTTGTGTCCTCTTGAGCCAGAACATATGGCAACACTCCTCCAGTTAATAAACCTTTCAATAAATAAATTCACAGGGTTAGGGATTATATATATTGAATCAGGACCACTTGGTACATAACTACATGACATTGGTAGATAGACCAAAGTGCAACTCTATTTACTTTCTTTTCCTCCCTGTAGTCTTTTAAGCTGACTATTGAGAAACTGATTCCACTGCAAAATGTTTGGTTCACTTTACTGTTTCAAAAAGAATATACAGGTTGACTTAGAATTTCATAGTCCAGGTCAGTGATTTTAAATTATTATAGTATTTGTTATGTCTCAGAGTTATTGACAGTTTATTTTGTATATGTGACACCATGATACCTCTTTTGTAGGTATCTTAAAATTTGTATTTCATGGGATCATAGATTCAGATCTGAAAGATTCCAGCGAATATGGTTCCTTTTTACATGAGATGAAACTGAGGCATAAAAAGGTCAAGTTAATTTGCAGGGTCACACAACTAATAATAATAATAATATGTAGGATATAAATTCAGGAATTCCTGATTCTAAACCAACATTTCTATACACTGTTTCATAACTCTCTATTCATTTCAGAATCCTTGATCTGTTTTAGAATCCTAGATTTGTTAGCAAAGTTGATGGAGTAGGAGGAAAAAATATATTAGAATTTCTTGCCTATGTATAATTTTTGGTCCTTATGTAGTAAGCTATCATTTCTCCTTCCAAGTTATTTTTTCCAAAGCTCTCATTTATTTTCCACACTCCAACCTCTAATCCTTTTTCCAATGCCATAAAAATCTCAACTCCAACTTGTGGAAATTTGCCCAGATTGTAATAATACATAGACAGATGGCCATAGAACCTGAAGAGCAAAAGCTTTCTGTGGTTCATGACTGCATATTGTCAATGCTACAAACTTCTAAATTGCCAATATTAAGGTAGACAATTCTGTAGCACCAACAGGTATGGATAAGGGCCAGCAACCCATATAACCAGTAAAGCTAATGTCCAGGAAAATATTCCTGCAACATTATCACTGTAGATCTCTGACTAGGAAGTGCTTAGGAAAACAATACTTCAAAACTCTTATCTGTTCATGCTAGACCAAAGAATTAATGTACAGAAAAAAACAAACAAACATAAAAAACAAAACAAACAAACAAAAACTTTTTCTAACAATCTAAAAATCATTGTGGTCACAGATATATGATGGTGAATTGTGAATTATCTAGTTTGGGAGGATGCTATGATGCTTTGAGATCTAGCCCACAAAATAAACACAATAAGAGGGAGCAGAGTAATAAGATGAATGGTAGAGTTATATTGATGAATGTTCTAAGGGGAAAAGAGCTATGACCAGAAAAGGGTGAAGAGGACATTATACAGAGTGAAGGGCAAGGGTTTGGGTGTTTAAACGCCAGAACATCTGCACTAGGAGGGGGGAGTTGGAATTTCTGGGGCCAAATGGCACCTGGAGGAATGGGAAAGCATGGAAATAAGCAAATTTTGCTGCAAATATGGGGGGAGGGGAAGGCGACCAGGAGAAGGTATAAATCATAGATTGGTTGTGTAATTGGGAATATGGTGAAGGAGGCTCTCTGCCTTTGGACAGTGAGTGAGCTGTCTGACATTTGCAATAATTGCCTTTCTTTTGAGAGTGAGACATAATGAAAAATGAGTATCCCTATGGTGATCTCTGCAAAGCAGTGACAGAAAGCAACTAAAGGAAAGGGCTTAGAATGAATTATGTAGCAGTTTTATTTGTATGATGAATACAGAGAAAGGAGAGATCAGATGATTAGAACAGTCATAAAAGGAGAATGAGGATCTAAAGTAAATAGAAGGAGGCAGGCAGCTGGGTAGCTCAGTGGATTGAGAATCAGGCCTGGAGACGGGAGGTCCTAGGTTCAAATCTGGCCTCAGACACTTCCCAGTTGTGTGACCCTGGTCAAGTCACTTGACCCCCATTGCCCACCCTTACCACTCTTCCATCTATGAGCGAATACACAGAAGTGAAGGGTTTAAAAAATGAAGTAAATAGAAAAAGAGGATAGTTAATGAAGAAAGATTTTTTTGGGGGGGGGAAGAGGTGGAAAATGAAATTTAGATAGCTAATGAGCTAAACTACCTGAAAAAGAAGAGAGGAAGAAATAATTTTCTTCACTAACTAAAAAGGGTAAATGAGGGAGAAGAAATATATAACCAAATGAAGGCAAGATTAAGGAACTAAAAAAACAATAAAAGGAAAAGAATAACAAGATGAGAAATCATCATAAATGAGGGGTTGAAAGTCAGTAGGGATACAGTCACCTTAAAAATAATAAAATAGCTGTAGAAACCATGATATACTTACATATGAAGAGGGAAAATCAGTTAATACATTGAGAAAATAGAGACAGATGAAAAATATTTTACTCATAACTATGAATGTAAATAGAATAAGTAATCCATTGAAAACCAGGGAGGAGTGGCATATTTGATAAGAAAATGAAACCCTGAAACTGGTTGTTTATAAGGAACATATTAAACATAGTTATATATAAAATGATATTGAGAGATAGAAACTTACTTTATGTCAAGTAAATCAAAATATCAGGAGTTGCAGTCATGTTATATGACAAATCAAAAACAAATCAAAATAAAACATGGATATAGAATAAAATCAGGCTATGATGAAAGAAATTATAGATTATAAACCAATATGAGTAAAAAACTCACATGCTCCAAATGAATTGTATCCAAATTCATTGAGGAAATATTAATTGAGTAAAAAAGGAAAGTGGCAGTGGTACTATAGTGAGTCAAGATTTCAGTATCACTCTATCAATTTCAAATAAGCCTAACAAAGAAGCAAAAGGCAAAATATGGAACTGAAGAAATTTCTAGAGAAACAAGTTAAAATACTAAAAACATATTTTGTATAGGACAAGCAAATTATATATCACATATATAACATATATATTTTCACCATACTAACTTTTTAAAATGACCATAAACTAGAATATAGAGATGTTGTAAGCACATATAAAAAGGCTTAAATAACAAATACAGTCATTAAAATACAAAAGCATAATGGTACAAAATTTTTAAATGATACAGGAACAACAAAGAAAAGATAGATATCAAAATAGAGACTTAATAATGAAACATTAAATAATGACTGGGCCAACAACAAAGCATAGAAACAATAACTGTGAAATAAAATTACAGAGATAAGAAAAAATATTAAAATTTCTACTAGCCAGTTACAAAAATGCTTGAGTAGGGGATGGGAGTAGGGAGAGTCTTATCTTTACAAATATCCTATAACAAAATAGAAAAGAAGAGGATTAATGAAATAAATATGCATTAAAATTATTAAATAAACACAAAAAATAAAAATCATCATTCTAAAAATGTGTCTCTATAAAAGATTAATAAAATTGATGAACTCTTGGTTAACTTAATTAAAATAATAGTAGAAAACCAAAATCAATAAAATAAACAGGTAAGGTGAAAATAATAGGAAACAAAAAATAACCAAAAAAATAATCAGAACATATTAATCACTGTCAAATGTTAAGAAAACTGAGAGCACAAAAGAAATAAAAGACTATATTCAAACACACATATAAAATATTCAAATTATCAGAAGACAACATAAAAAATTTAAATATCCCAATCTCAGAAAAAAAAAT
Source organism: Gracilinanus agilis (assembly GCF_016433145.1). NCBI lineage: Eukaryota > Metazoa > Chordata > Mammalia > Didelphimorphia > Didelphidae > Gracilinanus > Gracilinanus agilis. Next base: position 22,116,041 of record NC_058131.1, read on the forward strand.
AGATCTAGCTGTAAGAGAATCATGAAAAAAGAAGAGGAGAGAAAAACAAGAGTAACTTCTGGTCCTGACAGATTCACAGGAGAATTTGGATTAACTTTTACAGAATAGTTAGTACTCAGACTTTCCAAATTATTTTCAAAATCTGAGAAAGAAAGCATCACTTGAATTCTCATACAAAATATATATTCCTAACACCTAAACCCAGGAAAAATACCTCCCCCCCCAAAGAAAACTATAAACTAATACTAACATTGAACAAAATCCTATAAAAAAGAATCTGTATATATAAACATATCATCACTACTATAATATTGCTAATTCATTGTTGTTGTTCAGTCAGTCATGTCCAATTTTTTATGATCCCAAGTGTTTTAGCAAAGTAATACTGCCCATTTGATTTTTTGGCAAAGATAATAGATTGTTTGGACAATTCCTTCTCCAGTGGATAGATGCAAATACGGTGACTTACTAAGGGTCACACAGCTAGGAGGTGTATGAGTCCAGATTTGAATTCAAGTCTTCTTTTCTCTTGATAGAGCACTCTCCATACTGAGTCATCTACTTGCTTTAACTAATTAATTACAAACTACTAATATTAAAACATATATTATATATTTTAATATATTTATAAAATAGAAATGTTAATAGCCATTCCCAAAGACATAAATGCCAAAGAATATTAACAAACTATTCCAAAAAGAAGTTTAAAATATTTATAATCACATAAAATGTTCCAAATCTCTAATAAGAGAAATGCAAGTCAAAACATCTCTGAAGTTTTACTTTATGTCGTGCAAATTGGCCAAAAAAGGAAACAGTAAAAATGGTAAGAATTATGGAAAGAGAGGCATGCTAATATATTGATGGTAGAGCTATGAATTGGAACATTTTGGAAAGCAATATTTAGTTATTCAAAAATGTGACTACAATTTCCATATTCCTTGAATAAGAGACTCCATTATTGGTCTTAAAATTCAAGAGATTAATTTAAAAATTTATAGCATCTTCTTTTGAGAGTAAGTAAAGAAATTGTCACACATGAATTGAATGAAATATTACATTCTAAGAAATTATATATATATATATATATAATAAATTTTAAAAGTATGGAAATATCTATATGAACTGATACAGAGGGAAATAAGTGGAACTAAGGAAATAATAGGTGCCATAATTACATCAATGTAAATGAAAAGAAATATGACATAAAAAAATCTAAAGTAAATGGGAGAGGGATTCATCTAGATGGCTTAAGGAATAGAGACCCAGGCCATGAAATGGGAGATCCTGGGATTCCAATCTAGTTTCACCAACTACCTAGCTGTGTAACCATAGCCAAGTCATTTATTCCACATTGCCCAATCCTTACTGTCTTTTCTGGCTTGGAACCTATGTGTACTGTTGACTTTTTGACAAAGATAAGGGTTTAAAAAAATTAAATGTAACAAAACTACAAAGATTAAACAGGACTCAAATAAAGAAAAATAAGAAGGTCGTGGCAACCTATCCTGTTATGGTGGTAGGGAGTTTTAGGCTTTACACATTGTACATATTTTAGGGCTTTTTCAATATATTGATCAGCTTAAGTATTTCACTCTACCCCTACTCTGCAGATCAGTGATCTATATTATCACTCCTTTCCCTTTAGGATCAAAAAGAAAAATGATCAGCTTAATCCACAGTCTAGTAACTTCCTAATTACACATTAACTTTATTCATCACAATGCATTAAGTAATCCATCTGGTCGGCAACCTTTTTGGCCATGAGAGCCATAAACGCCACATTTTTTAAAATGTAATTGCGTGAGAGCCGTACAGTGCTCACAGTGCGCTCCTGTAACAGTGCATGCTCCTATAATAGTGCCTGAAAAAGTTGACTTTATGGCTCCTGCAGAAAGAGCCATATCTGGCCCTCAAAAGAGCCAGATATAGCTTGAGAGCCATACATTTCCGACCCCTGATCTAATGGCTTATTTGCTCTTCTTTACTCACAATTAATTTCCAGATTTCATGCCTTTGAAGGGGATCAACCACATGCTTGAAATGCTCTTCCTCATTAACCCTTTCTCCTCACTATCTTGAAAGAGAGGTTAATTCTCATCTTCCCATGGAACTCTTTCCCATCCCCCATTGTTAGTGTCTTAATTATAAAATTACCTTCAATTTACTTGGATCACACATCACATTTATTTCATTATTATCTCCCCCATTATAATGGGCAGAAACCACAATGGGTTTTTTTTGGTATCCTAAGAAGTTACCACAATGTTTGAAACATAATAAAACAATTAATAAAGACTTTTTAACCAACTAACCCTGTGATTGTATGCCCTGTGATTTAGGGTAGTTATCATAGAAATTTTGTGGAGGTCAGATTGTGTAGAGAGGGAAAAGATTTTTAAGGACCAATGCCTAAAACATAGTAAGAACTTAACAAATGTATGTTAAACTTAATGTTAAATGACTCTTTGCTTTATGCCATTCCCTGAAGCATGGTTCTCCAACTGGCTGCACTGATATTTTATCATGCTCACTCCTACATTCATTCATTACCCTCTCATCCTATTTTCTGACAGCTTTGTTTTTTTTTGTTTTTTTTTTCTATTCATGTTGACATATTCAAAGCTCATATCCTATCAAATGATTTTTTCCCGTTAAATTCCATGGGACATACTTATTAAAGGTCAGATATTTTACATTTACTCAAATTTCATCTTGGGTAGATATTTACTCTTATTTAGAAAAGCTCCAGCAAATGTTTGGTAAGATTTCCATTTAATACAGAGACAACATTCATTGGCCATGACTGTCTTTTCATCTAGATATTGTCTTAATACATTTTCAATTATAGAATGTCAGCTGCATCAAAAAGTAATTGTTAGCTCTATCCTTGGATTTGATAATCAACCCACTGATATTTGGAGGAAGTAATAAGATTTAATAAGTCATTTGTCTGAACGGAAATTTTAAAGAATTCAAATGTTCAGTCAATGTAATTTTTCTCTCATCTCTCTCTCTTTCTCCACCCCCTCTCTCCCTCTCTCCTTTTCTCTCCCCCTCTCTCCCTCTTTCCCCCTCCCCACAAAAATAGAAAAATAGAAAGAGATAGAAAGATATAGATATGTATCTTTATAGATAGACATTCTCTCTACATATCTTAGATTCAATGAACTGGGTATTCAGAATTTTTTTTTTTACCATGAGCCTCAAGTTTTTCATATAAAACAGTGGTTCCCAAACTTTTTTGGCCTACCACTCCCTTTTCAGAAAAAAATATTACTTAGTGCCCCCTGGAAATTATAAAACTATTTATTGAACTCAGAATAGAATGTAATACAAAAAAAGGGTGGCCATCACCACACCCCTGGATCGCTGTAGCACCCACCAGGGGGCAGTAGTGCCCACTTTGGGAATCACTGATATAAAAAATAGATTAAAATATCTGTCAAATAGCTTCTTATTAAAGTTCAATGAAACAATCAATAAAAATTTCCTTGTAAACCTTAGAGCAATATCTAACTATGAGGTCAAGAAAAAAAAATCTGTTATCTAATTAGATTTCTAGAAAAAACTCTGTCACAAGAACAATGAATGTATCATTATCATCATATTATAACTGAAAAGACTATTTCAAAGTGGAGACATATTATAATTCACATTGCTAGTAAGTGACAGATCAGAGACTGAGACAGTTCTTCTAGGTTGAGTCTTCTTCCATCACAGCCATTTAGTCTCCATTTTCATTTCTTCATTTCACATTCATATGATTTAATGTTGTCCTTTCTAGAATTATTCCTCAATTTATAGTCAGAGTATATGAAGTCAATTTTCAGAGAAAGAAATCAAGATTATCAAATCATATTAAAACATGTTATAAATTACTAATAATTAGAGAAATTAAAGTTAATATATTGCTAATTTTTCCTCTCACATCTATCAGATTGACTAACAGAATAGAAAGTAACACTGACAAAGTATGAAGGGAATAAGGGAAAATAGGTATACTATTGTGCTTTTGGTAAAGCTGTGAATTGATCCAAACATTCTTGTGAACAATTTGGAACTTTGACCAAAAGAGTGGAAAACTTTTCATGCCCTTTGAACCAATAATATCCCTTCTACATCTATACCCCAAGAAGATAAAAAGAAAAAAAAAGATCTGTGGCAATGAATTGGAACCTGAGAGGATGCTCACCAATTGGGGAATAGTTAGACAATTTATGAGAGATGTATGTGATATTAATGTGCCATAAGCTATTATAAAGGGAATAGTTTTAGAAAAAATGTGGGAGGATTTAAAAATTAATTCTAAGTTGGAACAGCTATGTGATTCAGTAGATTTAGAAGAAAACCTAGAGATGGGAGGTCTTGGGTTCATGTTTGGTCTCAGAATCTTCCTAGCTGTGTGACCCCAGGCAAGTCATTTAACCCCCATTGTCTAGCTTTGGGGGATACTCTTCTCTCTTAGAACCAATGCACAGTATTGATTCTAAGATGGAAGATAATGGATGAAAAAATAAAAGAGTTATGCAAAGTGAAGTGATTAGAACCAAGGGGACAATGTATGCAGTTACAGTAGTATTATGAAGATAATTAAAATACTAATCAATAAAATGATCCACCACAACTCAAAGGACCAATGATTTAAAATGTCACCCACCTACTGAAAATTAATGCATTCAGTATTCAGACTGAAGTATATTTTTCTTTATTTTTATATAACATGGCTCCAACCACTGAACAGACTCCACTGATGTTGTTAGTAAGCTCACTAGCTACTGGAGATGACAGCTGTCCCCTCTCCCTTCCCCAAGCTTCTGGTTTGAATTCTTCAGCTAAGGGGTTGAGAAAGGTATGTGTAGAGTTTTTTGAGCAGCTGCCAGCACCCTGTAACTCAGTGGGCTGCACTTTTAAAGTCAAGCCTCTGCCAACATTCCTATTTGATAGCTCCCTAACCTCATTCTGAGACTTTGTGTCTAAAGCAAGTGAATGGATTTGGACATTGGGATCTAATTCCTCCAGGGTTACAAATGGTACTCCTTTTGCAATACATTGTAAATCCCTGCCACTTTGTTCTTTATCCAAGTTGCCGCATTGTTTTAAACATAAAGAGAGGAATTTGAGATTTTGATGACTCCAACCAAGATTGCAAAGCCTCTGGATGCAAGCTGTTGCAAATTCCTAGAAGGTCCCTATGCTTCTCATCCAATCCTTTTGTGGTGGAATGAGAAAGCTGACCCCTTATATAGTCATCCTCACTAGTCCCATAAATCTCTCTACACATTTGCATTATGTCCTCCCATTGTTGATCTTCTGCCACAGAAATATCTTTATATTCTGTGCCGCTTGCTAGAGACATATGCTCTCTTGTGCCCACTCTTTCAGAATTATCTACTCCACTCAGACTATTTATCCTGACATCCATCTCATAATCATTAGACCATTTTGCTTTGGGTATCACGGTTCATAACGATTTAGGATTTTCTCCCATTTGTAAATATCTCTCCATTTCTTCTAGGGATGGAGATTGGCTATATTTTTTGCATGAATGGCTACAGCACTGACCATCATGCTTATTTCTCTCAATATTCCTTGCATTATTGTTATTGGACCATTTTGAATTGTAGTAAGTTCTCTTTGCACCCTTGTCTCTCTGGCTGGAGTTGTTGGTCCTGTCAAAGTTAATTTGTTGTTTAAATCTACAAAATTTTACCACGTGACCTAATCTCCCACAAAGAAAACACTGTTGAGAAAAGGATTTTGCATTGGGGTATTAGTAGGTTGCCTGGATTGACTATGCCCCCTATTGGCCTGGAGGGCAAAATTCTTAATCTATTTCCTTTTCTTTCTTTGCTTGCTTGAGCTGTCTCTTAGGGTCTGCAATAACTTCATCTTTGTCTGAGTTTGACTGCTTGGCTGCCCTTGCTTCCTTTTCCTTAGAATCATGTATATAGGAAGCATGTTGTCTCACATCCTCAGTGGCAATGATTCCCACTGGGGACAGTTCTGTCTAAAGTAGTTTTGTTACAGGTATTGATGCACCTTTCACAAATTGTCTATGGATATGGTCAATTGTTTCTGGGGCATGCACATCTCAGAGGCCTAAGATTGTTTCAGCTGCCTCTATCACTCTGTTGAGGAAGCTGCTGGGATATTCTTCTTCTCCCTGCCTCATCTTTTCAAATTTTTGTGATGAATTAGGTCTCTTTGCATGTATGCACATTGGTTCTAAGTCTATTCTGAAATGTACCAGGTATCTTAAATTTGCATGGGCTGTAAAGTCTAGGTCCTTGTGGACTGTGGGCCAAGCTGTTAAGTTGGGGTTTGAGTATGTCTCAGTTAGGAATTTTTCCTTTTCTGAGGGAGAGTAAAATTCCCCTAAAAGAAATTCCACATCTTACAAGCTCAAGTTAAAAAATGTAAATCCCCTTTTTAATTCCTTTATACTTTTGAAGGGTTATGGAATTTGGGGAAGTGTCTTTTTAATACTTCTATGTCACTTGGTGTAAAAGCCTTATAGGTTTTGACATGGACTACCCCTTCCCCTGGTTTTATGATGGTCCTATCGACTATGGGTAAAACTGTGACTGTAGATTCAGCAGATGGTTCGCTTATAGCTTAGGTGTCATAAGCCAGTGGTGTTTTGGTAGTGGTGCCTAAATATTTGGATTCCACAATCTCCAACTGGAGAATTGTGTGTTTGTCCAGTTCCTTCCCTTTGTTTCTTTGCCTCAGAACATGAAGGAGCAATTTGATATTTTCCATAACTTTTCCAGAATCAGAGTCATGTTTAGGTGTTGAGCTTGAGCAAATTAATTGCCACAAGTGAATCAATACCCTTTTTGAAACCATTAGGAATAGCCCATTTATTAGGATTAGAGCCACAGCCATTGGGATAAAACAAATGCATTCTGCTAAAGTCAGAGCACACCATTTATAATAGTCATAAATTTCTAGTAGCTGTTGTATAAAATTGGGAACTTTGACAAACCAAAAATCTATAGCCCACTGCATCATAGACCAGGTCAGAAGTGAAAGGCTAGACAGAATGAATATAACTCTAGCTATCCCCATTTTGTTTTGTCCAGAAGATTATAGGTTGTTCAACCTAATTTTGCTTGCCAGAAATTTAATGAAAAAGGGACTATGATATGATATGGCTAATCAAGAAGCTTGTATTGAGGGCTCTGGGTGGTATCAGCTTGGTCTTCAGGCAGGAAGGTTATCTCTTTAGTAGAAGATAATTTAGATCAGCCAGAGATTAGGTGAGCCTGGCTGAAATGTTTTAAATCAGCCTCCCTGCTATCTCTAACCTCCCTTGAGGGGAAAAATAAAAGTCCCCTCCCTTCTGGAGACCAATTCCCAGCCTACAGGAAGTGAAAGCTTTTTCACTTCTTGCCCAAGACTGATGCCTAGTTTAGCCCTCAAGAAATAAAGGAAACTTATTCTTCCCCTCTTCAGCCTTTTCCCTAGTAGTTGTTAAAATGAATCACCAGAAGCTCTTTGTATAAAAGCCAAAGGGGTTTATTAAAGCCAAGGGTAAGCTGAGGGAAAAGTTGTCAAGGTCTGGTAACTGCTGCTAAGGGAGAAACTGGTGCTGGGGGAGGATGACAGAAGAGGGGAATCAGGCTGAGGGAACCAGCTCCTCAGCCAGGGATAAATTCACTGCCATGATGTAACAAAGTTTATCAGATTACTAGATGAGGTGATGGCTTGGTTTTAAGGTTGTCCCTGCCTGCCTATAGAAGTTAATTCCCATGATCTCCACCCACCAAAAATACCCTCATCCCAGGGCCCAATGGGGAGATTCAGGGATAGCAGGATGTCAAGGGAGAGGTCAAGGGAATCAGGCAAAGCCCAAAAGCCAAAAGCCCCTACAGTTGGTTCTTCAGGGATATTTATAGTCTCAGGCTTCAACTGTTTTTGCCCATGAGACCACTGGTCAGTCTGGGTCAACATTCCATTTTCCAACTGTCAGGGTTGCTTCAGTTAGTTTTGCAAATGCAAGGGATTCCTGTAGCAACCCTGCATTACATATGGAAATGTGTTCTGCATGACTTCATATGTATAATGGCTACAGAATGTCTTGCCTTCTCAATGGGTAGGAAAGAGGATCAAGAGAGGGAGAGAATTGGGAAGCAAAGATAAGATTAAGTAAATTTTCAAAAAGCATTGCTTCCCTCTAATTCACACCTAAATTTTAAGGCTCATCTCAACATAAGTTTCAGTTTTTCTTATGTTTTATTGCTTTTACTTTGCTGCATTTGGAGGTATTATTTCTGAAAACATTTGCTTCTAGCCTAAGAGGTCAATGAAGGCAGGGAACACTTCTTATTTTTCTTCATATTACCACAGCTTCTTGTACACAGTAAATATTTGTCCATGTTTGATGACTTCAAAGAAATGTCATTTTGGAATATGTAGTTATTTCATCTACATTAGGGTGCTAAGAGGTACATAGATTTTAGAAGAAATGGACCATATCAATACTGTTATTCTTACAATAAAAGAAAAAAAATAATGTTATAGGAAACATATTACTAAGAATAATTTGCTTACTTTTGCACAAAGATGCTATTCTTTCATGCATATGTAACAATAGGGACAGAAGTATAGAATGAATTCATGAAATAGAGAATTATGAGATATGGAAATTCCAACTACCAATGAAATTTTTATATTACTAATAATATAGTGAACTGCTTAAGACATTGAAGTGTTAATTAATCTGTTTAGGAATTAACAAGAAATTTATTTCAGAACTGGGGCATGAACATAATATATTCCTGCATCCTATGCTCCATCTACTATACAACCAAGCTTCCTTTCATTAGTATGATATGTGACAAGATTAGGAAATTTTCTTTATAGGTCAGCACCTTTCTATGCAACTAAGTTGCCATGGCCAATGAAAAGTTAAATGCTTTGTCCAGGATCATAAATTCAGTATTTTTCACAGGTGGATCTTGAAGCCAAATTTCCTTAAATCTTAAGTTTGCTCTCTACTTAAAATATCACACTGTCTTTCTAGTCAGACAGGTACTGCTTCCAATATGAACAAAAACAACTAAATACTCATCTATGAGTAGAAATAAGTCTTCAGACTTAACCAGTGGCTAGGTTGCCTTCCTATTCTAAAACTATTTTTAGAACAGCACCTGAAGTCTTCATACTTAGAAACATGTGTACTATAAATATTAAAATTGATAAAGGCTGGTATAATAATATAAATTAGTAATTTAATTAAAGCCATGCTGATAGATAAGTTATTAGACCACGCGCTTATAAGCATTCAAAACTGCCACCTCCATTACTGTCTCGAGTCTGCTGGCCAAGAGACCACTCCCTCCTAACCCAGGAGATTATAAACTCTTCCCTGCGTCAAGACGTAGGCCTCCCCAAGCCCAAAAACCTGGAAACTGAAACCAGTTGGACCATGTTGGATCACGGGAAATGTAGTTTTGATACATTTCCCCTGTCCATAGAAATATATACACTTTTTAGATGGCATTTCCCAAATTTCACTTTTACAGTACACCCTCTAATTGCTCCAGGGTCTCCTTTTTGGGGAGGGGTTCAAGTCAATCATCCTTCATTCCCATTACTCTCTCTGTTCTACTTCTGCTGCTCTGAAGTTCACCAGTATGTCCCTGTGTAGATCTCTCTCACTACTTTTGTGTAGCATAGTTTCTGAATTCAAATATGAGCTTTTTGAGAACAAATTCTGTTGAGGGATATTTTATTCTCCTTTTTGCTTACATTTATATCCTCAACAAGGCAGCTAAGGGAGTCAGTGAATGGAGAAAACTACCTGGAATCAGGAAGACCCAAATTCAAATCTGGCTTCAGACACTTAATAGCCATGTAACCCTGGACAAGTCACTTAACCTTTTCTGTCTCAGTTCTTCAACCATAAAGTTAGCTGGAGAAGAAAATGACAAACCACTCCAATATCTTTGGCAAGAAAACCCAAAAGGAGAGTCACAAAACATTAGTTAGGACTAAAAACAACTAAACGACAACATTTCCCCAGCAAATAGCATAGTGACTGACGTATATTTATTGATTAATAGATGGTTTTTGCTGCCTATTTGGGATGTTTTTTCACAAATTGTGATATGCACTGTTGTCGGGGAGATTTATATATATATATATATGTACATGAGATATATAAAATTTTTTCTGATAGAAGGGGGACATTGAAAGATGTTGACAGGAAATAAATGGAAGGATGCCTTTATTCATCATAAAGGGGGGGATATATAAAGAGATGTGTGTCTCTAGAAAGGCAAACCTGCCTCTGAGTATATTCTATTTCCATGACTGAGTCATTTGGGACAATAAAGAACTTAGCTATGTCTCTCAATAATTAAGTCTTCTAATACTATTCTAATTAATGTCCTCGTGTAGTTGAGGCCAGAGATAATGAAGTCCTGAGCCAAAACAGTTGCTATTTAAGTAAAGAGAAAGGAAAGAGCATGGAAGATATGGAGAGTGAATTCACAAGATGACAAAAGTTATCCTCTTCAAAAACTTTTAATAAGCATCTCTATGTGAAATCTATTGTGGAGAAATATGCTTGGAAGGTATATTCAGTACCACCTCAGAAAATATTCTATGTATACTCATAATCACTGAAAGAGCTAGAGTTATCAGGGAAATCACATGCCATCTAGAAAAATCTATACACACATATCCAAATGAAATTTCCTACAGATGATTAGGTCTTCTAGGGGCTTACATTTCTGGATAAACAGGTTCTGATTGTTTCATATCCCAGATCATTACTGGGCCTCCACAATGTAATACATGATTACTCAAAAGAAAGTAAACTAATAATTCAGAAGGGAAAATGAGTGAATCAAGAATGATTGTTGACAGGCTGCTGTGGATGGCCAGTTTTTGGAGTGATTACATCAGCATACGGGTCTGAAAAAGGCATTGACAATGAACAAAGTACAGATTGAATTGAACTAGTGGAAGAACTCAGACGAGATTTCATTTGGGAAATGAAGGTAGCTTATCTATTAGGGAGATCATTTTAGATGATCATATGATACAATGCCTTCATTTTCCAAATTAGTGAACTGAATCTGAGACACTAAGTAGTCCTCTAGCTCTGAAGCCAGTATTCTTACAACTAATTTCTAACTCTAAGGGAGCTATCTGGCAATGCTAAATTTACCTAAGAGAATTAGATATAAATAATTTGTGTCCGATATTCATGAATTAACAGGGGGGAAAATTCAATGAATAAGAACTCAATTCACTTGATTTCAGAATTAGGCAAAGTAGAATTATTGTTCTCCAATGTTAAAAAAATGATACTACATTAGGAGCGTGTAGAGAAAAGAAATGAAATTATGACTTAACTATTAGACCTAAATAATAATAATAATGATAATAATAATAATAATAATAATAAATTTCAGATTTTGCCTTAGATCCAGCTCATATGACCAAATTCATGTATCTTCTTTATCTCAATCTCTAGTCTCTAACAATGGAATTTACTTTTATATTTTTTTCTCTTGAATCCTTGTGAGAAATTTAATCATGGATTCAATTATTTTCATTGTGTTGGGAAAAATGAACAAATCAAAAAAAAACACATCAGGCAGAGATACTTGTAAAAACATATTAAATTTATAAAATGAATTAAAAACATATAAAAATGAAATATATATGTAAAACCAAAATATATTAAAATGGTGGGGGAGATGCCATGAGAAATCTCCAACTTACTCTTCCTATAGGCAGAATATTTAATTCCTGAATAATAAAATTCTAAATTTGTAAAATATTTCAGAGTTTATCAAGGGAAAACCATACTGACACCATAAACTACCTCTCTATCGTCCTTGAAAATTTTCTACTGATATGCCATCAGTAATGGGCAATTCTAGAACTTAAGGCAGCCCATTTTATTGTTGCATTGAATGGAACAGATTAAAGATCCCTAGAACCAGAATTCATGAAATATTTCCTTTAATTCTTTGAGTTTTAGTGTCCTCATACAAATTGGAGACATGAATACTTGTTTAGCTGTGACACAGAGATGTTATAAAGAAAATTGTCAGCCCTCAAAACAGTAGAGAAATGAAAATTCCTGTTTATGTGGTAAAATCTGTTTACCTGTGTCTTCTATACATGGCTCAATTTTTTTGCTTTCTGTAGTCACACAGTTCAAATTCTTTTATAAATGACAGTCCTTGAAATACGTGATGGCACCTATCATCTCTTCCACTAAGAATTTCTGTGGTTCCTTCAATTGTTAGCCAGAAAGGACAATTGCTAGAGAATTCTTGTTAATTACATCCTAAGAAGAGTGAATGCAATGTTTGATTGAAACACTGATTTTCTTTGATCTTCCACACATTTTTTTCCTGAGTGATTGGCTTCCAGAGTTGAACTGACAGATTATAGGGCAAAACTATTTTTTTTTTCTAACTCAAGGAGCCCAGAAACACCACACTAAGCTTTGAGTACACCAGTGCAAAAAGAGATCATGCAAGTAAATCTCAAGAAGTTACATATAGAAGTCAGCTTGTAATAGCTCCCAAGAACTGATTATTAAAATCTTAGTGTGAGCATTTACATCTTGGAAATAGTAAATACTATATATAATATATAGAAACTACAAATCAGATTCAATCATTGTTTTGTTGATATTTCTAAAGTTAAGAAATTGAAATAAATTCAAAAGTGGGCTCAATTATATTCTTCATTTTTCAAACCATCTGCATACCATTGGCTAGACATCTGACCATGAACCTTAGGAAATTCATGAAATCAGTAATATTTCCCTTTGGTGCCACCAACCTCCTTTTTAAGTATCTTGTTTCCCATTCAGGTAAAGTGTGACACTACTCTCAGGAAAGGATGTACTAGACATTTTTAATTTAGTGCAAATTTAGGACAATGCAAGAAGAAGGCACAGGAGAAAACAAATATGTCACACAATTTAAAATACATATGTGCATGTGTGTTATTTTATATTAAGTTTTTCAGTATTTTAAATAATGCATTAATATTTCAGTTTTACTCTATGTTTATGGAGTAAGAGGCTGATTGCATGAGAATTACACATTTACTCTCTGCTTTCTCTGACTATTTCATTGTTTCTGTCTCTCTCTGTCTCTGTTTATCTCTCTCTCTATTTTCCTCCCCAACCTGTGTAGAAACAGAAAGAATAAGAATTTTAAAAATCCGGACCCATTTATAATATTATAGTGAAACAGGCTTGTCTGTAGGAATTCCTAACTTACAGACCTTTGGCTTCCAGACCTTCCCCCATTACCTGAAGGAATTCCTTCCAGACACCCCCCTCCCACTTATCTGAAGGGACCACCCACCTTCCAGACCTCTCCCCTGATGGACTGCCTACTTTGGAGACATCCCCTTATCCAGCCCTGTGCTGCCTACCACTCTATGAAAACCCAGCTCAGGCACAGCTCATGGTCACACATTTTGATGTGAGACCCTTGGTTTAAACAAAGACAATAAAGTCCCTTTGCATCTTGCATTGGTGGTTCAGACTCAATTACTGGGATAATACTCTAGGTACTTTACCTGAAAAATAATTTATGGATAACTTGAATTTGTTATATTGATTCAGGTAGAGACCATTCTGTCAATGTATGTTGTAAGAATATTCTTATTTTATGTTTACATATTAAGTATCATTTATATAATTTATTCATTCTTTACTCCTCTCTTTGAATTGTTGGGGGGACAGAAAATATTAATTTAATTCCCATCTCTGAAATTTATTCAGTATGCAACTTCTTAATTAATTCATTTAGTCTCTCTCTATCTCCTCTTCCTCATCTGTAAGATTAAGGGCTATATTAGAAGGCCTTTTCCATAAACCTTCTCAGTGATCCAGTAATCCTTATCAGCACTAATCTTATTCTATCTAATCATTAGGCTGAACTGAATTCTACCCATTCCTTCATATTTTCCCTGAATACTACAGCCTTCACTAACCTCTCTCCTGAGAACTCCAAAAGTACTTGTATATAAGAGTTTAGGAAGTTGATACCTTTTGCTGTCTTGAAATATAAAAAAAGTCTTAAACTATAAAAAACCTATCATTTATGAATGCTCATATGCATATGAACACAAATGTACATATGTATATATCTGCGTATTTATGTGTGTTACATATTTGTGTGTGTAGGAAAAGACAGAGAGAGAATGATGTAGGCCAGGGGTCGGCAACCATTTTGGCCATGAGAACCATAAATGCCACATTTTTTAAAATGTAATTTCATGAGAGCTGTGTAGTGTTCACAGTGCATGCTCCTGTAATAGCACCTGAAAAAAAAATTGACTGTATGGCTCCTGCAGAAAGAGCCATATCTGGCCCTCAAGAGTCATATGTTGCTGACGCCTGGTGTAGGCAATTCACTAAGACCATGAATTGCTGAGAGAATGTAACCTTTCATTGCTCCTTTTCTATACTAATGAGGAAGAGAGAGAAATGATATTTAATTGTATACTATTGTCGACGTGGATCTCTAGATTCCACGTCGACACTATATTTGTCAGGAAAATTGTGCTTTGGATACTTCTCATAAATTTAATAAAAAAATTCTTAATAAAATTATTATCATATATAAAATTTAATAGCTGTGTGCCTCAATATACTTTCTTATAAAGTGGAAATGGTGTCTTTTGAAGTTTTTTTTTTTCCAGGCTTTTATGAACCTCAGATGATATAATATATATAAAGTCCTTTTTAGACTTAAATAAATTATATCAATAGGACTATAGTGTTATTATAAGCAAAGTAATATGGTGGATTCATCTTAAAGCATGAATTGTACTCACTCCCTATACAAATGAAATCACACGTCTACTAAAAATATATCTATATCTATGTATGTCTATGAACTTTTTCATCTATGCATCTGTATGTATGCATATATGTATGAATTTATCTAATTATTTATTTATCTATTCATCCCCTTCATTTTCTTGTCATATTTTTCATGGGGCAAGTTGGCAGTTTGCCCTCATTAGAATATAGAACCTGGCATAAGCCGGGGGCAGGTGGCACCTGGCAGTTGGAGCCAGGGTATATAAGAGCTTGCAGACCCCTGGCTACTGTACTTCTCATTTGTCTTTCTACCTCCTGGGTTTTCTGGGGCCCTGGAAGGTGGAAGTGAGAACATGGGAATTAGGTATTTTTAGGCTAGGTAGGATCAAAGTATTACTGCAAGCCAAATAGAAACATCATCTGATTCACCAACTATTCCTTTACCAAAGATTAGTTTATTTCCAACAAAAGAGACCACTTTATTTTCTGACCCAGTGCTGGTCACTTCAGTCAGATGAAGATGATAACTGGAAGTCCTTCAACATCTTAAACTTAGATTTAATAAGGTAGCTGTTAGCTTGTTCTTAATTTTACCTTGTCAAATGGAATCTAGAAACCCCAAACTTGTGGCCTAGTGAGATCTGATGAACCCCAAGTTTTAGGAATAGCTTGTAAGTTGGAGACCCCCCAAATCTTGTGCTTGTTCCCTGTTCCCATGAGAATCCACCAGGAAAAGAATCTCAGGCTAGTAGTTGCATACTGAATAATGGACCCTAGGGTAAATGCTAAATATTCTTTTGTCTTAGGTTGTCTTCCCCATTGTATCAGAGACCCTTTCCCAGGAAGACACAACTGGGCAGGGACCATCCTTTAATATCCCTGGTAAGTAGCTCCTTCCCTTACACCCTAGCCTCTGGCTTTGATTCCTTTCCCAGGCTTGATTGTATCCTGTCAGTATGACAATGTCAATTATCTGTCCAAGATTTGGATCTTCCCAAATGGTATATAAATTCCCAAATTTCTTTTGTTTCTGAGGAGTCATCATTTAGGTCATCTAGCTCAGTGGCACTCCCAGGGGGTCAGGGACCAGAGCAAGCAGTATTCAATCCTCAGACTCTGTGTAAGGCATGTGGCATGCAGCTCTAAGTGTAGGCCTAATTAGCCCTGTTCCCCCTTTTCCTTAATTAAAGAGTGGCTTTTATGACTATTTAATAGTTCTCTGTTTTTTCAAAGTTAACAACCTAAATCTCTCTCCAACCCCCTTTACCTAAACTTGATTATCAATAAACCGTTAGCTTTAATCCAAGAACTAGTTGTTTGCTTACATTCATCTAAAGCCTAATAGGGATAGCTGCTTGAACATTCTAAGTGCTACAGCAAGAGATAAAATCCATTACTGTGGACAGGAAGTGCCACATCTCCCTTCCTGTCTCACTTCTAGAAACACCAATAGGAAGTCACTTTCTCATCAGGACAGGACTGTAGAACATTCACCTTAAAGGAGCTTGGTGCCTACCAAAGGAGAGTTTCACCTATTTTCTGCTAGCCTGGGGCTGAATCTGATTCATTCATATTATCTTTCAAGACCACCCCTGGTACTGGCCCATACCATCCTCTCTATAACTAGCTCCTCCTCTTGCTATCATTATTAGTAGCTACAGTGCCCTATTCATTACAATATGTATGCATGCATATATGTATGTATTTATCTAATTATCTATTTATCTAATCATCCCCTTCATTTTCTTTCATCAGTTCTTTAGTCTAGGATTGACTTCTTAGTCTGATAAGTATGGCTCCTTGGTAAATTACATATGAAGTCATAGGAAATTAGTGAACTAAGTTCAGAGGGATATGCACACAATAAGGATCCCTTTAGCACTATCCTCTTGTATTCATCATGCTAAAAAAAAAAGCTATTTAAACTTAATAGAATTGTAGTTTCATTTAAAATATTTTCTGTTGTTTTTACATAGGAATATCTATTTTTTTGATGTTCACCAAATTCAAAAGCAAGTAAAAACAATTTAACAATAAATTAATAATCCATTGATTAGTGTGTAATTTCTCTTTCGTCAGTAACAAGCTCTTGCCTTTCCATCAAATTTCTTATCACTTCAAGAAAATGAGAATAAATAGTATCAGGACATGAAGTGCCAATGGTGCCATGCCAGGGCTTTTTTTAAAAAAAAAGTTATCTTTATTTCTAGGGATTTATAAAATATTCAATGGGGGTAAGAAATAGACTTTCCAGGTCAGCAATTTATCCTGCAAAAGTATAATATACTCAGACTGTCATCATCAGAGAAATTCATCTGTGGATTGATTTGAAGTGAATGGGAGACCAAGACATTTGCAGTTTCCCTCCCTCATTTAATTTCCAGAAGTCCTGTCTTACTCCTAGAGTCTCTGGGAAGAAGATTTGTCTTTCTTTGGTACATTTCAGGCTAAATATTCCTAGCATAGGACGTTCTGAGAAATTGATCAGGCAAGCTGGGCTAAAATAAAGCAGGCAACCTATTCAGAATACTGGCAGGAAAAGGGTCCTACAAAGACTGCCATTTAATCCATTTCAATAATCCAGTACAGAAGTGATAACAAAATTACCAGATATAATCTAATTTAAAAATCACAACAGATTGGTGAACTAGGTGCTATAAGACTTCATTTTCCCTTCTCAGACTCAACCTATATTGGAATTAGGAATTTCTGGTGAGAAAACTCTCTCTGCCAATGAACATTGTCAAGTGATCCATGATTTATAATTAAGAGAGTTTTCTGGAACCATTGAAATATTTGAGTTATTTATCCATAAGTACACAAAAGCAGAATAAGTCATTCTTCATCCCATCTTTTCCAGACAGTGAAGTTAGCTATTTTCTAAACGATGCTTTATTTCAGGTGTTATTATATTTATTTTTATATTAACTAGAATATCAACAACAAATGTATTATTAATTAAAATGCAAAAGGCACAGATGTTGGAGATAAGAATATAAAACCATAGGGTCCCTTTTCATATGAATTTGCATTCTTTTTGGAGGAAATAATACATATATGTAAGTAATAAAACTATTTAGAAAATAATACAAAGTAATTTCAAGGGGGATTAAGAAAGTATAGGAAGAGGCACTTGAGGTAATCTTTGAAGGGAGCTACACATTTTAAGAAGGTAAAGATGAGTGGGAAGTGCATTCCAAAGAGAAAAGACAAACTGTTTACAAAAATATGAATGAGGAACTACCATATTAAGGGAGTAAGATGAAGGCCAGTTTAACAGGGATATTGATTATTAATGTTATTCACACAAACCATGGAAAGGAACTAAAAGTATAGGGCAGCAATACCTTTAAGAGACTTGAAATACAGAGAGATGAAATTATATTTAATCCTCATGGCAACATAGAAATGTGAGGACTTTTTGCAAAGGAGAGTGACCTGGTTCATCTTGTGCTTTAGGAAAATCAGTTTTGAATTTGTGTAGAGGATGGTAGAAGAGAGCTAGTCTTGAGGCAGATAGAGCCATGTGAAGGCCATTAGAATAAGACAGGAAAAGAAGTGATGAGGACCTGAAAGGGAATAACTAGGAGTGATCCTGTGGAGGTATAGGAAGCAATCCAGTTGAATTCTCCCATTATTTCCCTCCAAAAAATACTTTAAAATAATTCCACAAATCAAATCTTAAGATAGGTAGACAGATTTTTTTTCAGGTAGAGGTCTCAAATGTAAAATATGCAGAGAATTTTGTCAAATATATAAGAATATTAATCGTTCCCCAGGTGATAAGTGGTAAAAATATGAACAGATAGTTTTTAGATGAAGAAATCAAATATATGTAAATATAGATATAAAACTATGTGAAGATGACTCTAAGTCATTATTGCTTAAAGAAATGTAAGTCAAAATAACTGAGATGTCATTTCACACCTAACACATTGGATAAAATGACAAAAAAAAACAAAATGAAAAACTTTTGGAGGGGATGTGGAAAAATTGGGAAATGAATACATTGTTGGTGAAACTATGAAGTGATCTAACCATTTTGGAGAGCAATAAGAAATTATTCTCAAAGAGTTATAATATCTCTTGACCCATTAATACCACTACTAGTTTTATGAAAAGAAACTATAAGTACAACAATATTTATAGCAATTCTTTTTGTGGTGGCATGATCTGAAAATTGAAGAAATATCTATAAATTGGAGAATGACTAAACAAGTTGTGGCCCATATTTATAGTATAATACTATTTTGCTATAAATACTGACAAACAAGATTATCACAAAAACTTGGAAAGACTCATATGTAGTGATGCAAAGTGAAGTTATCAGAACCAGGTGAGCATTGTACATAGTACAAGCAATAATAGATGATGCTTAACTGTAAATGACAACTATTACAAACAAGACAAGGATGCAGAATAATTCCAACAGACTCATGATAATCCTAAGAAAAACGACCCAGGACCATATGGATACACAGATGAATCCTACTCAACATTTAATTAAAATTTATTTCCAATGCTATGTAAACTATTTGGAAAAATAGCTGATGAAGGAACTCTATAAAATTCCTTTCATGACATAACTATGGTGTTGATGACTGAGCTAGAAAGAATAAAAAGAAGGAAAAAACTATAGACCAATATTCCTAAAGAATACTGATGCAAAAATTCTTAAATAAAATACTAGCATGGAGATAATACCAATATATCATAAGGATTGTACAATATGACCAGATCAGTCTTACAGCAGGAATGTAAGGATTCTTCCATATAAGGAAATTATAAGAATAATTGACCATATCAAGGAAAAAAAGCAAATAGAAGCTATAAGATTATTTGTATAAATGCAGAAAAAGCTTCTCATAAAATACAATAGTCATTCCTATTAAAGACACTAGAGAACACTGAACTTAATGAATTTTTCCTTGAAATGATAAAGTCAAATAACCACTGACTGATATAGAAACAGAAATTCATGTTATATGTCCATGCATGCATTTTTAAACAACTCTTATCTTCAGTTTTAAAAATTAATACTATGTTTTGATTCTAAGGCAAAAATGAGCTAAAAACTAGACAATGGGAGTTAATTGACTAGCCCAGGGTTCCACATCTAGAAACTATCTGAGGCCACATTCAAACTCAAGGTTTCCCATCTCTGAGCCTGGCTCCTCAATGTAAATGTATACATTTGAGTACACACACACACACACACACACACACACCACATGCAATATTTATACCCACATGCAAACACACATTCACATGAACATGATTATATGCATATTAACATGTTTTGTGGTTATATATACACATATTTCTATCTTATATATGAAAATGCCTCTATACATGCATTTGCATTGTCGATGTGGAATCTAGAGACCCCAAACTTGTGACTTAGAGAGATCTGATGAACCCCAAGTTTTAGAAATAGCTTGTAGGCTGGAGACGCCCAAAGCTTGTGCTTCCCTGTTCCATCCTAAAGGGAATCTCAGGCTAGCAGTTGAAGACTGAATAATGGACCCTAGGGTAAATGCTAAATACCCTTTTTTCTTAGGTGATCTTCCCCATTGTATCAGAGACCCTTTCCCAGGAAGACACACCTGGGCAGTGACCAACCTTTAGTATCCATTGTGTAAGCAGCCCCTTCCCTTACACTCTTATTATTCCTTTCCCAAGCTTGATTGTAAATCCCATCCTTACCAGTATAATGTCAATCATCTTTCCCAGCCCCCGCATCTTCCCAAATGGCATATACATTCCCCAATTTCCTTTGTTCCTTGGAGTCCTCATCTAGCGGGTGTCACTCCCAGGGGGTCAGGGAGCAGAGCGAAGCAATGTTCAATCCTGGACTCTGCATAAGAGGCCTAAGTAGCCCTGTTCCCACTTTCCCTGGATTAAAGAGTCGCTTTATGACTATTTAATAATTCTGTGTTTTTTATAAGTTAACAGCATATATAAAATATATGCATGTATATTTGCATGTATGCATGTCATACAACTTTGTTAAGCAGTCTGGGCATAAGTGGAATATGTTACTTTTGTGGCTAATATTTAAGGAATGAAAATAATTGACTATGTAATCACCATTTGCCAAGAATTGACTTAAGACAATGAGAGACATATAAATATACAGTCTACTTAACCTGAGATAGTCCATCCTCATGAAATCTTATATTCAAATGAAGGAGGTAACACATATAGTGGAATTGTAGCCAAGTAAGAATATTTCAAAAGATGAATGAGGCAACAGGACAACCAGCTGATATGTCCTTTCATGAAGCAATGCTACTCTAGATTTAATTATCATTTTCAAAGTAAGATATGAAAAGATGCACCAGAATCTAGTATAAATTACAGATTAATGGTCTAGGGACTTGAGATATGAGCTAGTTAAATCATTCAAAGTATTTTCTCTGGACATTAAGGATGAAAAAGATATAGGCATTTTTAATTTTTTTTTGTTTTCTTTGTCTGAGAACATACATAGTCATTTTACCACTAATGATATGTATACCAGAGAGTCTACATAATTCCTTGGGGCCGATGTTGGGGGAAAAAGGGACAGATGAATAATTGTGAGTTATATCTTCATGGAACAAGTATAATACAAATTACCCACCCACTCCAAGATTCCAGGGAGAAAACCAGATTTAAGAAAACATATAGTCCAAATCAATGTCTTTCCTATTGACTTTATTTTTTCTTATCATCTGTCACTAAAGATATGTATGTGCATGCACATGTGTGTGTTTGTTTTGTTTCTATTTCTCTCAAAAGCCTAGAAATATTTCAAATCAGAGTTTGATTTTTCTTCATGCTTGCACAGAGATATATTTGATTCATAAATTCATTCAGAAGATACTTTTGTCAGTCTATGCTTCAGTGGCATTACTCGCTACTTGTTCAGAGAGAACAAATAGCTCCCACAGGCAATGATTTGATAATTTCTCCATAAGATCTTTAACAAATATATTAGAGATAACTTGAGGAATTTCTTGCATAGAGGTCAGATTACTCTTCCTTGACTCAGATGTTTGGTTACTTTAAATATTACACATATGGGATAAATGATGGATGAAACTGATGGAGAAAAGTGACAAAAGCTCTTGATCTGACATAGATTCCTAGATCAAGAATACAGGAGAACAAGGATGCTCTTTGTGAATAAAATTTTCATATTCTTCAAATCAGTTCAATTTAAATCAACAGAAATATGTTCCGTTCCTCTTATGTTCCAGGAACTATACTAGGTTTTGTGAATATGAAAACAAAAATAAACCTTTCTCTGACCTTGGGATTCTTAAAATTTGCTTGGGGGTTGGGGTGGGGAGGAGGAAAACATTATATACACAAGTAAATAAATACCAAGGAGTACAAAGACTCCATTAAGATGTTTTAAGCAGAGACTTACCAAACACTTGTTGAGTATGCTATAGTAGAGATTCCTTTTATGTAAGGGTTGGAATAGAACATCACTGAGATCTTTTCTAATCCTCATCTACCTGAGTTTTCTTTAATAACTTCAGTTTTCTTGGATATAAAATGGAGATAATAAAGCCTTTTTTTTTATTTAAAATGATTTAGTGATCCAATGCACAAAGGATTTCAAAAACTTTAAAGGACCTAAGATCAAGTCCTACATCTGACATATTCTAGCTATGGGCAAGATTCAAGTTACTCTCAATCTGGACTTAATGTCATCCTATTGTATGTTTCAAATTAAAATGTACTCAAATAAGATGAACACTAAGTTGTATTCAGCCATTAACCTCTAAGCTTTTATGTTTTATATGGACTGAAGCAGAGTCAGTTCTGGTAGAAGTGGGTAAATGTGTGGGTCAGACCAGAGATAAGAACTAAGTGAGTGAAGAGGTGAGAGCTTAGAGAATTAAGGAGGATTTTCAGTCAGTCAACTAACATTTATAAGCACACATAGTAACAGGCACTATGCAAAGGAATACTAGACACTAGGACAGAAGCAAGAATTCCAACTAAGAATACTTCTCAGCACAAATTTCATTGAGTGGAAAGGGATAGGGTGGTATGTGAGTATCATCTATACACTAACAGAACATCTGTTGGACCTGCTTTAGAGTTGAATGTTCAGATGAATCTAAATCACACACTACTTAATTTTCCTAATTGAATTCTATGATATAGAACCCCCTAAAATTCCAATAAAACATTTGAAAAAAAATATCAGTTCTAATGGGGTTGCATAACAAATCTTGACATAGAACATCTGTAGGGTAAAAGTGCTTTCCCATCCACATATCTTGGATGAGCCCTGTTCCAAATAGCACCTTGGAAAAGGAAGACTATCCTAATACACAAGGAGAAAGTAGGCAAAATATTAACTGATGTTGTTAATTTATATGAATTTTTTCAGCGTCCTGGAAAAAGGTTACTCTGAAATCACCAAAGTAGAAATTGACAGAAGTAATATTCATCATTAATTTAAGGATAATCATGATGAGCAACCAGAAGTTAGAGTATGGTCAGCATCTGGAATAATATTTGAGTTTCTGGGGATTATGTGTGAGTTCATCCCCTGAAAAGTATTTTTTCCAGGCATTTTTCTTCCTTTGAACATTTAAACCACTGGGTATTGCATGGAGAATTTACTCTCTCTCTCTTCATGATTCATTTACACTTAAATCTCAGTGAGTTGCTCTTTCTGGGAGACATCGGAAAGCCTGAAATGAGAAAGAATAGTTCTACAAAATGAACCACATTCAGAGAGGAAACCATCGATATCACAGTGGTAGACATGCTAGGAAAATGTGAGTTTAAAATAATATTCAGAAATGCATAAGAAATAGACACAGAATGCATGAAATTTAGGAACATTTTACAAATAGGGTCTGCTACACTTACAGATTGGTTTTTCCACTAAATTCTTATCTCTGGTCATCTAAAAATGCATTTGTGCAGAATGAATTGTATCAGCTAATATGCACAGGACCTTGAGTAGGTGCTCAGTCCATGCTTTGTTAATGAAATTGATCTGGTCTGTGTTCTGCAAAATAATCTATGGCAGATTCATGTCTAGGGACTAGGAGGAAGAGGAATTGGCAGCTGGGGAATGGAGCAGGTAGAGAAGAGGAAGAGAATAGAAGAAAAAGAGGAGAAAAGCAAAAGTAAAGAGAGAGCAAAAAGAAATTACATTGCTACTTGAAAGAAGCAGGTTTGATCACTTAAAAGGTTGGTAAGACTTAAAGTCCAGTGTCTCTGTCTGTCCTAGGCTGATAGGCCACATTGGCTCTCTTCAGAGTTGGATATCTCAAGAACACAATCTGACTTCTATATTAAGTTGACAAAAGGAGTACTATAGTAAATAAACAAAGGAAGGGAATGGGAAGGAGGGCCAAGGAAAATCCTTAGCACTAAAGCTCTAATTCTCTTCCTGTCAATCTATGAGGTCCACAGGTACTTGCCTTCTGTGACTTGCTGCTCTCTGTCCCCCTAACCCCTATGAATTATACCCCCAAATCCTTAATATCTAGCTTCCCTGACTAAGACCACTCCACAACAGTTTTTGGGAAAGGTTGGATAGTTTAGGCCCTCTGGATAAGGGTTGGTGACCAGATGACAGAGTCACCAAGGCCTACAGGCAAATGCCTGCAGGTTTCTTGGAATACAGACAGATAAAAGTCTAGGCTCAGGCTGGCTTTCTTCTCAGGAACTCAATGATAGCTTATAAATAAGATC
This sequence comes from Gracilinanus agilis, assembly GCF_016433145.1. Taxonomy (NCBI): domain Eukaryota; kingdom Metazoa; phylum Chordata; class Mammalia; order Didelphimorphia; family Didelphidae; genus Gracilinanus; species Gracilinanus agilis. The sequence continues at coordinate 22,140,582 of NC_058131.1, forward strand.
AGGAACAACTGGCAGGAACAGAGGGAGAGGTAAGTCCAAAAGCTGGAAAGCTAGTCCAATGGCTTCACTGCTCCTCTCTGGGCAGGTCAATTAACTCAGTCAGTTAACCCTCACATTTCTGAAGGAAACAGAACCCAGCTTCCTGCTTTAGGCTTCAAGTCCTCCCTTTATTCTTTTCTCACATTATTTTGGAACTCTCTTCTTGGTATTCCATCCAAAATTCATTTTCTTTGCATGCTGTTTCTTTTTTTCAACTTACCTTTCTCTTTTCCTATTTTAATATACTACTGCTATTTTTGCTGCTGCTGCTAGTAATAAGAATAATAGTAATAGTAGTAGTACTAGTACTAGTAGAGTAATAGGAGGAGGAGTAATAGTAGTAATAAGAGTAGTAGTGGGTACCTTTTGTATAGGATATACTTCATAAATTTTATGTCATTTGACCCTCACAACAATCCTGGAAGGTTGAAGCTATTATTATCATCCCCATTTTTACAGTTCATTCTGAGACAAATCTAGGTTAAATGGCTTGCCCAAGGTCATATAGCTAATAAATATATGAGGCTGGATTTGAACACAGGTGTGTGATAATGAGATTAAATCTACCCTGACCATTCTCCAATCTAATCACCAAAAGTATAAACAATTCCACTTAACTCACAAGTTGGGAGGTCTCTGACCCACATGTGCTAGAGTGAGTGACAAATCAGAATTTATTGACAGCCTCCTGGGTAGTCCTAAGAAAAGCATCTGGTGTGATTAGACATGTAAATTAAGAGTAAGGCACAGGAAGTGTTATGAGAAGGATTACTTAGTTATTATTTAGGAGACCTAGCAGGAAAGGCTTGAGAATTCCAAGTGGAATGGGGAAGCAGGAAGTGTGGCTCTCTCTGAGATGACTCCATGGTGGTTGGGACAAGTTGTAACTGACCCTGGGAGACCTCAGAGGAAGTGGAGTTTGTACCCTGATTCCCTGGGATCCTGAAGGAAGACTGTCACCTACTTGTGGGAGATTTGGTAGAGACTATTAATCCCAATCTGAGTTTCAGGTTAACTTGGGCTGGGTTAGCTCCCAGAATCTACCCACCTGAAAGAGTACAGCTAGTGGTCCTGGAGGAGTTGCATCATCACTGAAGTGTGTCAGGACTCTGCTGTGAGGATACCCAATTCAGTCCTGCTATTCTCTGGGCCCTGTCTTGCTTAGGTCTCAGTTGAGTGTAGATAAGTCCCTCCCCTGACCCTGTGGTTTGCCCATAGTCTGGAAGTGTAGAAACCCCTATTCCCATCCTTTATCATAGTTCCCTTAATTATATTTGTTACAAACTCTTGCCATTTCCTTGCTACTTTCCACAGGCCCCTTGTCTAGATGGTGCAGGGTGACAGTTAGGCCTAACTGTCACTTCTGTTAACAGACATTTTCCTTGCATTTATACCCAGGCTCCCTAACTTGTTAAATTCCCATCTTTTGTCATTCCTTTCTTCTACACACCCTTCTGGAACCACATATAATATTTAAGTTAACTCCCCTGGTTTTCCCCATAGTAGAAGTGAAACAAAAGAAGACCCTTTAAAAGAGAGTTCAGTGAGTTCATCTTCTCTCTTGTTTTTCATGTCTTGGATCTGAAGGACTTCTTCTTGTTAGTGACTTGAACTTAAAGGAGTGCTGGACTTGGGACCCTGAGACTTCGGTGAGATGGTTCTTAAATCTTTCCTTTGGAATTCCACATAGTTAGTGTAAAGATTAAATCTTCCTGAACTTCTCTTAAGGAACTTCCCTTTTAAAAGAGACTGTGACTGAAGCCTTTGCTTCATTTATCTCCTGGGCCCTTTGGCCCTTGGGTCTTCTGGCCCTCTCCAGCCTTGGGCTCAAGGCTGGGCCTTGCTTGACTGAGGACCAATTAGATCTGCCTGGATTAAACTAGGGAACCAGGACAAATTACATAGTGTGTTAGATTGCTTATCCTATCCTACCCTCTTTCTGATTTCCTTATTTTTTCTTCCTCTTCTCATTTGTAAATAAACTTCCATAAAACTCATTTTGAATTGAGGTTATTCTTTAATTGGGGATTAATAATTATTCAATTCCCTAGTTACCAAAACCTTTAATATTCACCCAACCAAAACCTCTTTTTACCTCTATCAGGTGTTACTGACACTAGGCCCATAGCTATGAAGACATCATTTACTTATCACTTTTTATTGATTATATATTTTGTATCCTTGAATAATCCTGTGAAGTAAGATCATTATCCCTATTTTATATGCTGCATGCCACAGTCAATAGAAATCTGGTTTCAGAATGACGAGGACCTGGGTTCAAAGACTGTCTCTGATAATTTAACTCTATGAAACTGGGCAAGTATCTTAACTTCTCGAAACTCTAAACTTTTGAATACTATGTTTTGGTAAAAATTTAATTTTCAAGGAAATTCTCTTCAATAAATAAATTATAGGTCTAATTCCTATTCCTATACTTTGAAAACTGAGGACAATGAGGAGAGGAGAATTTGAGTGTTAATATCACAAAAAGATAACAAAAATTTTCAATGTTTAAAATGAGAAAAGGAGACAAGAGAATGAAAAGTAGAGCATGGGGTTATCACTCCACTTTTTCCTCATTCTAAATCCAGCAGTTTATTGTTTTAAGTATGTTGCTTACCATCATCCTTCTAGCCCCCTAGATTCATGACCTGAGTGTCATTCTAAAATTCTTCCCATCTCTTACCCTCCAAATCCAAAATTGTTGCCAATTTCTCTTGTCTACTCTTTAAAATATGTTCCTTTCTCTCACAATGAAACTGACTCTTCCCTAGTGTAGGACCTCATCAACTCTATCCTGGACTATTGAAATAGCCTTCTGGTGGGTCTGTCATATCACCTCATACTAAATATTCTCTGATGGCTCCCTATGGCCACCAAGTACATATATCAAATCCTCTATTTGACAAAGACCTTCCTCACTTTCCCTCTAACTTCCTCTTGCATGCCCTACCCCTATGTGTACTTTGATCCAGTGACCCTGACTTCTTGTTGTTCCACAAAAATTAATCCCATCTTTCATCTCCAGGAATGTTTTCTAGATGTCCCTTTGGTTTAAAATACTTTCCTTTCTCATCATTGACTATTGGATTCCCTTACTATCTAATAGCTCACCTTACCTGGAAACATTTCTCAAACCCTGTTAACTCTAGTGTCTTTCCTCTTTTAATTATTTTCTATTTGTCCTAACTAATGTATGTTTGTATATATTTGGTTGCTTATTACCTCCCCCATTTGATTGTGAGCTCCTTGAGGACAAGGACTGTGTTTTGTTTTTCTTTATATCCTCTCCATTTAACACTGTGCCTGGCACATAATAAGTTCTTAATAAATATTTTTTGACTGATTCACTGACTCTGGACTATATCTGTCAATAGACTTGTAGTCAAAGAGCATATTTCTTGGAATTAAGTCCTGAATGTTATTTCCCAGTGTGCCATGCATTAGATAATTAACAGAGAGAATTTATGAATGTTGGAAACTTAAACATAAAAAAATGAGGCCAAACTGAATCAAAGATAGAAAATAGAGGGAATGTGGTGTGATGAAATTAAATCTACTGCGGCCATCTTTAGATTTAATCCCTAAAGGTGAAAACATCTTCACTTAACTCACAAATTAAGAGGTTTGTAACCCACATGTTCTTTAGTAACATCAGAATTTACTGCCTGCCTTGTGGGCAGTCCTAAGAAAAGCCTCTGTTGTGATTGAACACGTAAACTGAGAGGAGGCCACAGGAAGTGGTACAAAAAAGGCCCCTTTAAAAAGAGACCTCAGTCAGCTGGGCTCAGGCTTCTGGTTCTTGCTTGGACATGGAGGAGCTCTGGACGTGGGACCCTGAGACTTTGGTGAGACTGCTCTTAAATCTCTCTCTTAGAACTACACGTTGTGAGTGAAGAAGTCTGACTCCTTTAGCCTCCTAGGAGGTATGAGCCTCCAGGAGGTTTCCTTGATTGGGGAGAAGCCCTTCTGGGTAAAACCCTTGTTAATTGACTTTTAGACTCTGACTGGGCCTCTGGAGCCCTGCCTGAGTAAAGCCCAGACTTGAATACAAATCTCTTATTCTACCCTCTTCTCATCTCTCTACTTCCACTCTCTCCTATATATTTGTAAAAAAAACTTCCATAAAAGTCATTTTAACCTGAGGTTATTCTTAATTGGGGATTGATAATTGTTTAATCCCTGGTGACAAACCTTTTAATGTATTCAACCCCAAATCCCCTCTCCCCTTATAGTGGACATTGTGGTAGGTTAGATGGGACAATTTCCTCTTTATTACATAATCAGCCTACAATAGACAACTGCATCAGTATTCATTTTAATTTTCTAAATATATAAAACTGTTTGATTGAGGAGAAAACAGTGGAGGAAAAAGATCAGATAAGCCAGCATTACAGAAAAGAATTAGGGAGAATTTGGAACCAGTCAGGGCTTCAGAGACCCCAGCAAAGGGGGACCCAGAAGTAAATTAAATAAGAATTGTAGCCACAAGGCTTCCTCCATGAAGAGGGGCCTCTCTGGAGGCTAATATCTCCAGAAAATCCAGGAAAAGGAGTTAGCCTTTTCACTCACCCACATGGGAGTCCTAGAGAAAGACCAAGAGCAGTCTGAGGTCCCAAGCCAAAGCTCCTTCAACGCCAAGTTCAAAGACAAAAGATCTCTCACAGGAAGTTTTTCCCACTTTTAAAAACCATTCATTTCATCACTTCCTGTGCCTTCCTTCCACTTTACATGGACAAATTGCAGCTTTAGCTTTGCTTAGGATTGCCCAGGGGGCAATCAATCTTTTTTTTTGTCACCTACTATAGCACACATGGGTCACAGACTTCCCCATACTTAAGGATAAGTGGGGTGTATAAACTTCTGGTGTTTAAATCTAAAAGTGGGTGAGAGGAGAGTTAATTCCATCTTCACAGAACCAATACATAGTATTGATTCCAAGACAGAAGGTAAGGGTTTAAAAAATAAAAAAGAAACCATGCCAATATCTTCTAGCACTGGTCATCTGAAAATGTTTAAAATTAAGCCTAAGAAATGAAAATTCAAATAACTCTGATTACCACTTCATGCATCTCAGATTGTCTAAAGGTGCAGAAAAGGAATATAATAAATTGTGGAGGTAATGTGGAAAAGCAAGTACTCTGATGACGTTTTGTGGAGTGGTGAACTGATATAACCATTCTAGAGAGAACTTTGTAAATATGCTTAAAAGGCCATTAAAATTATGCATACCCTTTGACTTGGAAATTGTAAGGAGGAAAAAGGGTTTTGATTGGGTAAATATTAAAAGGTTGGTCACCAGGGTGTTGAACAATTATCAGTCCCCAATTAAAGATTAACTACAAGTTAAAATGGCTTTTTTATGGAAATTTACTTACAAATGAGAAGAAGAAGTAGAAATAATGAAATAAGAGAGAGTATAAGATATGATAAGTAATATAACTGTTAGTAATTTGCTCTGATGCCCTAGTTCAATCCAGGTATATCTAATTAATCCCCAGCCAAGGAAAATCTGGCCTTGATCCCAAGGCCGGGAAGCCAGAGGCCCAGAGGGCCTTGAAGGCAAATGAAGCAAAAGCTTCAGTTACAGAGTCTCTATTAAAAGGAAGTTCCTAAGAGAAGTTCAGGAAGATTCAGTCTTAACACTCATCACGTGGAACAGTAGCCCAGCTCCAATTGTCCTCCAAGTCTGGTCACTAACCAGAAGAGCTCCTTCAGGTCCCATTCACTAACCAGAAGAGAGAGCCTAGCTCACTGAGGTCTCTTTTTAAAGGTGCCTCTTTTGCATCACTTCCTGTGGCCTCCTCTTAGTTTAGGTGTCCAATCATAACAGATGCTTTTCTTAGGACTGTGCCGGAGGCAGTCAGTAAATTCTGATTTGTTACTCTAGCACATGTGGGTTACAGACCACCCAACTTGTGAGTTAAATGGAGATGTTTTCACCTTTGGTGATTAAATATAAAAATGGGCAGGGTAGATTTAATATCATTATCACACAATACAACTGCTATATCCCTAAGAGATCAAAGAAAAAGGGAAAAAGAACTCATTATGCAAAAATATTTACAGAAGCTCTTTTTGTTGTGGCAATGAATTCACAACAGAGAAGATGCCCATCAATTAGGAATAGCTGAGCAAGTTGTACTATATGAATATTGTGTGAAATTAATATAAAGTCTAATCCCTTATAGGACACATGCCCATTAAGGTAGGATATCATTGGTTTCCAGCATGGAAGAAATCAGTGCCTGACTTCCAGAAAGGACTGACAGAAACTCCTCCATTTGTGGTGACATGCTTGTAGGTCAGGACTCATAATTCAGACAGTTCTATCAGAGAGCCCCTATAAGAATGATGTCATTATCTTTATAAGAGGCAGGAGCCAAACAGGAGAGTATCTCTTTTGTGGTGTGGGCCTCATCCAGAGCAAGGGCTCTCCTCATTCTACTCAGAAGTCTATAATATTATCTTTCCCATGCTATAATTAATAAAATAATGGAGCCCAGCTAGGAATCCAGGGAACTGAAAAAACACAGCATGGCTGGGAGACTTTTGTAATTAAGTATGATCTGGTAATATTTTTATCTCTTTTTCTCTCTCACTTTTACTAGTAAATAATTATAATTCAACATGTAGTCTCCAATATTAATTTTAATTATAATATTATGATGGAATATTGTTATGCTATAAGAAATGATGAGCCAGAAAACTTTCAGAAAAACATGGAAAGACTTAAATGAACAGATCCAAAATAAAATGGTCAGAACCAGGAAAATATACTATGTAACAATAGTAATATTATATAATTGTCAACTATGAATGATTTAACTATTCTCAGGAGTGATCCAACATACTCCCAAAGGACTTATGATTTTAAAATGCTATCTACCACTAGAGAAAGAACTGATGGAATCTGAATGCTTGCCTCAAAAATCAATGAATACCCATGTTTTCTTTTATTTAATGCCTTAGAACTTCCTGGATCCACTTACTCCAGAGATATGTCTCTGGAAGTGATAATAAGGGCATTATATGAGAGCATGATTTTAAAAATTTATTTTTTTTTGGTCTGTCTTTTCTTTTACAACATGGATAATCTGGATATGTTTTGCATGACTGCACATACATTATTTATGTAAATTGCTTGTACTCTCAAGAAGGGAAAAGTAAAATATGTAACTCAATTTTTTTTGCAATTTTGTAAATAAATAAGAAAAAGAAATTAAACATATTTTAAATAATCCCAAATTTTCTTTAGTCTTTCCACTCATAGCTCTTTATGTTCTTCAGCCACATTGAACAAATTAAATCATGACTCTATTTGAAAGCCCATAAATCTATGATGTGTACCCTCCATAACATCATCCCTCTGCCCCATATCTTTTCTTCTCCAAGCTAATCAATCCCAGTTCCTTCAGTTTATAGTAAGAACTTAAATGCTCTTATAACTGAATTAGAATCTTTTTTTGGTAAATCTCTTTTTAAGACAAGTAACTTTCTCAGACTCATTCAAAAGATGCCATAAAGTACATTCGAGTTGCTTGCCATGTTCTATTTATCTTGGCATTCTGAGAATAGATTATATGTGAAATGTTTAATGGAAATATTTTCTTTCACTTTGACTTGGCATTCTCTGATTGTTCATGTTATTCCCCTTATAATGCAATCATCTTGACTATAAATGTTGTTTACTATTGGCCTACTAGTCAGTTGGAAGATATCATTGAAGTGGTGTTTCCAAATGAGAAGAGAATGAGTAGATGGAATTCAGTAAGGCCATGCACCACTTCCTACAATGTAATCATCGTATACTCTATTGTTTGGGAGGAGATTGGTTGAACCTGAAGTTAAATGTAGTTCAAATTATATTTTCATCACTTACTAAATGTAGAATTTTTGTGCAAGACATTTATTTTTTTTTCACTCAATGCCCTAAATATAAAATGATGTGAATAAACAAGATGATTAAGTTAAGTAGTTCAGTCCATTAGATCTCTAGACCTGAACCCAAGAAAACTTGAGTCTGAACCTGGTTTCAGACAGTTCCTACCTGTGTGACCATAATATCAAATGATGATAATAATTGCATCTGCTTTCCAGGGTTGTTGAGAAAATAACATGAGATAATGTATATGTATAGTGCTTATCACAGTACCTGTCATATAGTAAGTGTTTAATAAAGTTTGTTTCTTTCCATCCTCCCTTCCTTCATTGCTACTAGGATTCTAATACCCATTCTAATTTAGGTTTATACACCTATGAATCACCAGACAATTCATTTTTTGTAAATGAATCAGGTATATTAATTCATTGAATCAGAGAAGTGAAAGGAACTACAGAGGTTATCTGTCTTTTACTCTCGTTTTGGTTAGCAGCTAAGTACGTGACTTTAAATAAAGATAGAGACCAAAAGACCCATAGAGAAAGTAAATTGCAAAACCATCATGAGCAGTATGTCCTATAACACTGAACTAACTTGTCCAAATAAATGCGACCCAGTCTGGTAGTTTACAAGAGAAATCCAATGCATGCAAAGGAATTTTCTTTGGTAGAGAAACTTCTAAGTAGTGTCAATATGTAAATTCCCTAATTAGATCAATGAAAATAGAAATAACACCTTCTGTTACAAGGGGACTGTAGCATTCAGTTACAACAGAAGCAGTCAATATGCAAATACACCAATTAGAGTAGCAAAAATAGTAATAGGTTCACTCTATTATGGGAGAGCTGAGGAAAAGGGAAGATGAAAAGAATTTTGTTTTAAATGTTTCTATATTTTATATAGTTTCATTTTTGTTCTCTTCTTAATGACTGAATCCTCTGGTGGATTATAAAAATGAATGACTAGAACCCAAAACTACACCTTCTCTCCCCATCTCACATCCTACTCAATGTATCCAATGCAGCAAAATTATGGAAAAGACTCAGTGGAAACTTTTGGTTTTCCTTGGCCTCCTTGGGGCTAAGATGTGTCCTTTCTTCAGTCTAATAGCTTTTGATTTTAGAGAGAAGATATCACCTTACCTTTCCTCCCTAAAACTGAAATCTATATAAAATGTCAGGAGAAACCATTGCCATGACAATGAGAAATATGATGGAGAGAGAGAGAAAGACAGCAAGACAGAGACAGAGAAAGAGAGACAGAGAGACAGAGAGAGACAGAAAAGTAAAGAGAGACAGACAGACAGAGACAGAGATTCAAAGACAGAGACAGAGAAAGAGAAAGAAACAAAGAGAGACAGAGAGACAGGAAGGGAGGGAGACGGAGAAAGAGGGAGAGAAAGAGAGAAAAAGAGAGAGAAAGAGACAAAGAGAGAGAGGTAAAGGACATGCAAATGAAAATGAGATTTGTAAGCTCACATTCTGTTAATCAGATATGACTTTGGGAGGGAAATTACCACTTTTGGAGTCTGTGGGTGGATGATGATAATTATGGTTTATGCCATTTATAACATTAAACTACTTCATCAACCCTATTTCTCATTCTTAACCTCAAAATATCTCCTTGTTGGCAGCTCACTTACTAATGCTTTTGGAATCCTGCCTGGAAGATGGGTACTGAGGCCTTACCCACACCCATAACATAGAGTGATGCTGAACAACTATGGAGGTCAAAGCAGAGGCCAAGTATTCTATCCCTCTATTTTCCTACGCCACAGCTGCTGAGGTGCTATAAATAACTTAAAGAAGGCTTATCTCATTTTTATTTGTTGACCAATGCCTCTTTGCCCCTTTTCTCAATAATAAAGTCTCCACAATGAAGCCTTACTGTGAATTAAGAGAGATATAGTGTCTAGGATTGGAAAGGTTCTAGTTCTATATCTCTCTCCACCAACCCCTATGATGTTAAAAGCTGTAATTACTCTAGGCAATCGGCTCAGAGTGTCACTATCTAGGGAAGATAAGATTGTGCTTCCTAATTCCAGGACTTTAATATGAAGAAACAGGCTTTTTTCTTGTGCTGTTTATAATGGGTCGTATCTGTAATTGCAATTCTAAAGGACTGGAAGGATAAGAATCAGAAGAGAGATGTAAGAAAGAAACAAAGAAGAAAGATGTAAGAAAGAGATTTAAGAAAGTGCCAGCACATTCATATATCCCAGAGCCATCACAGTCCTAAAGTTTTTTGTTTTGTTTTGTTTTGTTTTTTAAATCTGGAAGTATTTCTTTAAGAATCATATTATTGATATTTTTTTATTTGGAAAACTTTATTTAATTAATTAATTTAGAATATTTGTCCATGATTACATGATTCATGTTCTTTCTCTCCCCTCTCCTCACACCCCTTCCATAGCTGACACACAATTCCACTGGGTTTTACATGTGTCATTGATGAAGACCTATTTCCATATTATCGATATTTGCACTAGGGTGATCATTTAGAATCTATATCCCCAATCATAGTGATGTCATTTTAAATGGACCTACCTTCTCTTACTAATATATCTGATAGAGAAAGTCAGATTTGGTATTATGGTAACTTCCTATTCCTACTATTCACATGGTTTAGACTGGGAACTACAGGACACTAGAGATCTGCAATGATGACTACGTACCCTGGATATAGGCTAACTCCATGACTGTCTCTCTTCAGATTTCCTTCATCCTCTAGTCATTCTCAATTGAATTTGCCTGAGGTGCTATAACTGAGTTTCCCCATCTCTTTACTATGTCCTGCCTTGGTCAGACTGTTTTTAGAATGTTCTGTTCTATCCAGAATTTGGCACTTTAGAAGGGATTTTCTAAACCTGAAGTCTGTTCACAGGAACAGAATTAGGATAAAGACAAGTGCAAGTTCATACCAAATGAAAATCATTGAAAGAAATTGGTATTAAACTAAGAAAGATCGAAATGGTGGGGAACATTGTTGCATTTAAAAAATGAAGAGATCTACGCATAGATTAGATAAGAATTTTGTCTTCTCAAGGGATACAAGTTGAAAAAAATGGTTGTCTATCTCAAAGAGACTCATTTTTGCTATGTCTTAGAAAACATCCTGAAGATAGAGGCTCTCTAAAATTGGAAAGCAATGTCATTAGAAGCAGCAGATCTTGTTTCACTAAAAACTCAAACAAAGCTTGGTTGTCCACTTCTCATGTATGTAACAGAATATTTTCTTATTCAGGTATAGGGTAGAATGAAGCTTCTCAGGATTCATTTCTAATTCTCCAATCCCATGAGAGTGTATTTGATGTAATCAGGTGACAGAGTGGATAGAGTACTAAACTTGGATTCTGGAAGGCCTGAGTTCAAATTCATTCTTGGATAAGCATATTCACATCATTTATACTCTTTTGCACTCAATTCCCTCAACTATATGTTGTGGAAAAAATAGTACCTCCTCAAAAAGGGGGTTGTCGTAAAGAGCAATTGAAATAATAAATATTAAAAAAAATCTTTGCAAACCTTTAAGTTCTATATAAGTGTCGGATTTTTAATTAAATTGGTATGGCAATACCTAAATAAGACTATATTTTCCATATTTTCCAATTAACTGATTCTACCTAGAAGGAGTTTGATATCTGGCTCTTTCAATTATTTTAGATGACATAATGTTGTATCCCATACTGGAGTCATAGTCCATTGAATCTGAGAAGTAATGTCCTATTAAACCTTGTAGGTGGGTTCTTGATTTACCCCAGTGGTCCATTAGGGAGAGGGGATAAAAACAATCAAATGGAAAAATCTGATCAGAAAACAAAGATGCATAGTCTCTTAATGAGACTAGAGCACTAAACTAGAGTCTGAGGGAGCATTAGGCTCCTTTTTCAGGTAGCTATAATCATAAGGCATGGAAGCACCTGTATGATCCACATGCAAACTTTTATTTGAAATTCAATCAGAAAATATTTTTTGAATGAAAGGTCTTTCAGCTTAAGAATATTCCCCCTGTATATATCATCACTGCTTACCAAAGTCCATCATAAGGTTTAATAGGTATTATTTGGAATTACATTATTGAGATAATTTTGTCTCTCACCCTTTATTTTATTCTCTCTTCCTTCTCTACCTCCCTATCTCCCCACTACCTGTCTCTTTGACTTTGTCTCCAAGGTTCTCCCTGGCTCTATTATCTGGCTCTCTGCCTTTCTCTTGCCATCTTCACCCTTTAAGAAAAACTGGGTATTCTCTTTATTAGGAAAATATATGTATATATGCATATTTACATACATATGCACATATGTAGAACTATAAACTATAACTAAATCTATAACTATACATGTAGACACATACATGCACACATACACATATGGTTTTTGAAGAGTCAGAGAAACTACTTTGCCAACCAATGTACAGACCAAATTGTGTAATGCAAGGATGCAACAGAGGCTTTTGCTCTGGCAGGAGTCAACTGTAAAACATCCTGGCAGTTAAGCCTTGGAACCTTCAGAGAAAGTTATTTGGAACCTGAGGCTTGAAGAAAGTGAAAGGTCCAAGTGAGGCTATGCTTTTCGCTCTTCGATTTGCTTTAGCCTGTGCTTTTTGTCTCTGGACAATTTGAACCTAGCTGATTTCTCTGGACCTCTCCATGACCTCTCCATATTATACCCCTATTATCTAACCTGATTTTCTCTTTGGGCTCTGGGAGGAAGGGTGGTTTTGGTTTTGGTGATTAGACTTTGTGGGCTTTAGTTTTCTGTAGGCAAGTAGGACATCTTTGAATCAACCTATCCCTTATTTTATTGATCTAGTATATATTTTACTTTAAGGCAGTCAAATCTTCTGACTGAGAGAGCAGGCTCTCTCTCAGTCTAACCCTCTCCTGACCCATCCCCCAGATTTAGTTTCTCCCTAGTGGCTATTACAAAACCCTAAACCCCTCTCTCCCTTCTGATCAACTCTAAAATTAATAAACCCCTTTGTTACCTACTCAAACCCTCTGGTGAATCGTTGTGTCAAAATTTTAAGCAAGGGTTGAAGAGGAAAGGAAATATTTTCCCTTTATATCTTGAGGGAAATGCAGGCATCCATCTTGGCAGGAAGTCCTTACCTGAGACTTCCTGCCATCAGTCTCACTGACAAGGAGGAGCCCCTTGTGGGACTCTTCCCACAAGGGACTTTGGAAATTAACAAGAGAAAGCCCTCAAGGCAGATTTAAACACTTCTGACTGGCCCAACTCCTTTATCTCCATAGGGATACCTTTCTTACCTTGAAAGGTTCAGCCTATCTCCCCCAGTATCCTCTGTCTCTAACCTCAGCCTCTAGCCTGTATTTAAGCTGCCTCTCCTGAATACCCCACCTATTCCCTCACCATTGAATATACCACCTCATTCATTCCTTCCCTACATTCAGCCATCCCCTTCTTTCCTATCACCTCATTCACCTTTATCCTCTCCCATTAACCAAAGATTAAGATTTTACCTATTTCCTTATAACAATTGCCAACATACAATGGATTATGGAGAAATCAGGAGATTTTTTAAAAAATCTAATACTAGTTCATTGACTATAGTTCAGTGAGGGGCAAACCACAGCCCTTAGCCCAGATGTGGGCCCCTGAAATGTTCTATCCAGCCATGAGACATTATTCCTAATCTGACAAATACAATGAGTAGGATACAATACAATGAAACTTCAAAAGAGTTGCCTTAGAAACAGACTGACAGATGAGAATTTCCTTTCCTTTGGCCCCCTCTTTAAAATGTTTGCCCATCACTGGACTACACTAAAACCTCTGACTGTGTGGATCAAAACAAAATGTGGCAAGTAATCAAAGAGATGGAAATACCAGCTTATCCTAGGAAACTATATGTGGGTTAAAAATCAACAATTATAGGTCAAAATGAAACAAATTATTGGTTTAATATTAATAAATGAGTATGAATAGGCTGAATATTGCTACCTTATTTATTCAACTTATATGCTGAATATATAATGAGAAAGGCCAAGATGGATGAATGAAAAGACAGAATTAAAGTTGCCAAGATAAATTTCAATGATTTCAGATATGTAGGTAGTATCATTCTAATGACAGACAATGAAGAAGAATTAAAATCCTCTTCAAAGGGGTGCAAAGGGAAAGTATAAAAGCTGACTTGAAACTTAACATTAAAAAATAATATCAATTTAACTGGTCCCATAACTTCTGACAAATAGGGAGAAGAAAGGGAAAAAAGTGTCAGATTTTATAATCTTGGACTCAAAGTCACTGAAGATGATAACTAAAGCCATGCAATTACAAGACACTTGTTAGAAGAAAATCTATGACAAATCTAAAGAGCATCGTAAAAACAAAGACATGTCCATGCTAAAATAGTGTTACACAGCTATTAAGTGTCAAAGGCCAGATCTGAACTAAAGAAGCTGAGTCCTCCTGACTCTAGGTCAACTACACTATCCTTTATGGCACCTAGCCACCATTATATAGAATTTCTTGTAGGCTACTCATAGGAAAAAAAACAATTTAATGAGTTTTCCTTGCTTTTCTAAACTTGTACTTGAAACATGATCCATTCAGTCATAATGTCCTCATAATTTAGGTAAAACCATCATCACTATCACCATCATTACTTACATTAGCAATGCTAAAACACTCCCCCATCTTCCTATTCTTCTGTCAAAAGGGGAAAGCAAAACAAATTCTATTGTGTTGAGACAGGACTATCTGTTTTTCATTTCCTGATTTCTTTGAGTCTCTAGAATTTGGCTACATTTTCCTGCTTGGATGACTTTATCAAAGAAATCTGGAGCAGAGAACTCATTTGATGGGGGAAAAAAAAACAACTACAACAACAAACCAGCCACACTGGAAATGTATAGCTAATTAAGTTCTCCCCCTCATTCTTAGGCTACAGGTTTTGATGGATAGTTGTATTAACACCAAGTGGGGAGGAAGCTTTAAAAAGAAGAGATGATTACTATTACTATTTATTCAGGACCCAGTGTGGGTTGTTTATCCTTCACCAAACTAAATCCAAGTAAACTTTGCAGATGATCACTTGTCAGCAATTTCTACACACCCACCCTTTTTAGTGAAGATTTTTTTAAAGTCAAATTGAGAATCATTTTAAACAAATAAACTCTTTTTAGCAACTTATAATTTGGAAGCTACAGTTAAAATGGGTATAGCACACACGTTCTATCAAGAATACTTAGTTAGCAGTGGTGTTCTTTTCCTATTCAATGTACACTATTAACATGGATAAGTCAGAGAACAAAAAAAGACAAAAAAAATGAGAAACGGACTTGAGACTATGACGTTAGGGGATCATAGAAGAATTTGAGGATTTAGATGAGTTGTGTTTGTTATTTTCAAATATTTGAATGGCTGGCATTTAGAAATAGGATTAGACTTTCTTATTTTGTACACAGAAGGCTAGCTAGCACAAATGAATGGAAATTTCAAAGTGATAAATTTTAATTGCAGCAAAGAAATGCTTCCTAAAAATTAGAACTATTGAAAAATTGAATGGCTACTTTGAAAAGTACTGGACTTCTCTTCAATAAAGATGTTCATGAAAAGAATGAATAATCAATATTTTCTTAAAATGTAGAGGAAATTTTATGTTCTGATAATATTTGTTCATAAGACTGAGGAACTCTAACAGGTTAATATCTCTTCAGCCAATATACCCTATAGGGGTTTAGTTATATTTACAATTCAAACTGCTAAAATACACTATTCAATCTGTAGTACCAAGAGGCTCTACATTTTAGGGAGACTCCTTTTATTAACTCAGGGAGTATTCTGACTAATATGGTGATAGACATTTATAAATTTTCAAATCTATCTTTATTTTTATTTCTCCAGCATCAGGCTCTTTTTATCTAGGGAATAACATATTGTCTTGAAAATGACTTTGGACTGTACAGAGTAACTCATTTATAAGCCAGTGAGTTCTCTGGCTTAGGTTATTTCTGCTCCTTTTTCAGGGAAAAAACAAAACAAAACAACAAAACTTAGGTATTTAACAGAAGCTCCAAATATTTGTTAATGCTGCCACCGCCCACCCAATAACTTTAAACTATCATCTTGAGTTGTTCTGTCTCGATTAAGCTTATTTTGGCTTTATCATTTGATCTAAAGGTTTCATTGACTCATTAGTTCCTGGAAGATGGAGTCTCTTAGCAACAAGACTCATAGTAGTAAGTCTGTTTAGGCTCTGACTGATCATATGGAAATGGAGATTAGAGGTGAGATCTTGGAAAAGAATGATGCTGGTCATAGATGAACAAAAAGGCCAGAAATTATTCCATTTGAACAGTTCCCCTTGGATATGTCTGAAACATTAAATATCTTCATTTATGAAGAACCTTGAGAAAGTAATTAACAAGGAAGACTACTGAAATGCTGCAGATACTACACTATAGTAACCAAGTACCACAGCTTTAATGAGAGAATGCTAGCACTTTGGCAAATTGAAAGAATATTGAGGGGGCAGCTAAGTAATTCAATGAATTAAGAGTCAGGTATAGAGATGGAATGTCCTGGGTTCAAATTTGGCCTCAGACACTTCCTATGAGTGTGACTCTGGGTAAGTCACTTAACCCCTATTGCCTAGCCTTTCTTCTGCCTTGGAACCTATACATAGTATTGATTCTAAGATGGAAGATTAGGGCTTAAAATGATGGTATTAATAACATTATATATATATATATATATGTATATATATATATACATATATATGCTTACCATTCTCCAGCATCATGAAAATAGCAGCACTTACCATTTCAGTAAAGTGCAACTATGTGTATGTGACTACATCTGTGATTGCATTGGTCTAGTTAACTTTCAATCAGAAAATCCCCTCTGTCCATGTAGACATTGTTGCTCTACAACTTATAAGTTGACCAAGAGGCTAAGAGGTTAAGTTGGTTGCTTAGTGTTACATAGTCAGAATGTATCAATGGCAGAGAAATTTTGGAACCCAAATATTTATATCTCTGAAAATGACCTTTTTTCATTGTGTCACCATTTCTCATCAAAAATATAATTACATAGTTTAAATTCTATAGTTTAAATATAATTGTGTAGTTTAAATTGTGTAGTTTAAAAAATAAAATTGTATAGTTTAAATAGCCCCAATGAAGGGTTAAGATTAGATATTTTTCACTTTGCCCTCTATCAGCATTAAAATTATCTTCAATGAGTATCTGATGCCAACACATATACACACACATAGAAACACACCCCTTGCTTTGATTAATCACTGAATAGTTATCAAGTGACTATTATGTACAAGGAACTATAACAAATATTAAGAATTAAAAAAAATTGAATAGTCTCTGCTTATTGGGGAGGATTCCTAGTTTTCTTCTATATGCCCCTTCTGTGTTCAAAATTCCACCACTGTGGAAACCATTGAAAGTGGACTGTCTCAATGATGGAAACACTGGGAAATTTATTTCCTCTATGCTTCATTCTTATATACAAAAAATATGACTAGATTGCTGCTCTAAAAGACAGGGTAGTGGAAAAGATTTGCTGACCTAGAATACCATGGTGATTTTTTGTGACTAAATGCCAACTTCAATTTCCACATATGGTGTAGCAACACTAAGGCTGACACTTGGTAAATATTCCTTAATAAGATGAGATAGAGTCATCACCATCTCCACTTCCTCTTTTTTTTCCATCCCATTCTTCCATCTCCTCCTCTTTCATTCACAAGCTTAGTATTTTCACATATATTGCTATTGATCTTGAAATTAAAAAAAGAGAAATGTCTGTGCTAAGAATAGAAAATATTAAAAATACTATTTAGGAAAACAGTTCTATAATGCAGCTTAATATTTGCTAAATTTCTACAAAGTAGTTAGTGGTGATTGAATTTCACAGGACAGATTTCTCATGGGCTGAATCAGTTGGACTTCATCCACAATTTGTATAAGATATATGCCCTTATATGCTCTCCATTAAAATATAAGTTTTTTGTCAGCAGAAAGCTTTTTATGCCCTTTCTTTGTATAACCAACATTTAGGACAGTTCTTGACATATCATGAGGGCTTAAAAACATTTATGGATTGGTTGACTGACACACAGTCAGGAAAGAACATTGCACCAGTAGTCAAGAGATTCATGTGCAGATCCCATGTCCAATGGTAAGATAGTATGTTACCTAGACCAAGTCCACTCTCCAAAGTTTCCTCTTTTGTCTAAGATAAATATATTTACCTCATACACTATATGAGAGAACATTAACTGTGAAAGTAAAGGCATCAGAGTGATATTTTGAGATCATAAATTTTACAATGAAAAGATTGAGTCAGAAAATATGAATTAATTAATTTGACCAAGATTCTACATATCTTAACTGGGAGAGATGGCAGGCAGATTCATTTTTCTTGCGTCCAAATTTAATACACCTTCCCCACTGTCTCTTTAAATGCTCTGAGTCAGGGGCAGCTGGGTGGCTCAGAGAATTGAGAGCGAGATCGAGAGATGGGAGACCCTGGGTTCAAATCTGGCCTCAGATACTTTCTAGTTATGTGACCCTGGGCAAGTCACTTAACCCCCATTGCCTAGCCCTTACCACTCTTCTGCCTTGGAACCAATACACAGTATTGATTCTAAGAGAGAAGGTAAGAGTTTTAAAATAAAAATTAAAAAAAATGCTATGAGTCAAGGTGCAGGATAAATAATTTCCAGATGGGGGAATCAAAGAAGGCATTAAAGACAGGGAGCATTTGCAATGTGAAGATTGTTTATGGGATAATGGATAGTTAGAAAATCTTGAATCCCTAAAACGACATTTCCCAAACTTCCTTTCTGTATTACACACAATTCCTTTTCCTTTCTGTTTACATGAGTCTTTTGCATGATTGTATGTAAGTTTTGGGTAATGCCCCTCTCCCTCTCTCTTCCACGTGAAGTGAGTGGGGAACATTCTCTGTGTTCTCCCGTCTCTCTAGTTAAATATTAATAAATCTCCATAAATATACTTTGGAGATATTGAATATTAATTTTAAAATCCACAATAATAAGGTTAATTCCAATTGTAGGGAACAAAATGAGTACAGGATTGAAAATGGAAAAGTATATATTGTGCTATGTGAATGATGAGTGATCCAATTTTTTGACTTTAGGGAAGTAATAGGGGATAAAATGTAATTAAAAATGATTTGGGATCTGATTATCAAGGGTCTTGGTAGTAGAGGAAGTACTGCTTCTTATTTGGTAGCCTAAGACTACTTATTTAATCTTTCAGAGTAATCAATATCTTTAAAAATGGACTTTAAAATAGTAAATAAATGTAAGCACTTTTCTCTTACTAGTTAATATTATAAGATTGCTAACTAATGAGAGCCCAGTTTTTTGAACATGTACATTATGCAAAGAGAGGCATGATGAACTTCTGGATATTTGTAATGCTCTAAAGAATAAGACATCATTGTCCAGTCCCTATCCTGCAAGGATGTTATATTTATTTTTAAATTATTATGGAATATTTGTTGTACAAGCTATATAGTTCCAAGAAGAAGAACTTAAATAGTATAGAATAGGAAGATTTTTAAAGTGTGTATGCATATGTGTGTATTTTATGTATACATATAAACATATATTTATACATATGGATACATACAAACATATATCCCTAACTAATTAACTAAATATTTATATATACATACATATACATGTATGAAATAGCTCTCTAGTTATATCCAAAGATGATTCTAATGTCCCATTTTGATGATGCAGAGCCTTCACATGGTAAATATATTTAGTTGGATAGTTTGGAGAAGAAAATGGAAAGAGAGAGAGAGAGAGAGAGAGAGAGAGAGAGAGAGAGAGAGAGGGAGAGAGAAATCCGCAAACAGAGAGAAAGAGACAGATAGGGAGAGAAATAGAGCCAAAGAAAGAGATATTTTGTTTTGGATATGTGGCATGCTCTTAGAAATAAACAAGAGAGAAAACAAAGGCACAAGTAGAAAGGGATGGGTTACCCAGTTGAACTTGGAAGGAAAAAGGGACATCTTATCATCTATGACAAGAACAAGGAGCAAATGGTTGGAACATATAAAGAAGTATAAAGAAGAGAATCATACTTTGAGTGATGCCTGGCTGAAGTAGTTTGGAAGTCAGGAAAGTGACTTAAGTTGATGCAATGAGAGTCTAAAGAGTTTGAAATGCATTCATCAAAAAAAAAAAAAAAAAAAAGAAGTCTCCCTGAACACACACATATATTCTTGCTTTTTAATTTTTTCTAAAACTAATGTTAGTGTCTCCTCTCAATGATCTATTACAAACACACACCCACACACACACTGCTTGCACATTGTCTCTCCCCATTAGAATGTGAGCTCCTCGAGAATAGGGACTGCTTTTGTTTTGATTTGTTTTCAGCACTTAGCACAATACCTGATATATACTAAGGGCTTAAGAAATGCATCTTAACTGACTTTATAGTCATTTAAGTTACTGCTGACACTTTCTTCAACATAATTACTTTGTACATATTTTGTAATCATCTATATATGTCCATTTTGTTTTCACAGCTAGTGAAATCTTATTGTAACCATGGGTTATTTCAGCTCTTTGTATCTCCAATATTTAGTACTTTGGTGCAATATAGCTGTTTAATAAACATTTTCTTATTAATCAATTTGTTTTTATTTCTTACTGTTCCTTGATGTTTAGCAACAAAGAAATAAACATATACTTTACATTTCAAAATGCATGTTAGATTTGAAGCTAGCTTAGGAATTGCCTTAGGGATTTCCTTTATAAATTGAAATAAAGTAATAGCTACGTTTGAGAAATTAGTACTTTTTTCCCTCTAAAGTAACAAGCATTGAGAGCCACTAGTTCAACAGGTAGAAACAACTGAATTTAGCACCATGATAGTAAAGTAGTAATAATAACCACAATAATAAATAGAAATGGAAAACTCAAAGAAACTAACTACATCTCTAGCCAGCTCCTCCATAAGATAGCTTGTCTTGCAGTCCACTCTCCACTCAGCAAGAGTGATCCTAAATAGAAGAGTTATAATTAAAATTAATGTTGTAAACTATATATTGAATTATAATTATTTATTAGGAAAAGTAAGAGAGAAAAATATCACTAAGTCTCTTTAAGTACCAAAGTCTTCTTGTACCATCTTTCTTCAGTTCCCTGGATTCTAAGATGTCCCCAGCCCAGCATGGGAAAGATAAATCAGAGACTACTGGGCAAATGGAGAGTAACCCTCCATCAGGATGAGAGGCCTGTGCCACAAGAGAGAGAGATGCAACTGTTTGAGCAATTGCACCCCCACTCATTTCTTATATGGCAAATGATGGGTTATGCTTACTGGCGCTTTCTGATAGGGCAGTCTGTGTTGCAAATCCTGCACTTCAGGCATGTCACCAGGCACATCATCTGCTAGCCAAACCTGAAAGGCAGGGCTTTAGGTGGTCATTAGATTTTCCCCCCATCACATGACTTGGAGTTCTTTCTTAATGCATGCTTGGATAAGGAGCTAAATTTTTATGCTAATTTCATACACAGTCTCTTCATATTCTTCTTCCCAGGGGAGCTAGAGTCTCAAGGATTATCTCTTTATGAATTTTTGTTTTTCAAAGTCTGATGTCATTCCCTAAGATGTTTCTTTACCCTACCACCAACTATATTGGGCATAGTTGTTTTTGCCATCATCATTACATTACATTCTTATGTTTAGGATAAATAAGGCATTGAACTCATAATCTAAACTTCAAGAGTTTGCTCCCCAGAGAAGGCTGGGTACTTTATAATTATTAATAACAATCAAAAAAGTGCTGGGCCTGGAGTGGGAAGACCTAAATTCAAATAATCTCTCAGACATGTATATTGCAATCTATTGTGATTTATGATACAATGGGGCCAGTGTCATAATGTGAGTTCCTCAGAATGGGGACAAGATGCGGTGAATAGGCAAGAAAGCACTCACACAAGGAAGTTCAGCACTTCATGATTTAATCCACACACACTCTGTAACCAGCAGCTACAGTAGTTAAGATATAGTATTGACCTGCGGGAACTCAAACCCACCTAAACAATAATAAAAGTGGATTCTGGGAAGTGTTATCTTTTTAGGATTCTGGGAACTCATTATTTTCTTCTAGCAGTAAACAGAAGGATATCTGTAGCAAATACCTTGATTATCTCAGCGTCCTTATCTCAAACTTGATCTTCTCTGAGGTTGAACCCCTTCTCTGACCCTACTCAGGATTGCTAAAGGGGAGAGGAACATGGCAAGAAGGATTTAACTCTTTGTGCTCTCTACACATGTACAACTCTGTGACTGGGTAAGTCATTTAACCTCTTTCTAACTTTTCTGCTTTGTAAATAAGAATTGGATTAGATGACCTCTAAAGGCCCTTTTCCTTCTAATTAGATGATTATGATGATAATGGTATATGGTGATTCCTCCATTAGAAGTCCCTGGGAATAGGTTAAATTTGAATGAATAATAATAAAGTAATAATTATTACTTGAAAGTTAGTAAAACACTTTGCTCAGAGATATATTTCGAAGTATGTAGAGTAGTTTTATTATCCGAATTTTAAACATGTGGAGCCTAAAGCTCTGAGTTTTATTCATAAATCTTATAAATATCTGAGGCATTATCCAAAGGTAGATCTGCATATGCCAAGTCCAGGACCTCATCTCCTGTACTGAGATATCTCTTTGACATTATAGCATCCACTAAACCGTAGGAACAAAATATTAGTATAAATACTTACTTGGGGGCATCTAGGTGACTGAGAGACCAAGGTCTGGAGATGAGAGGTACTGGGTTTAAATCTGGCCTAAGACAGTTCCAAGTTGTGTGACGCTGGCGAGGTCACTTAACCCTCATTGCCTAGTCTGAATCACTCTAAGAACCAATCTATAGCATTTATTCTATGACAGAAGATAACGTTTTATACATACAATACTTTATTTTCACTTGGAGGAACAAGTAAATCTCTGAGTCATTGAAATGTCTTGAACATTTGACCCCTGGAGGATGATTGAGATCCTACAGTGTCCCAGGAAAGGACCATGATCAATATCCATGCAGGATTCTTTGTCATCAACAAAACTAGAATAATCAGGTGGAAAATGGGAGGGAAGATATAGAAAGGAAACAAATGAAGCAATTAACAAGGACAAAGGATAAATTCAATAAAAAGAAAGCCATTTAAAAGAGGTAAGGACTTTTTTAAACTAACAGATAAGGAAGATATGAAATTCAAAAATGGAATTAGTTTGTGTAGCTAACATGTATCTGAGCCTCTTCAGCAGTCAATATGCAATCATAATTAGGTATAATTTCATCAGACGCAGAAGCAATGAACTTCAGAAAGCATGGCTGAATGAGTCATGAATGGCACCAGATCCAAATTACAGAGTTGAAAGGTTTAATATTAGTCATTTGGGTACCAGGAACAGAGAGAAGAGGAAAGAGTAAAAGGGTAAGAAAGGCAGAATACTTTGTGGGTTTTTCAATTGCTTTGCTTCACCAGTTTGTTTCTTTTTCATGTTTAAGGGAAATGTGTCATTTTCTTCAAAGAATATGTGTTCTTTACTTTGTGGCTTTACTGTGTCCTTCATGGGGTAAACCCTGGGAAAACCACAAAGCAATGTTTGCATCTTTTTTCTCTCACTTCTGCAATATCTATGTATTTGTGATTTTTTCTTTCAGTCCCTTCTCACTGCCTTCCAAACCTTATATGAGTTTTCTTATATTAAAAATAAAATTATATGAACCTAATTTAATAGGGATGGAGATTTTAAAAAGCTGAATATACAAGCAAAAATCCTGTTAACTGATGACAACTTTGAATGTTTCTCTCACTGTCAATTTTCCCTTTTGCCCCTCTAAATATCAGTTGTCATCTGTTAAATGGGGGCACTGATTCATGTTCTAATATCCTCTAGGTGGTTATATTTATATACCACACATTAGATAAATGGGTTGTTTTCTGGAAAGTGATGCTTAATCCAAAAGTCTGAATCCTTGATAATAAAAATGAAGATGACATGGCATTGGAGAAAAGAAGGTGAAGCCACCTTGGTATTCTTGAAATATCATCTTCTAGAGAGCCTCCTACTTCACTTATGCATATGCCTCTCAATCATCATATAAAGTTTAGCTCTCTTTTTTTTCATTCTAAATCCATAGAAGATAGCAAGGCATTTCTTAGAACCAAGATTCTGAAATAATTAGACATTTTCTAGGTCAACATTTATGGGATTATGTATGATAGCATCATCTAGATGTCTTTTAAAAAATAGAACATTTTGTCCACTTTACTGGCAGGTCATCCACACTTCCAAAACATTGACTTAAATGAAACTGTTAACTTCATAGTAAAAGACAAACATTAAGAAGGTGTTTTTTTTTTCCAGTCAACAAGCCTCTTTTGTGGTAGTCACTGTAAAAGATGAAAATAATGATAATTATAATAAAAAATAGCTTTCAACTTCTGGCTTAAGAAGGCGAAAGAGTAAAAATCAGATGCTTAACCTCTCCTAATCCACACATATAGCACTCCTCAAGAGGACATAAAAATAAATCCAGATGAAAGAAGGGACCCCCCCACAGGGCATACCATTGAAGGTACTTGGGATCAGGACAATTCTATGCTATAAGGGGATGAAATAGCTCTCACTAAAATGTGAGCTGATCAACCCCCTCCCCCCATACCACCTACAGGGCCAAAGTCAGCCCACAAGAGTTAGAGCAATTTTGGGGCATCCATTAAGTCCTTGGTAGCCAACTGGGATCACCAGGGCCTGCTCCTGAGAGCAGCAAGGCTTAAGACCCCAAGAACCTAAAGGACTCTCGGACTTTGAACACAGGCCTTGAGCCCAGGCACAGACACATGCATAGATGTAGATCTTGAGCAAAGACATGGACCTTGGGTGGGGACCCAGTGCAGAGGGGTGCATGACTGTGGAAGCAGCTCCCTGAGACTGTTAAATAAGCTTCAGGCACAGGAACAAGCAAGGGGACCGCCAGGAGGCTTGACCCTGAGAACAACTAGATGTGAGACCTCAGGAGCCTAAGGAGTGCAGACAGACCCTGGGCATGATGATAAAGCTGAGAGAGTGCTGGGCTAACAGTGGCAAGCCAGACACAAGAACCCCAAAAGAGAAAGATCAAGAAGAAATATTTAATACTCAACAACTTTTACACAGAAAAAATCGAGACAACAGAGCAAACAGCAGAGGAGAATATTGGGATAATTAGATTAAGTTTACACTGCCCATCTTTAGATTTAATCACCTAAGGTGAGAACACCTCTAATTCTGGGAGGTAATCAACTGACCCTCCCCCTAGGAAGTCTATGAGAATTGGCTATTGTGATTAGAGAAGCAAATTAGGAGGGAGGAACAGGAAATAAGGCATAAGTGACCCCTTTAAAAGGAAAATGTCCTCAGTCAGCAGAGGTCTTTGGTGGAAAAGGGCTTCTGGTGAGGACCTCTTCTGGTTCATGGAGGATTATTGGAATGCTGAGACACTGGTAGTACCTCTGACTGCTTCCCTTTGAATTATCATATGGGTAAGTTATGCTGATACCCTTTCTCTTCCCCTGGCATTTCTGGAGGCTATACCCTCAGAGAGGCCTCTCTCGCCTCTCTAATTGTAAAAGGCCTTGTGGCTAGAAGCCTTGTTTAATTAACCTCTGTGCCCCTCTGCTGGGCCTCTAAATTCTTACCTGGTCCTGGCCTCTGGTCCAGGCTAGAGTTTCTCTCTCTCAATTTCCCTACCTTCAACCTTCCTAATTATAATTAAACTTTTATAAAAGTCAATTTTGATTTGAGATTATTCTTAATTGAGGATTGGTAATAGTTCAATCCTCTGGCAACCACCTTTTAATATATTGAACCCATAAAACCCCTTTTACTCCCTTACAATATCCAAACCTTCCCCCCAAAATGAAAATTGGTCTCAAACTCTTTAAGAGTTCAAATCTGACATTATGAGAAAGATGGAAGAGATCTGGCAATAAAATAACAGGATAAAAGGCTGAATTTCACAATTGGAGAGTGAGGCTCAGAAATCAAGTGAATTTATAAGTAAGTTGAAGACCAGAAATGAACAGCTGGAAGCCTTGAAGAACCAAACAGACTAGATTGAAAAGGAAAATCAAAAGATTATAGCAGAAAAACAGTCTCTAAAAGCTGTAATTGGGCAATTCAAAAAAGATGCCTCCAAACAAAAGAATTGATAAGCAAATTGGAGACCAAAATCAAATAGCTGGAAAACAGGATATACCAAATCAGAAAGGAAAATCAAAAGATTATAGGAGAAAACAAGTCTCTAAAGACAAGAATTGGGCAATTAGAAGCCAGTGATCTCTCAAGACAGCAAGAACAAATAAAGCAAAGTCAAAAGACTGATAAAATAGAAAGAAACATGAAATATCTCAATGAGAAATTGACAGATCAAGAAAACAGGTCTAGAAGAGACAATCTGATAATCATTGGTCTCAATGGAATTAACCCTGAGAGGGAAAAGTAGCTTTATCCATTGGGATATAAAACTCTATCTAAATCTACTGAGAAAGTCAGAAGGGATAAACCAAGGGGAGCAGGGGAGTGGAGAGGTCAAAAAAGGGAGGGGAGGAGAAGGAGGAGGGAATTCATTAGGCCTTAAAAATAAAAAGAGGGGAATAATAAGGGAGTGGGTAGGAAGGTTAGTAAATCAATGGAGGAGACAAGGGTTACTGGTTTAAAAACAAATCACTGGTTTAAAAGGAAATAGCCTAAGAAGAAGGGGTAGAACTAGCAGAAGGAATGTTAGGGAATACACAGCTGATGATTATAACCCTGAATGTGAAGGGGATGAACTCACTCATAAAACAGAAGCAAATAGCCGAGTGGATGAGAAAACAAAATCCTACCATATGTTGTCTACAAGAAACACATATGAGGCGGGTGGACATACACAGGGTTAAGGTACATGGCTGGAACAAAATCTATTGGCCTTCAACTGAGAAAAAGAAGGAAGGAGTGGCAATCATGATTTCTGATAAAACCAAAGTAAAATAGATCTGATTAAAAGAGATAGAGAAGGTAATTACAACCTGATAAAAGGCAGTATAGATTATTAAGAAATAACAGTACTCAACATGTATGCACCAAATGGTATAGCATCGAAATTTCTAAAGGAGAAACTGGAAGAGCTCAAAGAAGAAATAGATAGTAAAACTATACTAGTAAGAGATCTAAATATTCCTCTTTCAGATCTAGATAAATCAAATAAAAAAATAAATAACAAAGAGATAAGAGAGGTTAATGAAATCCTAGAAAAAATAGAGTTAATAGATGTGTGGAGAAAAATAAGTAGGGACAAAAAGTGTGTTATTTGGAATTTTGGGGGTTCCATTGAGACGTATGTGGGGCACATTTGAGTTTTAAATAATTAGATATATGATAAACTTCCGGTGGATATTTAGGCGACTCAGAAACCACATTTCCCATGATTCCTCTTGTATGATTATGTAAAAATGATATAAGACTCCTGAGGTCATTGGAAGTTTTCTCTTTTGGTACCTGTGCTTTTCAGTACAGGCTCGCTCTCTTTGGTACGGAAGTGGCCAGATGCATGGTCTATGGTGAGAAGGTATGGCAGGAAATTTGAAATAGATCTTAGCAGGCATGTGGTCATTCTTTATTTTACCAACATAGCCATAAATAAGTTATTATTACTTCTTTTAATATCCATCTCTATTTATTATAAATACAACAAAATCAATACACCTTGTTTTCAGCTACCCATGGTACATTCACAAAGATTGACCATGTACTAGGGCATAGAAATATGGCAATCAAATTCAAAAGAGCAGAAATAATAAATGTAACCTTTTCAGATCATAATGAAATAAAAATAATAATCAGTGAGGGCATATGGACAGGCAAATCAAAAACAAATTGGAAATTAAATAATATGATTTTCCAAAATCAGATAGTTAAAGAAAAAATCATAGAAACAATTTATAATTTCACTGAAAAAAAATGACAATGATGAGACATCCTACCAAACTCTGTGGGATGCAGCTAAAGCAGTGCTCAAGGGGAAATTTATATCAATGAGTGCATATATTAACAAATTAGAGAGGGCAAAGATTAATGAACTGGGCGTGCAAATCAAAAAACTATAAAGTGGGGAGTTCCAGGTTAAGATGGCGGCAGAGTAAGAAGCAGCTCTTAACCTCTCCTGACCAAAACACACAAAACTCCTCAAGGGGACATAAAAACAAGTCCAGACGAACAGAGGAACCCCACAACAGGGCACAGCGTGGAAGGTACGTGGAATCGAGGCATTTCCATGCTATAAAGGGGTGAAACAGCTTTCACTAAATTGCGGGCTGAGCAACCACCCCACCCCCAACCCCTCCACACACAACACCTATAGCACCGAACCCAGCTAAAAAGAAATAGAGCAAGTTTGGGGCACCCATCGAGTCATTGGCAGCTCTGGGACCTGTTCCTGAGAGCAGCAAGATTTAGAACCCCAAAAAGCTAACGAACGCACACAAAATTTGAGCACAGGAGCAGGACGCCAAGAGCAGACTCAGGGCGCAGAGCACGGGCTGAGAGCACTGGCAAGGGCGGAGGCATGGGTAGAGGCAGACACAGCCACAAGCTAAAGCTCTGAAACACTGAGTGGGGATCCAGTGCAGACGGGTATACGACTGTGGAAGCAGCCCCCTGAGACTTGTAAAGAAACCTCCTGCAGAGGATCAAGTAAGGGGGTCCACCAGGGGGCTTGACAGAGGACAGACCCTGAGCACAAGGATAAACCTGAGAAGCTGCTGGGCTAACAATGGCTACCCAGTCTCAGGAAGTTCAGAAGAGAAAGATTAACAACAAGAAAAAGAAGTCTTTAACACTCGACAACTTTTACACAGAGAAAATCCAGACAACCGAGCAAACAAAGGAGGAGAACAAACAAACATCCGGACCCTCCTCAAACAAGGAAAACTCCTCACAAGCTATGGAAGAGTTCAAAACTGAGATTTTGAGGAAAATGGAAGAGATCTGGCAAGAAAATAACAGTTTAAAAGGTAGAATCTTGCAATTGGAAAGTGAGGCTCAGAAACCAAATTGAACACCAGAAATCACCAGATTGAAAAGGAATACCAGAAGATTGTGGCCAAAAACCAGAAGATTATGGCTGAAAACCAGAAGATTGCAGCCGAAAATCAAAAGATCATAGCCGAAAACCGAAAGATTATAGCAGAAAATCAATCCCTAAAGGCTAGAATTGAGCAAGTAGAAACTAATGATCTCTCAAGACAACAAGAACAAATAAAACAAAGTCAAAAGACTGAAAAAATAGAAGGAAACATGAAATATCTCAATAAGAGAGTGACAGACCAAGAAAACCGGTCTAGAAGAGACAATTTGAGAATAATTGGTCTTCCAGAAAAACCAGAAATTAATAGAAACCTGGACTCCATACTAACAGAAATAATTCAGCAAAATTGCCCTGAAGTCCTACAACAAGAGGGCAATATAGACATTGAAAGGATTCATAGAACACCTGCGACATTCGATCAAGAAAAGAAAACATCCAGAAATATAATTGCCAAATTCAAGAGTTTCAAAGCAAAAGAAAAAATCTTACAAGAAGCCAGAAAGAAACAATTCAAATATCAAAGAGCACCAATCAGGATCACACAGGATCTGGCAGCCTCCACGCTAAAAGATCACAAGGCTTGGAATACGATATTCAGAAAGGCAAGAGAGCTGGGCCTGCAACCACAGATCAACTACCCATCAAAATTGACTATATATTTCCAGGGGAAAGTATGGGCATTCAACAAAATTGAAGAATTCCAGGTATTCGCACAGAAAAGACCAGGGCTAAATGGAAAGTTTGATATCCAACCACAAAAATCGAGAGAAACCTGAAAAGGTAAATAAGATACAGAGGGGAAAGAAAGAAAACTTATAATTTTTAAATTTGCCTTTTTAAGAGCCTCAGTGAGATCTAATTATCTGTATTGCTATGTAGAGAAATGTTATGTATAATTTTCTGTAGTGAACTCTATTCACTATTATAATATTTACTATTATAGTAATCTATAAATATGAAAAATAATAAAGGCTGGTATAAATATATATATATTAGTAATTTAATTAAAGCCATGTTGATAGATAAAGTTATCAGACCACAAGCTTGTAAGAATTCAAAACCGCCACCCTCACCATTACTGTCTCCTGTTTCCTGTCTCGTGTCTGCTCGCCAAGAGCAAGAGCGCTCCCTCCTAACCCAGGAGATTATAAACTCTTCCCTGCTTCAAGACGTAGGCCTCCCCACGCCCAAAAACCCAGAAACAGAAACCAGTTGGACCATGTTGGATCACCGGAAATGTAGTTTTGATACATTTCCCCTGTCCACAGAAATATATACACTTTTAGATGGCATTTCCCAAATTTCACTTTTATAAATCAGAAGAATAATTCACAGGGTGAGGGTGGAACACTAAATAATCTAAGATGACATGGGGGATGGGAAAAAGGGTGTGAACAGAAGGGGACACCAAGAGAAACTTGAGTGAATAAGAAAATAGGATATTCTATTACACACAAAGAGGGCATGGGAGGGAGAGAGGAGAAATACTATTATAAGAAGGAGAGGAAGAGAGCATTAAGAGGTAATAATCAAACCTTACTCTTAGTGTAATCAACCTGGAGAGGAAGAGTAGCTATACTATCCATTGGGACATAAAACTCTTATCTAACCCTTCTGAGAAAGTTAGAAAGGATAAACCAAGGGGAGCAGGGGAGTGGGGAGGTCAAATAAAGGGAGGGGAGAAGGGGGAGGGAATAATTCATAAGGCCTTTAAAAACAAAAAGAGGGGGAAAAATAACGGAGGGGGTAGAAAGGGAAATTAATCAAGGAAGGGGTAAGGGATAGAGGCTCAATAGCAAACCACTGATTTAAAAGGAAAAAGTATAAGGAAAAAGGGGGTAGGAAGAGGGGAGGATTCGAAAATGTCAGCAAATGCACAACTGATGATCATAACTCTGAATGTGAACGGGATGAACTCGCTCATAAAACGGAAGCAAATAGCAGAGTGGATTAGAAACCAAAATTCCACCATATGTTGTCTACAAGAAACACATATGAGGTGGGTGGACATACACAAGTTTAAGGTTCAGGGTTTGAGCAAAATATTTTGGGCATCAAATGAGAAAAAGAAGGCAGGAGTGGCTATTATGATTTCTGACAAAGCCAAAGTAAAAATAGATATGATTAAAAAAGACAGAGAAGGTCATTACATCCTGATGAAAGACAGTATAAACAATGAAGAAATAACACTGCTCAATATGTATGCACCAAGTGGCATAGCATCCAAATTCATAAAGGAGAAACTGGCAGAGCTCAAGAAGGAAATAGAGAGTAAAACCATACTAGTGGGAGATTTAAATAATCCTCTGTCAGACCTAGATAAATGAAACCAAAAAATAAATAAGAAAGAGGTAAGAGAGGTGAATGAAGTCCTAGAAAAATTAGGTTCAATTGATATGTGGAGAAAAATAAATAGGGACAAAAATGAATACACCTTCTTTTCAGCTGCACATGGCACATTCACAAAGATTGACCATATTATAGGGCATAGAATCATTCCAAACAAATGCAAAAGAGGAGAAATAATAAATGTAACCTTCTCAGATCATAATGCAATAAAAATAATAATTAGTAAGGGCACCTGGACAGGAAAGTAAAAAACTAATTGGAAATTAAATAATATGATTCTTCAAAACCAATTTGTTAAAGAAGGAATCATAGAAACAATCAACAATTTCATTGAAAAAAATGACAATGATGAGACATCCTACCAAACTGTGTGGGATGCGGCCAAGGCAGTCCTCAGGGGGAAATTTATATCCTTGAGTGCATATATTAACAAATTAAGGAGGACAGAGATCAATGAATTGGGCATGCAACTCAAAAAATTAGAAAGCGAGCAAATAAAAAATCCCCAGATGAAAACTAAATTAGAAATATTAAAAACCAAGGGAGAAATTAATAAAATTGAAAGTAAAAGAAATATTGAATTAACAAATAAGACTAGAAGCTAGTATTTTGAAAAAACAGAAAAAATTGACAAAGTACTGGTCAATCTAATAAAAAAAAGGAAAGAATAAAACCAAATTGATAGTATCAAAGATGAAAAGGGAGACCTCACCTCTAATGAAGGGGAAATTATGGCAATCATTAAAAACTATTTTGCCCAATTATGTGGCAATAAATATAACAATTTAGGAGATAAGGACGAATATTTACAAAAATATAAACTGCCTAGATTAACAGCAGAAGAAATAGAATACCTAAATAATCCCATATCAGAAAAAGAAATTGAACAAGCCATCAAAGAACTCCCTAAGAAAAAATCGCCAGGGCCTGATGGATTCACGAGTGAATTCTATCAGATATTCAAAGAGCAACTAATCCCAAT
>NC_058131.1:22192988-22351380 GCF_016433145.1 Gracilinanus agilis
GAAAACCAAAACATTAAAGCCGAAAACCAGTCCTTAAAGGCTAGAATTGAACATTTAGAAACCAATGATCTCTCAAGACAACAAGAACAAATAAAACAAAGTCAAAAGACTGATAAAATAGAAGGAAACATGAAATATCTCAATGAGAGAGTGACAGACCAAGAAAACCAGTCTAGAAGAGACAACTTGAGAATCATTTGTATTCCAGAAAAGGCAGAAATTAATAGAAACTTGGACTCCATACTTAAAGAAATTATTCAGCAAAATTGCCCTGAAGTTCTACAACAAGAGGGCAATATAGACATTGAAAGGATCCATAGAACACCCTCTACACTGGACCCAGAAAAGTCAACACCCAGAAATATAATAGCGAAATTGAAGAGCTTTCAAGTTAAAGAAAAAATTTTACAAGAAGCCAGAAAGAGACAATTCAAATATCAAGGAGCACCAATAAGGATCACACAGGATCTGGCAGCCTCCACGCTAAAAGACCAAGGCTTGGAATACAATATTCAGAAAGGCAAGAGAGCTGGGCCTTCAGCCACGAATCAACTACCCAGCGAAACTAATAATATACTTTCAGGGGAAAGTATGGGCATTCAACAAAATTGAAGAATTCCAAGTTTTTGCACAAAAGAGACCGGGACTAAATGGAAAGTTTGACACTCAACCACAAATATCAAGAGAAAGATGAAAAGGTAAATAAGAAACAGAGGGAAAAGAAAGAAAACTCATAGTCTTTTAAGCTTGACTCTTTAAGGGCATAAATAAGATCTAATTATCTGTATTACTAGGTGGAGAAATGCTATGTATAATTCTCTGTAGTGAACTCTATACACTATTAAAATATTCACTATTATAGCAACCAGAAGAATAATTCATAGGGAGAGGACAGGATACTAAATGGTCTAAGAAAACATGGGGGGTGGGAAAGAGGGGAGGAATAGTAGGGGACACCAAGAAAAATCCGAGTAAATAAGAAAAATAAGATATTCTATTACACACAAAGAGGGCGTGGGAAGGGGAAGGGATGAATAATATCATAAGAAGGAGAGGAAGAGAGCATAATCAAACCTTACTCTCAGTGTAATCAACCCGGAGAAGGAAGAGTAGCCTTATTATCCATCCGGATAAAAAACTCTATCTAACCCTACTGAGAAAGTCAGAAGGGATAAACCAAAGGGAGCAGGGGAGTAGGGAGGCCAAAATAGGGAGGGAGAAGAAGGGGGAGGGAATTCATTTGGTCTTTAAAAAAATCAAAAAGAGGGGAACAAAAAGGGAGGGGGCAGAAAGGGAAGTCAATCAAGGGAGGGGATAAGGGATACTGGCTCAAAGCAAACCACTGGTGTAAAAGAAAATAGTGTAATAAGAAGGAGTGGGTCTAGAGGAGGATAAAAAATGTCAGTGAATACACAACTAACAATTGTAACTCTGAATGTGAACGGGATGAACTCACTCATGAAACAGAAGCAAATAGCAGAGTGGATCAGAAACCAAAATCCTACCATAGGTTGTCTACAAGAAACACATATGAGGCGGGTAGACACACACAAGTTCAAGGTTAAGGGTATGAGCAAAATCTTTTGGGCATCAAATGAGAAAAAGAAGGCAGGAGTGGCTATCATGATCTCTGACAAAGCCAAAGTAAAAATAGATATGATTAAAAAAGACAGGGAAGGTCATTACATCCTGATTAAAGGCAGTATAAACAATGAGGAAATAACACTGCTCAATATATATGCACCAAGTGGTATAGCATCCAAATTCATAAAGGAGAAATTGGCAGAGCTCAAGAAGGAAATAGATAGTAAAACCATAATAGTGGGAGATCTAAATATTCCTCTTTCAGATCTAGATAAATCAAACCAAAAAATAAATTAGAAAGAGGTAAGAGAGATGAATGAAGTCCTAGAAAAATTAGATTTAATTGATATGTGGAGAAAAATAAATAGGGACAAAAAGGAATACAGCTTCTTTTCAGCTGCACATGGTACATTTACAAAGATTGACCATGTAATAGGGCATAGAATCATGGCAAACAAATGCAAAAGAGCAGATGTAATAAATGTAACCTTCTCAGATCATAATGCGATAAAAATAATAATCAGTAAGGGCACCTGGACAGGCAAGTCAAAAACCAATTGGAAATTAAACAATATGATTCTCCAAAACCAAATTGTCAAAGAAGAAATCATAGAAACAATCAACAATTTCATTGAAGAGAATGACAATGATGAGACATCCTACCAAACTGTGTGAGATGCAGCCAAGGCAGTACTCAGGGGGAAATTTATGTCCTTGAGTGCATATATTAACAAATTAAGGAGGGCAGAGATTAATGAATTGGGCATGCAACTCAAAAAATTAGAAAGCGAACAAATAAAAAACCCCCAGATGAAAATTAAATTAGAAATACTAAAAATTAAGGGAGAAATTAATAAAATTGAAAGTAAAAGAACTATTGAATTATTAAATAAGACTAGAAGCTGGTATTTTGAAAAAAACAGATAAAATAGACAAAGTACTAGTCAATCTAATAAGAAAAAGGAAAGAAGAAAACCAAATTGACAGTATTAGAGATGAAAAAGGAGACCTCACCTATAATGAAGTGGAAATTAAGGCAATCATTAAGAACTATTTCGCCCAATTATATGGCAACAAATATAATAATTTAGGAGATATGGATGAATATTTACAAAAATATAAATTGCCTAGATTAACAGCAGAAAAAATAGAATACCTAAATAATCCCATATCAGAAATAGAAATTGAACAAGCCATTAAAGAACTCCCTAAGAAAAAATCACCAGGACCTGATGGATTCACAAGTGAATTCTATCAGACATTCAAAGAGCAACTAATCCCAATACTATACAAATTATTTGGTGTGATAAGCAAAGAAGGAGTCCTACCAAATTCCTTTTATGACACAAATATGGTACTGATTCCAAAGCCAGGTAGACCAAAAACAGAAAAAGGAAACTATAGACCAATCTCCCTAACAAACATAGATGCAAAAATCTTAAATAGAATATTAGCAAAGAGACTCCAGCAAGTAATTAAGAAGGTCATCCACCATGATCAGGTGGGATTTATACCAGGAATGCAAGGATGGTTCAACAATAGGAAAACCATCCACATAATTGACCATATCAACAGTCTAACAAACAAAAACCACATGATTATCTCAATAGATTCTGAAAAAGCCTTTTACAAAATACAGCATCCATTCCTATTGAAAACACTGAAAAGTATAGGAATAGAAGGACCTTTCCTAAAAATAATAAACAATATATACCTAAAACCATCAACAAGCATTATATGCAATGGGGATAAATTAGAAGCCTTCCCAATAAGATCAGGAGTAAAACAAGGATGCCCATTATCACCTCTATTATTCAACATAGTACTAGAAACACTAGCAATAGCAATTAGAGAAGAAAAAGAAATTGAAGGTATCAAAATAGGCAATGAGGAGACTAAGCTATCACTCTTTGCAGATGATATGATGGTATACTTAAAAAATCCTAGAGAATCAACTAAGAGGCTGGTAGAAATAATCAACAACTTTAGCAAAGTTGCAGGATACAAAATAAATGCACATAAATCATCAGCATTTCTATACATTTCCAACACATTAGAACAGCAAGAGGTAGAAAGAGAAACACCATTTACAATCACCCTAGACAATATAAAATACTCGGGAATCAATCTAACAAAACAAACACAGCTATTATATGAAAACAACTACAAAACACTTTCCAAACAAACAAAACTGGACCTCAACAATTGGAAAACCATTAACTGTTCATGGGTAGGACGAGCTAACATAATAAAAATGTACATCCTACCCAAATTAATTTACCTATTTAGTGCCATACCTATCAAATTACCAAAAAACTTCTTTACTGAATTAGGAAAAACTACAACAAATTTCATTTGGAATAACAAAAGATCAAGAATATCAAAGGAAATAATGAAAAAAAATGTGAAGGAAGGGGGCCTAGCAGTACCAGATTTCAAACTATACTATAAAGCAGCAGTCATTAAATCAATATGGTACTGGCTAAGAGATAGAAGGGAGGATCAGTGGAATAGACTCGGGGTTAATGATGTCAGCAAGAGAGTGTATGATAAACCCAAAGAGCCCAACTTTTGGGACATGAATCCACTATTTGACAAAAACTGCTGGGAAATTTGGAAAACAATATGGGAGAGATTAAGTTTAGATCAACATCTCACACCCTACACCAAGATAAATTCAGAATGGGTGAATGACTTGAATATAAAGAGGGAAACTATAAATAAGTTAAGTGAACACAGAATAGTATACTTGTCAGATCTCTGGGAAAGGAAAGATTTTAAAACCAAGCAAGAGTTAGAGAAAATTACAAAATGTAAATTAAATGGTTTTGATTATATTAAACTAAAAAGCTTTTGTAGAAACAAAAACAAGGTAGTCAAAATCAGAAGGGAAACAACAAATTGGGAAAAAATCTTTATAACGAAAAACTCTGACAGGGGTCTAATCACTCAAATATACAAGGAGTTAAAGCAATTGTATAAAAAATCAAGCCACTCCCCAATTGATAAATGGGCAAGAGACATGAATAGGCAATTTTCAGATAAAGAAATCAAAAGTATCAAAAAGCACATGAGAAAGTGTTCTAAATCTCTAATAATTAGAGAAATGCAAATCAAAACAACTCTGAGGTATCACCTCACACCTAGAAGATTGGCTAAAATGAAAGAAGGGGAGAGTAATGAATGTTGGAGGAGATATGGCAAAATCGGGACATTGATGCATTGCTGGTGGAGTTGTGAAATAATCCGGCCATTCTGGCTGGCAATTTGGAACTATGCCCAAAGGGCTATAAAAGACTGCCTGCCCTTTGATCCAGCCATACCATTGCTGGGTTTGTACCCCAAAGAGATCATAGATATACAGACTTGTACGAAAATATTTATAGCTGCGCTTTTTGTAGTGGCAAAAAACTGGAAAATGAGGGGATGTCCTTCAATTGGGGAATGGCTGAACAAAATGTGGTATATGCGGGTGATGGAATACTATTGTGCTAAAAGGAATAATAAACTGGAGGAATTCGATGCAAATTGGAGAGACCTCCAGGAAGTGATGCAGAGCGAAAGGAGCAGAGCCAGAAGAACATTGTACACAGAGACTGATATACTATGGTAAAATCAAATGTAATGGGCTCCTGTACCAGCAGCACTGCAATGACACAAGACAGCTCTGAGGGATTCATGGTAAAGATGCTACCCACATTCAGAGGAAGGACTGCAGGAGAGGAAACATATAAGATAAACAATGGCTTGAATGCATGG
The DNA here is from genome assembly GCF_016433145.1 of Gracilinanus agilis. NCBI lineage: Eukaryota > Metazoa > Chordata > Mammalia > Didelphimorphia > Didelphidae > Gracilinanus > Gracilinanus agilis. Next base: position 22,198,332 of record NC_058131.1, read on the forward strand.
GCTGAGGCGGACATGAATGGGAAATAGACCCTGAACAAAGACATATGGTACAACCAGTGGAAATGTGCGTTGGCCATGGGTGAGGGGAGAGCGGAGGGTAAAGGGGAAAGTAGGGGCATAAAGTATGTAAACAGATTAAAAACGAATATTAATAAATGTTTAATAAAAAAAAAAGATTTGCATTGTACAGCCAGTTTGAGATGTGTAAAAGGTGGTTGGAATTGTGACACTGAAGTCAGCACAGAGGTGTAAACTTAAAATTAATATCCAATAACTCCAAGTATTATATTTTATAAGGTTTATTAATAATCACTTGAAGTAGAAAAAAACAGAAGAAAAAACCTAATTAAATAACATATGAGTAAAATTATCCTGCCTGGCACTCATTCTACCTCCTCAAAAATGCATTCCCATGAAGAGAGCAAGGTTAGAGCTACACAGAACTTATATCCACCCTATGTTAATATGTAACATGAGAGGGAACATGGGAAGCTTGGATTTAGAGTCCTGGGAAACAAATTCTAATTATTCAGAGGTAGAGATAGGACAGATAGATTTTGAGAATATCAGCATAAACATGGCAATTAAATCCATGGGAATTGATGAAATTACCAGGTGAAGAAATATCAAAAGAGAGAAATCTTCTTAAGGTAGTTAACAACGAAGGGGAGGATAAATATTGGATGATATTGGAGATGCAAGGATCAAGAGGACATTTTAAAAATATGAATGGCCAATACATATTTGTAGGCATTAAAGAATAAGATGGTAGACAGGGAAGGAATGAAGAAGAGCAAAATTTTTGGCATCAGAGAGGGGGCAATCTCCTAGAGAAGATGAATGGAATGGGATCATATTTGTATGGAGCAGCTGAAAAATAAATGGTTTTCTTAAGTCTGCAGTTTATTGATAGCACAAGACAATTAGCAATTCAATACTATTTTCAGTAGACCACAGTGTCTCCCTTGGATCTGTCTATCCTAATCTTTCATCAATACTGTCTAGTATTTCTTTTGGGGTGTAATCTATTCATATGCAACTTAAGGTATATATCTCATCATCAGAGTTCCAGAATGTATTTCTGATTATCTCCTTTCCAGTTGCACTCATAATAATATTCCCTCTACCTTCCTAAAATTGAAATCATAATCAATGATTCTACATTTAAATTAAAACATCAATTTGAAGTTGTGGGGGTTTTTTTGTTTCTTGAAACCCATATGACATTTTTTAAAAGTCATTTGTTCAGTAGATAAATATTGCCTTGAAGGCATTTTTCTTCAAAAAACAAATTTGCTTTGGTTTCTTCATCTGATGATAATAAATTAATTTAATGCCAAAAGAAATATCTAACAAAGTAGTTTCTGTTTTTATTGGAAACTTCCATTTTTGAAGTTTCAAAATAGACGTAAAAAAAGAAAAATACATATAGTAATATCCAAACAAAAGACAAAATGTGTGTCATGAGTACTATCTCTGGAGTCAGAATGACTGCTTTCAATTTCATCCAAGAGACTACCTGTATGACTTTGGGCATGGCACAGCTTCTATTGGCCTTAATTTTCTTAAGTGTAAAATAAAGGTGTCGAATTTATGACATCTGAGTCTGCTTTAACTTCTAAATTTATTATTCTCTGGCATGGTCATTTTAAAAGGAGGAATATACTTTGCCTCACTGCTTTCTGCACAATCATCATTTTCCCCTGCTTCGGGGAAATGAAGCCATAAATAACATTATTTTCAGAAAGTCATTTTTCTCAAGACATATCTTGACACTAAACATTCTGAAGTTTACCATAGGTGCAATGGGATCTTATGCTGAGATAGACAGAGAGGTGAAGTGTTTTATAAATACATTAGTAGGGTATGTAGACATAAGAGAATTAAAACACATCAACCATGTTTAGGTCAGATACAACTAAGCACAGAGGTCTGGAATAATTCTATGATGTTCATGCATACACCATTTATATTTTTAAATTAAATTTTGCTTTTTCTTTGTAATAATAATTTTCCCTCCAGTTTAATGAAGCTAGACTAAACAATCTATATAATATTGTTTAAAAGTCTTCAGTAAACATATGGCTTAAAATATTTTTCTTCCTAAATGAGACTATTGATTATCTTACTTATACATTTGTATTAATTAACATTTATTACTCAGATCTTGTAATGACCACTGTATTTTGGTCTGGAATGGTATCCTGTAAGAACAGAGAACAAGATGATTTTGATTGGCTGATTTTGATGTAAGAAGAATAGAGGAAACAATAAGCTGTTTGGTGGCAGTGGAATGCCTTAGTGAGATATCCTTGGGGAATCATAACCGTGTTTGGTGCTTTGATGGGAAGAGGTACCAGTATCTATGTGAGTTAACAAATTAAAAGAACAAGGGCATGGTAATGAATTGCAAAGTTTCCTTCACAAACTGGAAAAATGCTAAAAGAGATCCCAGTGATTAGTAGTGAACCTTTGTAACAGTTGGAGATTGTGCTTCTACTATGAGAGTATAATTGCATAAAAATAAACAAACACAATATTTTCCACCTACTAGATCATTTGGCCATTAATATTCTTGTTGGTTTCAAAGATAAATATAATGATACAAATATGCTTTGAAATATTGGAAAACTTGCAGAAATTCCCTCTCTCTCTCTCTCTCTCTCTCTCTCTCTCTCTCTCTCTCTCTCTCTCTCTCTCTCTTTATTCCTCTCCCTCTCTCTCTCTCCAGACCATCAATTCCCCCTCATTAATTCACTAGTTACCATATTCTCTCACATTTAAACTTCATGATATAGTTATTTACTGAAATAATTATAAATGGTCATATATCTTAATTGCAAATTCAAATAGCATTAAAGTAAGGCATAGGAGGTTAAGATAAGATATGTAGTTGCTGTGATGTGTAAGTGAATGCATGTGAAAATAGGAGAGAAAATCTCTTTCTCCACTCAACCCACATTCATTGATCTTAGTGGAAACTAGGAAGAAAATGTCTTTACAGGTAAACAGAGAGTTATTAAACTCAAAACTATACTTCTGGAAAGTAGTCAGGAGGGAAATGTTATATGATCTTGATTACAAACATCTTACCAGTCTCTATCAGTTGATTCAATCTGATCTTCTTTCCATTCCAACCTATTTTGCTAGCTAATTGGCTGTTTCTTCTTCTTTTCTTCATAAAAACTTCAGCTTCTCTCCTGGAAGCAGTAATAGCTAACAACAATAGCTAGCATGTATATGTCAAGCATTGTGATAGGTGTTCTCATTTAATCCTCATAACAATCCTTGGAGACAGGAATTATTATTATACCACTTTAATATGAGGGAACTGAGATAAGCAGATGTTAAAAGACTTACTCATATATGACACAGCTCATATGTATCTGAGTTTCCATTCAAACTGGGTCTTTCTGAAATCAGATTCAGTGTTATATCCTCTGTGACACCTAGATGCCCTTATATTTTATTTTTTTATTTTTATTTTATTCAAATAAATTTACAAATAATTTTCCAAACTTTGATGATTCATATTGTCTTCTACCCTCCTTCCATCCCCCCCTCCGCCCCAGAGTTAACAATCAGGTCAATCTGGGTTATGCATGTATTATCATGCAAATCAGATTTCCATATTATTCATTTTTGTAAGTGAGTAATCTTATAAAACCAAAACCCCAAATTATATACCTGAATAAAATGATAAATCATATGTTTTCATCAGCATTTATACTCCAACTGTACTTTCTTGAGAGGTAGAAAACGCTTGTTATTCATAAGTGCCTCAGAATTGTCCAGGATTATTATATTGCTGTTAGTAGAAAAGTCTATTACACTTAATTGTTCCACAATATCACAGTTACTATGTATAATGTTCTCCTGGTTCTGTTTATTTCACTCTGCATCAATTCACATAAGTCTTTCCAGTTCTCTCTGAAATCATCTTGTTCATCATTCCTCATAGTACAGTAGTATTCCATCACCATCATATATCACATTTTGTTCATCCATTCCCCAATTGAGTGGCATCCCTTTAGTTTCCAATTCTTGACCACCACAAAAAGTACAGCTATAAATATTTTTTAAAAACAGGCCTTTTTCCATTTTTTAAAAATGTCTTTGGTATACAGACCAAGTAGTCCTATTGCTGGGTCAAAACGTATGCTGTTATTTTTAAAAAATCATGAAGGCTGATATTATGAGGGAAATTAATATTTTAATTAAAGCCATGTTGATAGAATAAATCAACCACGCTCCTGGCTAAGATCTATTCAAAATGCCTGCCAGTCCATACCTCCTATTCCCTTTGACTGCTTCCTATCAAAGCACCCGCTCAGGTAGCAAAGAGAGAGTTCAAAGTGACTTCCCAATATTTAAAGACATCCTTTACCTTGAAGAAGTCATCCAAAACAGGGAACCCATTGGACCACGGAAAATGTAGTTCCAAGGTCCCCTACATGTCCACAGGAAGTTTGTCAAACACCACATATCTTGAGGCTCAATACTTCCAAATAGAAGCCCAGTAATTTTAAATAACACAATGCATTATTTTAAAGCCCTTTGGGTATAATTCCAAATTGTCTTCGAGAATGGTTGGATCACTTCACATCTCCACCAGCAATGAATTAATGTCCCAACTTTGCTACATTCCCTCCAATATTTATTATTTTCCTTCACTGTCATATTGGCCAATCTACTATGTATAAGGTGGTACCTCAGAGTTGTTTTAATCTGCATTTCTCTAATCAAGAGAGATTTGGAATATTATCTGATATGATTATTAATAGCTTTCTTCATCTGAAAACTGTCTATTCATACCCTTTGACTATTTATCAAGTGGGGAATAACTTGGATTCTTATAAATTTGACTTTGTTCTTTATATGTTTAAGGAATTAGACCTTTATCAGATAAATTTGTTGTAATTTTCCCACAGATTTGTTGCTTCCCTTTTATTCTTGGTTGCATTGGTTTTGTTTGTACAAAACCTTTTTTATTTAATATAGTCGACGTTATTCATTTTATACCTTATTTTGTCTTTTTAAAAGTTGTAGAAGAACTAGAGCATTCTGGGAAATGAGTATCACCCCATATATTTGCATAGCCTCATGTCTATGGAATAATTTATATTATATCCTCGCTATTAAGAATTATAATAGGTAAAAATAAGTAAAAAAACAAAAGAAACTCTGAGTTCAGAGATAATTTCATTTTTATCATTTTCTGATCAGGGATTAGTACAGAGAGTTTCAATACTCTAATATGTTCATTGATCTGTAATCTCACTGATGAGGATAATCACTTCTGTCTCTGCCTATATACCTTATGTGGCTCTGTTCCATTCTCTAAATATTCCTATAAATTCACCATACACCATAGGAACTCCATCCAATATACTTTAATTTTCCTCATTGCCTTATGAAATCCTGAGATCCAAGAAACATGTTAATTATCAATAAACTTCTTCATTTAGCCATATCATCTTTTACAATTATACATCTATCTACCTGATGATATTCTTTGCCCCTTTACTTATCTGTAACAGCACATCTCTTTTGTGTGACCTATATATGGCTCAGGGAATCCAAAGTCTATAGTTTCCCAATGATCATAGAGTTTTTAATCCTAGTGACTCATACTCAAGACTGAAATTTTCCCTCTTCAGTTTATGTTCTCCCAACTCTGCTCTTAGGAATAAATCTCCAAGAAAATAACTAAAGTGAAGTTTAGGTTTTATTCACTTTGAAGCTTTTGAACAATTGAATCAAGATCATGGAAAGTAGCTTCAGCCTTGTATAGACCCTCATTAGTACCTGCCTGAAAACAACTGCACTAGCTTCTTAGTATGCCTTACAATAATAGATTCTCAGAATTGAAAGAAACCTCAGAGGTCATTTAATTCAATACTAAACTATTATCAATTTCTATCAATAATTTCAAATCTGAAAAGAATGCCCTCTAAAGTGTATCTAGCACATTAATTTTCAGTCTTTGAAAGTTTTTCAAGCATGATAATCTACTAATGAGAACTCATGGTAATGGCAACCTTCAGTCTCTCCATTCCACTAAGATTTTCCATAGTAAGCTCCTGCTCTTGCTTTACTTTCTCTTTAAAATCTTGTCTATGAAATTCAGGAGTTTAATATTAGCTTGTTTAAACCCAAGCATATTTCCCTACCCTGTTTGGGCAAAATACTCTTTAAACAAGACCCCACTCCCCCCAACACCTTGTTTGATTTTATTTGTTTGGAGTTTGTTAAACACAATGATATGAACTGAATCTATTAAAGTATATTTTATTTAATCTCAATTATCCTTCACTCTTTGGCCAAAATTCTTTTACTCTTTGCATTTTGATTATCACATCCACAATGCAATTCTGCTTTTTAAAAAGGCTCTATTGCTTAAAAATATACTCAAGTCTTTAGCTAATATTACTCCTCTTCTTCTAAGGTTCTAGAAAGAGAGCTCACTCTGATATTTCCATTTTCTCAGGTCCCATTTACTTCTGTTTTATTTAACAGTCAGCTTCAACCCACATGAACTAGACTCAGACTGTTTACTTCAGATTGTCCAACACTCTCAGCTATGATCATTCCATTGACCCCTTTTCAAAGTCTTTCTTATTCACTTTTTTACCATGCTATGTTTTTTTAAACATTTAATAATATTTATTTTTTAGAAAAGTTAACATGGTTACATGATTCATGCTCTTACTTTCCCCTTCACCCCTCAACTTCCCACCACCCCCATAGCTGATGTGCATTTCCACTGGTTTTAATATGTGTCATTGATCAAGACCTATTTCCAAATTGTTGATAGTTGCATTGATGTGGTAGTTTCGAGTCTTCATCCCCAATCATGTCTGCCTCAATCCATGTGTTCAAGCAGTTCTTATTCACTATTATATGATATGTGGCACACTGTTGGCCAGATTTTACTCATAAACACAGTATCCTCCTAAAATTCCATGTAATCTATTTCTCCCTTTTATTTTTCTACCTATATGATTTCTCTATCTTACTAACACCCACTGGATCATTTTTTCATTTTGCTCTCAGTTTTCCAGAGTGGAGTCTGTGATTATATTTGGGGCCCTCTTCTCTTTTATATATGTATGTGTCTCATTAATCTTATCAATCATTCAATCAAAAAGTTAATAACTATTAAATTCTTGATATGTGTCAGATAGTGTTCTAAATCATATGGATACAAAGAAAGACAAAAGATAGTCCTTGCCCTTGAGGAACTCAATATCTAATGAGAAAAATAAACCACATACAGCAAAGGTGAAAGATGGTAGGATAAAATATTCAGGGTAGGGGAATAATGAAACCCAGAGAAGTACTACCAGATGGGAAATGAGATGGATGATGTGGGTGACCTCTATAACATCCATCATTCATCCTTTCTAATCAGAGGGTGGGTTGAAAGTATACTGAGGAGATAGGAATTTGAGAGTTAAAGTCATTATCCTTTACTGATTTAATTATTTCAAATCTATGTGTCTTTTGGCTATAGCCTCTCTTGAGTTTTATGAGCATTTCATCTACAGTTTGCTGAAAATCTCTACTCTGTTGCCACATAAGTGGAACAAATTCAATAATTTGAAAGTAGAAATCATTATCTTTTAAAACTGTCTCCTCTCCTTCTCTATTGGTGTTAAAAGGATCTCCATCCTTCCAGGCCTAAGAAGTCATTATCACCAACACCAAATCTAAACTTTCTCTTAACCCTAGGCCTCATATAATAATTTTTAACATTTCAACCATACCTACAAATCATATCTTGCAATGACCCTGTAAAAATTAAAATTAATGTATAATAATTTCAAATATTATATTTTAATGAAATTTATTAATAATCACTAAAAGTCAAGGAAGAAATAAGTAACAAAATAAAACCACATGCCATGGCTAATCTACCTGTTNGGCTATAGCCTCTCTTGAGTTTTATGAGCATTTCATCTACAGTTTGCTGAAAATCTCTACTCTGTTGCCACATAAGTGGAACAAATTCAATAATTTGAAAGTAGAAATCATTATCTTTTAAAACTGTCTCCTCTCCTTCTCTATTGGTGTTAAAAGGATCTCCATCCTTCCAGGCCTAAGAAGTCATTATCACCAACACCAAATCTAAACTTTCTCTTAACCCTAGGCCTCATATAATAATTTTTAACATTTCAACCATACCTACAAATCATATCTTGCAATGACCCTGTAAAAATTAAAATTAATGTATAATAATTTCAAATATTATATTTTTAAATTTTTATTATTTTATATAATAAATTTATATAATAATGTTTATATAACATATATAATAATTATATATAAAATTTATATAATAAATAAAAATGTAAAAAATTAATTTTAAATTTTTAATAATGACTAGAAATAAAGGAATGAATAAATAACAAAATAAACCACATGTGTATGGCTAATCTATCTGTTCAAACAGCCCACATTCCCAGCTACAAGCTGCCATAGGAAGGAAAGAGCACTAGCCCCAGAAGACCACAAAATTAATCCCCTGTCTATGTCAGCACATAATGACAGGAAGTCAGTGGGCTCCAGGGAAATGTAATTCAAAGGCACAATATTTCAACCAATTACACAACTCTCTTCCTACTAATTGTACAGCTACCATACAAGTCCAGGCTATAATTAATTTAGTTCTATTTCAATAGCTTTAACTTGTCTTCAGCCCCTCCTCTCATTCTACATTTCTTACAATGGGCAATCTGATCATACCAAAAACAATTCCAGTTATGCCACTCCCTTATTCAAGAATCTAAGTGACTCTCTGTTACTTATTATCCAGTGTGTAGACTGTACAGTTATTTGCATTTTTACTCCCCCATTAGACTATCAGTTCCTTGAAGTGAGGAATAGTTGGTTTTTTTCCCTTTCTTCCTATCCAATGGTTGATTTATAGAAGGCATTTAATAACAGTTTATCTTTTAGCTGACTAACCTCTACAATCAAATATATTCTCCTTCCTTTGCACTTAAAGGCCTCCATAATATAGCTTCACAATACTGCCATACTGATAGTCTCACAAAGATTAAAATCAATTATTACTACTAAAACATTATTAATCCCATCCAAACTGGCTGCCCTACCTACTGTTCTTTCTCTCCAGCATTTGGTCTCCTTCCTTGGTCATTTTATATGATATTAACTCATGTTTTGATGACTATATATTCCTTCTCTGTTTCTTACAGTCTTTTGGTCCATTCACAACTTGTCAAACACTACCTTATATTAACATTTTAATAGCTCCTCTCTCATTTTATTTGTTCCCTTCATTTCTATGCGTTATAGTCTTCATAAGTGTAACTCTAATAATATTATTTATGTAACTCTTTAGCTTATCCCCCTCTTTGGATTATAAGTTCCTTGAGTGTATGATTAGTTTTTGTCTTTGTTTTTCCAGTGATTAACACTGTTGCCCCACTATGAATTAAAAGCTTAATAAATTATGTCTGATACATTGATTTGTAAGGTTATCTAGATCTAGATCTAAAATTAGACATTTTCATAAAGAAAATTGATTCTTTGTTCTACAATGAAAACAAGAGGAATGTTAAGTCATACCTGATGGAAACATTTTGAAAACTCAAAGAAATTGAATTTTCAGAGCTTTAAATAACTTCTGGGGCATATTTTTTCTCTTATGCTGTCCCCTTCACCTCTGGACTTTTTATATATTTGTCAGAAAGTGTTTCATAGATTTGATAGGAATAATTTTTTGGGCTATTCATACTCTACCACTCTTGCAAATATTCTCTTTCTAAAACTGAATTAAATCCAACTGACTAGTCCATATCATTATCTAATAATAAGAGGGAACATACTGGTCATTCATGTGGATTCATGTGTACTAGAAACAATACTACTAGCATCCACAAGTAGTCGTGGAGCACTAAGTAAATGAAGTAACTACTTTTAGGAAACATGTTTCTTCTGAGGTAGTAGGAGTTTAAAAGAGTAGCTTCAGTCTGAATAAAATTCTGTTCCTGAATATTGATTTGGCATCTTTGAGGAAGATGGATTCTAAATTTGAGATTGCAGATGAGTTTAGGACTGTGAAGATGGGATTAATCCTACTCTGCCTATTTTTAGATTAAATCATCAAAAGGGTAACTCCCCCCCCCCTTAATTCTCAAGTGGGGGAGTTGTGTAATGCACAACTGTGTGCAAACGCACACAAAAATGTGTGCAAAACTGGGTAATGAATCAGAACTCACTGACGGCCCCCTGGGTAGCCCTAAGCAAAGCATTAGTTGTAATTGGTACACGTAAAAAATAGAGGAAAGCACAGGAAGTGATGCCAAAGAAGTGTCTTTAAAAAGGAGTTACAGGGGCAGCTGGGTAGCTCAGTGGAGTGAGAGTCAGGCCTAGAGACAGGAGGTCCTAGGTTCAAACCCGGCCTCAGCCACTTCCCAGCTGTGTGACCCTGGGCATGTCACTTGACCCCCATTGCCCACCCTTACCAATCTTCCACCTATGAGACAATACACCGAAGTACAAGGGTTAAAAAAAAAAAGAGTTACAACTTCCTGTGGGGACTACTTCTTTGGAGTTCAGAATTGAGTCTGATGAAGAATCTGCTTCCTGGACCTGAGACCTTGGACTTGGTGAGACTGTTCTTAAATCTCTCCCTTTGAAGTACCAAATGGTGAGTGAAACAGACTGGCCCATTCCTAGATTTTTCTGAAAGGACTCTCCTCTTAAGAGAGGGTTTGTGACTGAAACCTTTGCTTTATTCATCCTGGGCCCTCAGCTTTCAGCCCTTGGCTCAAGGCTGAGGGCCCTCTGCTGAGGACTAATTAGTCTTGCCTGGGTTGAGCCAGGGCCCAAAGCAAAATACTTAGTGTGTTAAGTTATACATCTTGCCCTACCTTCTCTCTGATTTTCTTACTTTCACTCTCTCTTCCTATTTGTAAATAAACTACCATAAACATCATTCTGACTTGAGTCTTTCATTTGGAATTAAATCAATTCCTGGTGACCACTTTCTTGTATATTCAGTCAAATCATAATTTTACAGGACCTTTGACAATAATTTAGGTAAGAGCTAACAAGAGACTAAATATATTATGTACATAGGAGAAAAGGACCAATAGCATAGCTGCCATTTCATTTGCTGTATGGGGCTCACTTTCTAAAAGAGATGCCAGTACATTCCAAAGGAATTAAAGATTATTGGTAAGAGATTCTAGTGGAAATATTTTGATTAAATATTCACTGACAAAGGGTGTTAGAAGACAAAATTTAGGTCCAAATTATCAATTTAGATAGGTGCCAAAGCTAAACCTAAGGGAATTCTATTGTAACATTGCCCTAAGTAATTATTTTTTCCATAGCTGGCATGTTAAGCAAACAGTTGCATGCCTAGTGCTGTGGTGTAGTATAGACAGACAGCAATTGTATGATTTGCCTTCTCCAAGGAATTTTGTACTGTCTGATAGATTTTTAGCTAAGATAATGCTTTCAAAATGGGCATTAACTCCTCCCCTACCATGACTTGAATAATAACCATTTTAGTGTCCTATGATTACTTTAATCGTATTCCAGGCAACACTTATTAAAATTGTACTTTTATGCAGTATTTCTCTCCATTTCACTGGAAGAAAGAAAAATCAATCTTGTGCTTTATTTTTTTCTTCTCCCTAACAAAAGGTCTTTTGAGGAGGGAAGAGCTATTGCTTTCTAAGTAGGCATAAAGGAAAAAAAGAAAAGAAAAGCAAGCTTTGAATCATATGAAAAAATAACTTCTTTGCTGCTCATTTCTTCTCCATCTCTCAATGCGGTTTTCTTAATTTCAGAGGGCACAGATTCACAGTGTGAAAACCTAGTGGCCAGGGTCCCATTTTTCATCTCCATTGATTTCCTGTTCTTTCCCAAATAAAGCAATCACAGATGGCACTTCTGCATTAATGCAACCTCCCTGTCATCAACAAATAGATCATTTCCCCATTGAATGTTCCACTACACAGCACAACCCTCCCTAAATGTGTTTCAAAGAGGGAGAATTAAGAAAAAATCATTGGAGGAAGGGTAAGACCTTATCTTTGAGGAGAAGTAAAAATTTTGCCCTAAGAAAATTTAGGGTAGGAAGAACATTTTCTGTGTACAGAAATCATTTTATGAGTAAATCCAGGGAACCTCTTTTCTATAACTCTATTCCAAATATAAGCTAACATCAATTAAGACATTTCATTTGATTGGTCCATAAGGAAATTTTGATATAGAATTATTTGATCATGAGTATAAAGTAAGGCATAATTTAAAAAATGTTCTTTTAAAAAGAATTTGCTATCATCATGGATGAGGTCCTGCATGGATGAAATTATGAAATTCTGTAAGTCTAAATTTGAATGTGTGTGTGTGTGTGTGTGTGTGTGTGTAACACATCCTTTTTTCCAGTCTGATGAAGATTATAGGCTCATTATGAGAATATAATTTTCTAAAAATAATTTAAGGAGATACTAAATTTCCATTAGAGGTCAGTGAACATAATTGTTTCCCCCTTACAAGTGAATAAACCCACAGAAATAGATCCACATACTCACCAGAAGGGAAAGTCTATGGAACTCAAGTTTAGAACCTTCTTTTTGTGAATCAGTTGCTTCAGCTCATAGAAGCAATCCATCAAAAATTTGCAAATACTCAATTCAGGCTTGAAAAACAATTCACATGCACATAAATATAATATTTATTTTATAGCATAGGTATCAACACATGTCTTCACATAGTAAGCATATACATATATGTTTATGTGTGGTTAGTTGTATGTGTATATATATGTATATATATATATGTATACATATAGATCTAAAAGAATAAGTCAATGTCAAGGACATACACATAGATATAGCTATACTCTGATTTAATCAATACTTATTTAATAAAAATAAAATATGTGTTATGCACAATGCTAGTCACTAGATTATTAATTTTATTTTTGTTTTATCAGACATGACTTTATTAGGGTCATGAGTACTATTAAAGGCTTGCCTTCACCAGTGTTAATGAGTATCCTCAATGCTAATTATGATCTTAGAGAACTGCCTGGTGGCACAGAGGAGGTAAATGATCTGTCCAGGATGACATAGGCATTATGGGTCAGATTTAAATTTAAATTTAACTGCCACTGAGACCACCTCTCTATTCTTCTCTGGCACTAGGGATACAAAGACAAATCAATAAATGAAAAAATCATAGATGAGAGAGAGAGAAATGATAGATGATAGATGAATGGTAGATATGTAGATAGATGGAAGGAAAGATAGCCATACATGATAGATGATAGATAAATGAATGAATGAAATCTCTTCCTTCAAGGTGGTTACATGTTATTTAGCTGAGAGGAAGCCTCACCTCTTTCTCCTATCTATCATAACATAACTCTTCATATTTACTCACTAAAATATTACACTCAAGAATTAGTTTAATGTAAAATATTACATTAAAAGATTAGTTTAAATCTTAGTTAAAATTAGGAAAAGTTTCTTTTAAGATGTGACAACTTTCCCTAACCACATGCTTCTGGTGACATCCCCATTGTTTGAAATGGTCACTTTTTGTTCTGCATTCATACCTCAAAGGATAGTTCTATCTCCTTGAAATCTTCCATAACTATCTCAGTCCACAAATTTCTTCTCCCATAAAAACAAATCATTAAATACTTTCTATTGTTCAGAATTGGAATGTAATCCACAAATCCTTGAACCATTTTTCACATTTTTTTATCTTTCCCCCCAAAAAAAATAGTAAAAAAATTATATATATACATGTTATGCATACATGTATATTTATATGTACATTTATGTAGGGACAGCTAGGTGACACAGTGAAGAGAGTCCTAGTCCTAGAGTCAGGAAATTTCATTTTCTTTTCTTTAAATCTGGCTTCAGATGCTGCCAGCTTTGTGACCCCAGGCAATTCACAAATTGTTTACCTTTGTTTGTTTATCTGTAAAATGAGTGGAAAAAGGAAATGGAAAACCCTGCAGAGTCTTTACCAAGAAAATCTAAATTTAATCATGAAGGATGGGACATAAATTAAAATAATTTATTAAGAACAAAAATACATACCACATACATATGTACACAGAATTATTTTGGTTTTTGATATAGTTATTCATCCTTCATTTTCAAAGAGAACTAATGCATCACAGTTTAAATCAGGACATTACAGAAAGTTCTCAGCTTCACTCTTTTTTTTTTTCCAGAGTCATCAAAGTCCAATGGCAAGACAAAATACAGAATGACTGTTTGCCCAAGATGCAGTGACTGACCTTGGCATCTTCAATGTGTGACCGAAGCTCTTAGATAATTTGCAGGTCGTGCTTCAGCAACCTTCTTTGCTATTGGAGTAAATTGTTTTCATTTGCCCAATATAAGGATGAAATCTTCGCATGGTTTGGGTAGACATCCCCCCAACTCGTTGATTTTTTTTTGTTACCCATAACCTGGTTTAGCCCATCTACAATGACAGTTTTTTTTTTATTAGATTTTTGGTGGCATGCTGTAGCTTCTTGGTGTTACAAAAATCTTGGGTTACAGATTGGCATCAAAGATGCATCAATAACTCTGAAAAGTGCTCAGCTAACACTCACATGAGAGGGGCTATACTTCCTGAACACCTCATGCACCCCTACTTTAGAATACGTATATAGGTTATTTTTTGAAAAGTTAACATGGTTACATAATTCATGCTCTTACTTTCCCCTTCACGCCCTGACCTCTCCCCCACCTCCATAGCCGATGCACATTTCCACTGGTTTTAACATGTGTCATTGATCAAGACCTGTTTCCAAATTGTTGATAGTTGCATTAGTGTGGTAGTTTCCAGTCTACATCCCCAATCATGTCCACCTCAACCTATGTGTTCAAGCAGTTGCTTTTCTTCTGTGTTTCCACTCCTGCAGTTCTTCCTCTGAATGTAGGTAGCATTCTTTTCCATAAATCCCTCAGAATTGTCCTGGGTCACTGCATTGCTGCTAGTACAGACATCCATTACATTCTATTTTATCACAGTGTATTGGTCTCTGTATACAATGTTCTTCTGGCTCTGCTCCTTTCATTCTGCATCAATTCCTGGAGGTCTTTCCAGGTCACATGGAATTCCTCCAGTTTATTATTCCTTTGAGCACAATAGTATTCCATCACCAGCATAAGCCACAATTTGTTCAGCCATTCCCCAATTGAAGGGCATAACCTCATTTTCCAGTTTTTTGCCACCACAAAAAGCACAACTATAAATATTTTTGTTCAAATCTGTTTATCTATGATCGCCTTGGGGTACAAACCCAACAATGGTATGGCTGGATCAAAGGGCAGGCATTCTTTTATAGCCCTTTGAGCATAGTTCAAAATTGCCATCCAGAATTGTTGGATCAGTTTACAACTCCACCAGCAATGCATCAATGTCCCAATTTTGCCACATCCCCTCCAACATTCATTCCTCTCCCCTTCACTCATTTTAGCCAATCTGCTAGGTGTGAGGTGATACCTCAGAGATGTTTTGATTTGCATTTCTGTAATTATTAGGGATTTAGAACACTTTCTCATGTGCTTACTGATAGTTTTGATTTCTTTATCTGAAAATTGCCTATTCATGTCGCTTGCCCATTTATTGATTGGAGAATGGCTTGATTGTTTTTACAATTGATTTAACTCCTTGTATATTTGACTTATTAGACTCCTGCCAGAGTTTTTTGTTATAAAGATTTTTTTTCCGAATTGTATTTTCCCTACTGATTTTGTTGCATTGTTTTTGTTTGTACAAAAGCTTTTTAATTTGATATAATCAAACATTTATTTTACATTTTGTAATTTTCTCTAACTCTTGCTTGGTTTTAAAATCTTTCTTTTCCCAGAGATCTGACAAATATACTATTCTGTGATCACTTAATTTATTTATAGTTTCCCTTTTTATATTCAAGTCATTCACCCGTTCTGAATTTATCTTGGTGTAGGGTGTGAGATGTTGATCTAAACCTAATCTCTCCCATATTGTTTTCCAAATTTCCCAGCAGTTTTTGTCAAATAGTGGATTTCTGTCCCAAAAGTTGGACTGTTGGGTTTTTCATACACTGTCTTGCTGATGTCACTTACCCCATCTATTCCACTGATCCTCCCTCTGTCTCTTAGCCAGTACCATATTGTTTTGATGATAGCTGCTTTATAGTATAGTGTAAATAAGTCTCGATTGATGACAATGTTAAAACCCGTGGAAATATGAGTTACCTATTGGGGGCGGAGCTTGAGGGGGTGAAGGGGAAAATAAAAACATGAATCATGGAACCATGGAAAATTTTTCTAAAAATAAAAAAAATGATTTAAAAAATCACCTAAGAGTTCTCAAAAAAAAAATCAAATGAGATGTCTCAGTGGGTCTTGGGATAACTTTATTTGGAAATATTTAAGCAAAAGACATAAATGACTTTTTAGGTGCATTGTGTTAATGATTCTTTTGTGAGAACTGGATCGACAAGACAATGTCTGAAACCAAGATTTAGATCATTTTTTTCATTCTTTGATTTTATGTTCCTAATATATTCATCATGTCTGGCACATAATAGGTGGACATAAGTGATTATAAATTATTTGACATCTTAATTCTCCCAATAGCCTTGAAGCTGTTTTAGGATACAGTTATAAGTTGTATTTTATTTCCATCACACTTACCCATGGTGGAGTACTTGACACCAATACAATTTTAATAAATATGTTATTCACACATCTTAAATGTTAACAAATGAGATAGATATATTTGCTCATTGGAGACCTGGAGCATCCATGACCCCAAATATAGTTTGATCAGATCCAATAGAAAGATGTATCTGTGTCTTTTTACACACTTTATTCCAGATCTTACCTGCTTAGACTAGAATCATTTATTATTTCATTAAATAAAACTTTAGGGATCCTCAAGCATAGTGTCATCGATTTGCAGAAGAGGAAACTGAGTCCTAGGGAGATAAAGTTATCTGTTGAATTCCACATAGGGAGTAAACAGCAGAAGTGGTAACTGAAATCAATCCATCTTGCTCCAAATAAAGATTTTTGTCTACTGTCACATTCCCGTACCTCTAGCACTCAAAGATATGGTCATCAAAAACAATAGGGCTTCTAAAAATGGTCATAATTGTACATGTTTTGCTACAGGTCCCTTACAAGATTTATCTTTTCTATTAAGTAACCATGCATTTCTTGATATTTCTAGTATGCATAAGCTTATAGCCACTTT
Organism: Gracilinanus agilis; assembly: GCF_016433145.1. Lineage (NCBI taxonomy): Eukaryota > Metazoa > Chordata > Mammalia > Didelphimorphia > Didelphidae > Gracilinanus > Gracilinanus agilis. The sequence goes on from NC_058131.1 coordinate 22,215,591, forward strand.
AGGAAAATGGAATGCTATTGCCTGCCTTTTCTGCATCTACAATATTAATTTTTCACTGTTACCATAGAAGTAAGCTGATATGTTTAATGCATTTTTCCTCTCTTGGAAGTCCATTTTGCTTACATCTTATGGCTAAATGATCAACTAATGGTATTTTCTGTGGGCTGTTTACAGATGTTTTCCTTTAATGCCATCCAATTAACACTGTTGCTATGTGTTTTCACCCCTCCTCCTAAAAATGTTACTTAATGGTATATGTTAATGTATCTGTGCCTTGAGGATTTTAAAGCAGCAGGGGCATTTTTTTAAAAAATGGAATAAATAAACATATGCAAATCTGTGTGCAATGCTAAATATGATACACTTTGAGTTTCTGAAATGTTCCTTTTCACTTGGTATTTCCCTTGCAAAAGATAACTCACATGTCATAAGGTGTCAGTTTGCCAGCTTAGATGATTGAACTAAAGAAGACAAAGTGGATGAATGAAACATCAGAATGGTTAGAGTTGCGGAATTCACTTCCATGGAAATGGTTAAAAACTTGTAAAATTTGTAAAATTCCACGAGCCTTTTACCCAAGCCATCCAATAACCAGGAGCATTTACTCTTCTTTTGTTGTTCCAATATTTCAGTCATGTCCAACTCTTTATGACTCCTTTCAGGGTTTTCTTGGCAAAGACATAGTCATCTGACATGTCCTCCTTCATCTCATTTTCCATATGAGGAAACTGAGGCAAAAAGGGCAAAGTGACTTTTCCACAGTCATATAGCTAAGAACTGGCTGAGACTAGATTTGAAAAAAAAAGATAAGTCTTCCTGATTTCAGGCCTGGCACCCTATCCACTATACCACCTAGTTTCCCAGGCATTTATTAAGAACTTAATATTTGTGTAAAAGGGAAACTTAGATAATATACTTAAGGTGTGGCCTCCAGGAATCAATTAACTTGATTCCACAATTAAAGTAGACCCAAGTCAGGATGTCTTTTATGGTAGTTTATTTACAATAGGAAGGTTGACAGTAGGGAAAGAGGGAGAGAAAGGAGCTCTGGTTGGACCAGAGGTCCGGCCCAGATGAGGATCTAGAGGTTAATTAAACAAGGTTATTAACTGCAAGGCCTACAACAATTAGAGAGGCAAAGAAGCCTCCTTGTGTTAGAAACTCTGGAAAGGCCAAGGTAGGCTAAAAGGAGTCAGCCTAATTTACCCACATGACAATTCAGAGGGGAAGCTCCCTGAGGTCTCAGCAGAGATCCTTCAGCACCAAGTTCAAAACCTGAACTGCCCCAACAGGAAGTTTACCATCATATTTGAAAGACAGCAGCTTTCATCACTTCCTGGATGTCCAACTCTAATTCAAGTGGACAAATGGCAGCCTCAACACTGTTTTGGACTGCCCAAAGGGCCTTGTTCTTGATTTGTTACTTATTGACATGTGTGGGTAACTCATCTCCCCTCCCCACTAAGGGAGGTGGGGATGACTTTACCTCTGGTGGCTAGAGTTTTAACTATGAATGGCCTTGAGCTAATTCCATTTACACATTTCACAGGCATCATACTAAGCCTGAGTTGTTGAAACTATGGCATGAGAGGGGCCTTCTCTGTTAGCCCTCTTCACCACATGCTCCTGAGGACATTCCTCATATTACTTGACTCTGCCCAGCAGCCCAATAGGAATGCTTCCTCCCTCCTTTGTCTGGAGTAAGGGGGTGGGGGAAGCTCGCATGTGGCAGTTTGGACACTTTGTCACTAAAAAGTTTGCCATCACTGTACTAAGATCTAACAACGAACTAAAAGGGCCAATACTGTTACTGGTCTCAAGGATACCAGGTGTTAAGGATGAGATAAACACAGTAACTAGGGTTTTACTTAAGATACAAAATAAGGAAGAGGAAGACAATATTAAAAAGAATGCACTAGCAAAAAAGGGACTGGGAAAGGTCATGCATAGAAATGATATTTAAACTGAATCTTCAAGAGAAGTCAAGGGTCTGAGAGGTCATAGTAAGGATAGATAAAATTCAAGGCATGAGGGACAGCCAGTACAAATTTTCAAGAGATAGATGACTATTTATGAGGATCATCAACCAGAAAGTTAACCAGTATGCCACTGTGGCTAGATGATAATATGTGTGTGTGTGTGTGTGTGTGTGTGTGTGTGTGTGTGTGTGTGTGTATGAGAGAGAGAGAGAGAGAGAGAGAGAGAGAGAGAGAGAGAGAGAGAGACAGAGACAGAGAGACAGAGACAGAGATAGACAGAGAGACAGAGAGAACCATAGAGAGATACTGGAAAGGTAGGGAAAATGGTTTTAACTAACAGAGGATTCTATGTTTGATCTGTAGGTAATAAGGGGCTACCTGGGTCTTACTGAGTAAGAGAATTCTATAGTCAAACCTACAGTTTTAAAAACATCATTTTAACATATAAGAAGGCTATTTGAGTAGTTCGGGTGGGAGGAGATGATATATAGAATTAAAACTGTGTAAGTTAAGAAACAAGGATCGTATATAACATATAGTGCAAGTAGAAAATATAAGACCTGAAAACATTTTGATATGCAAGTGTGAATTCCAAGATGATTCCAAAGTTGGAAGTCTAGAAGCCTGGGAATATAGTGGTGGTTTCAACAGTAATAGGGAAATTGGGAGAAGGGCAGAGTTTGGGAATAAAAATGAATTATGTTTTCAAAAGAACAAATCTGAAATGCATAGAAGACATTCTGAATGAGATGTCTAAAAGGTATTTCCTGATCTATAAATAAGCCTTAGAATAGAGACTAGGTCTACACACACACATATGCAATCACAAATATGTGTATACACATGCACAATCACATGCATGACACTGAAAGACCTCTTCAATCTTGTAAAAATCTATTTTTCTGAGATTTCAATTTTTTTCAGATGAAAAAAACTATATTTATCAACATTTACATTTCATCCTGGAATACATTCATATAAGCCATGCCTCATGTTTTAAATTTCTCTCCTTTCTTATTTTGACTTCTGAAAATTATTTCTTTCTTTAGACTCCCATACTACTTAATCCATAAAGTTTTACTCTCTTTAAGAAATATATTCATGCTGGGAAGATGGTGACTTAGATGGAGCAAATCTTAAAACCTCCACACCCCTTACACCCCAAGATAGAAAAAAATGTGCTTTGAGAAGAAAAAGGACCAAATCTAATAATGGGACAGTGCAGGGGGAACCCTATTGCAGCACAACTAAAGAGGTACACCAAGAAAAAGGCTTCAATTATTGAACTGTCTGGTCTGAGGGCGTAGAAGGAAAATCCCAGGACACCACCCCCACGTGCTGTGCAGAGTCTCCAGTGGCCTCAGAAATCTCAGGTCAGGTGGGTGCACCAGCCAGGAGAGAGGGCCTTGCTGGTGCCAGATTTGGGGAGTTGAACACAGGCACTGGAGAGGTGACTAGAGGAGAAAACCAAAGAAACACTGTGGGAAGCCTTAAGAGAAATTAGAATCTCAAATAGATATTTTTATCTGGACCCCATCAAAAGGTCAACACAGACTGGCAGAGCCATGTGTTGAACTTTTCTCTTTTTAAAGGTTTAGACTGGACTGGGTTACCTGAGATAAAAATCTGAGATTCCTCTTTTGACTCCTTTTCATAATTCACACCTTTGTTTAAAAAGCATTATAGTCTTATTGAAAAAGCTTTGAGCTCTCAGTAATCCAGCAGTAAGAGGGTTAACACTGTTCCCCTTTGGCCAGGAATGTAGCTGCATGGTATAGCCAAGGCTGAACCCTTAGCAGGGTCATTTTGCTCAGAATTAAAGTAAACAAATAGGCCTCAAAAATATTGTTTAATACCATCAAGGCAGAGAAATTCAGGGGCTTTCCATCCTATCAAAACGTCCCAGACTTCACTTAATGATAACATATGGGTAGGATTTTGGTTTCTAATCAACTCTGCTAGTTGCTTCCATTTTATGGATGAGTTCATTCCATTCACATTCAGAGTTAAAATTATCAACTGTGCATTTGCAGACATTTTGATTCTCTCTCCTAGTCCTGTCCTTTCTTCTTTCACTGTTTCCTTCTATACCAGTCTTTTGTTTTTATTCAGTTCCTATAATCCCCTCCCTTGTTGTACTTCCCTTCCTTCTCCCTCCCTTCTTATTCACCTCTTATTGTTCTTTAAAGCCACGCTGAGCTCCCCCTCAGGCCCTCTCCCTTCCTAGTATTGCTTCCCTCCCCACCAGTCCATTTGTTACTCTTTTACTTCTCTATAGGTCGTGAATAAATTCTCTGCCCCAATGGATCTGATTGTTCTTCTCTATTTAAGTTCTTGTGCTTCCTTATGGAATGTAAATTTATTCCTTTTATTTCTTATTATTACCTTCCTTCCCCCTAGTTTTGTATGTATTTATACATACATACATAAATACATACATATATATGTGTATATATATATGCATATATATATATATGAAAACAAACAAAAAGGAATAAATTTATATTCCATAAAGAAGCACATGGGACCAACAGGAAATATTCAATACTTAAGTGCATTGAAATCAACTTAAAGAGAGAAGAACAATCAGATCCACTGGGGCAGAAAATTGATTCAGGCCCTATAGAGAAGTAGAAAGGTAACAAAAGGACTGGTGGAGAGGGAAGTAACACTAGGAAGGGAGAGGGTGAGGGAAGGTAGCTTAAAAAGATCCAAAAGAAGAATAAGAGGGAATTAAGAAGGGAGAGGGGGAGAAAGGGAAGTACAATAAGGGAGTGAATCAGGGGAACTGATTAAAAACAAAACACTGGAATAGAAGGAAATAATGAAAGAAGAAAGGACAGGACAAGGCAAGAGAATCAAAATGTCTGGGAATAGACAGATGATAATTATAACTCTGAATGTGAATGGGATGAACTCTCCCATAAAATGGAAGCAAATAGCACAGTGGATTACAAACCAAAATCCTACCATATGTTGTCTACAAGAAACACACATGAGACAGACAGACATACATAGTATGAAAATGAGAGGATGGAGAAAAATGTATTGGGCATCAAATGAGAAAAAGAAAGCAGGGGTTGCCATCATGATCTCTGACAGAGCCAAAGTAAAAATAGATCTGGTTAAAAAAGAGAGGAAAGGTAACTGCATCCTAATAAAAAGCAGTATAAACAATGAAGAAATATCAGTACTCAACATGTATGCACCAAATGATATAGCTTCCAAATTCTAAAGGAGAAAGCTAGTGGAGCTCAAGGAGGAAATGTATAGCAAAACTATACTAGTGGGGGACCTCAACCTTCCCCTATCAGATCTAGATTAATCAAAACAAAAAATAAATAAGAAAGAGATTAGAGAGGTGAATGAAAACCTATAAAAATTAGAGTTAATAGATATATGGAGAAAAATGAATAGGAACAAAAAGGAATACACCTTTTCAGCAGCACATTAAACATTCACAAAGATAGACCATGTAATGGGGCATAGAAACATTGCAAACAAATGCAAAAAAGCATAAAAAATAAATGTAAACTTCTCAGATCAAAATGCAATAAAAATAGCTATTAGTAAGAATACATGGAAAGGCAAACTAAAATCTAATTGGAAATTAAATAATATGATTCTCCAAAATAATTTGTGAAAGAACAAATCAGAGAAACAATTAATAATTTCATTGAAGACAAGGACAATGGTGAGACATCTTACCCAAACCTATGGGATAGAGCCAAAGCAGTTCTAAGGCGAAAGTTTATATCACTGAGAGCATATATTAACAAATTGGGGAGGACAGAGGTTAATGAATTTGAATGCCACTTAAAAAACTAGAAAATTAACCAATTGAAAATCCTCAGATAAAAACTAAATTAGAAATACTAAAAATCAAATGAGAAATTAATAAAATAAGAAGTAAAAGAACTTTTGAATTAATAAATAAGACTAGAAGCTGGTATTTTGAAAAAAACAACAGATAAAATAGCAAAGTGCTGGCAAATCTAATAAAAAAGGAAATAAGAAAACCAAATTAACAGTATCAAAGTTGTAAAGGGAAACCTCACCTGTAATGAAGAGGAAATTAAGGCAATCATTAAAAAGTATTTTGCCCAATTATATGGCAATAAATATAGCAATCTAGGTGACATGGATGAATATTTACAAAAATATAAATTGCCTAGATTAACAGCATAAGAAATAGAATACCTAAATAATCCCATATCAGAAATAGAAATTGAACAAGCCATCAAAGAACTCCCTAAGAAAAAATCGCCAGGGCCTGATGGATTCACAAGTGAATTCTATCAAACATTCAAAGAACAATTAATCCCAATACTATACAAATTATTTGATATAATAAGCAAAGAAGGAGGCCTACTAAATTCCTTTTATGACACAAATATGGTACTGATTCCAAAGCCAGGTAGATCAAAATCAGAAAAAGAAAATTCCAGACCAATCTCCCTAATGAACATAGATGCAAAAATCTTAAATAGAATACTAGCAAAAAGACTCCAGCAAGTGATCAAAAGGATTATCCATCATGATCAGTGGGGATTTATACTAGGAATGCAAGGATGGTTCAACATTAGGGAAACCATCCACATAATTGACCATATCAACAGTCTAACAAACAAAAACCAAATGATTATCTCAATAGATACTGAAAAAAGCCTTTGACAAAATATAACACTCAATCCTACTGAAAACACTAGAAAGTATAGGAATAGAAGGACCTTTCCTAAAAATAATAAACAATATATATATTTAAAAACATCAACAACATCATATGCAATGGGGATAAATTAGAAGCCTTTCCAATAATATCAGGTGTGAAATACGGATGTCCATTATCACCTCTATTATTTAACATTGCACTAGAAATACTGGCCATAGCAATTAAAGAAGAAAAAGAAACTGAAGGTATCAAAATAGGCAACGAGGAGACTAAGCTATCACTCTTTGCATATGATATGATGGTCTACTTAAAAAATCCTAGAGAATCAACTAAAAAGTTAGTAGAAATAATCAACAACTTTAGCAAAGTTGCAGGATACAAAATAAATGCACATGAATCATCAGCATTTCTATATATTTCCAACACATCACAGCAGCAAGAGGTAGAAAGAGAAATACCATTTCAAATCACCCTAGACAATATAAAATACTTAGGAATCTATCTACCATAACAAACACAGGGATTATACAAATACAGCCACAAAACACTCTCCAAACAATTAAAACTAGATCTAAACAATTGGAAAAATATTGATTGCTCATGGATATGATGAGCTAACATAATAAAAATGACCATTCTACCCAAATTAATGTACTTATTTAGTGCCATAGCTATGAAACTACCAGATTTTTTTTACTGAATTAGAAAAAAACATAACAAAGTTTATTTGGAAGAACAAAAGATCAAAAATATCAAGAGAAATTTAAAAAAAATGTGAAGGAAGGTGGTAGCAGTACCAGATATTAAGCTATACTATAAAACTGTGGTCATCAAAAGAATATGATACTGGCTAAGAGACAGAAGGCAGGATCAGTGGAATAGAGTTGGGGTAAGTGACATCAGCAAAACAGTGTATCATAAAACAAAGAGCCCAACTATTGGGATAAAAATCCACTATTTGAAAAAAAACTGATGGGAAAATTGAAAAACAATATTGCAGAGATTATGTTTAGATCAACATCTCACACCGTATACCAAGATAAATTCAGAATGGGTGAAAGACTTGATTATCAAGAAGGAAACTGTAGGTAAATGAAGTGAACACAGAATAGTATACTTGTCAGATCTCTTAGAATGGAAAGATTTTAAAAGTAAGCAAGAGTTAGAAAAAAAATTTCAAAATATAAAATAAATAATTTTAATTATATTAAATTAAAAAGTTTCTGTACAAACAAAATCAGAAGGGAAACAACAAACTGGGAAAAATCTTTATAACAAAAAATTCTGACTGAGGTCTAATTACACAAATATCCAAGGAACTAAATCAATTGTATAAAAAAATTAAGCTATTCCACAATTGATAAATGGGCAAGGGACATGAATAGGCAATTTTCAGATAAGGAAATCAAAACTATCAATAAGCATATGAGAAAGTGTTCTAAATCTCTAATAATTACAGAAATGCAAATCAAAACAACTCTGAGGTATCACCTCATACCTAGTAAATTGGCTACAATGAGAGAAGGGGAGAGTAATGAATGTTGGAGGGGATTTGGCAAAATTAGGACATTAATGCACTGCTGGTGGAGTTGTGAACTGATCCAACCATTTTGGATGGCAATTTTGAATTATACCCAAAGTGCAATAAAAGAAAGCCTGCCAGTTGATACAGCCATACCATTGCTGGGTTTGTACCCCAAAGAGATCATAGGTAAACAGACTTGTACAAAAATATTTATAACTGTGCTTTTTGTGGTGGAAAAAAAAACTGGAAAATGAGGGTATGTCCTTCAATTGGGGAATGGCTGAACAAATTGTGGCATATGCTGGTGATGGAATACTACTGTGCTTAGAGGAATAATAAACTGGAGGAATTCCATGTGACCTGGAAAGACTTCCAGGAATTGATGCAGAGTGAAAGGAGCAGAGCCAGAAGAACATTGTACACAGAGACTGATACACTGTGGTAAAATCGAATGTGATGGATTTCTGTTCTAGTAGAAATGCAATGACCCAGGACAGTTCTGAAGGATTTATGGAAAAGAATGCTACCCACAATCAGAGGAAAAACTGCAGGAGTGGAAAGACAGAAGAAAAACAAGTGCTCAACACATGGGTTGATGCGGTCATGATTGGTGATGTAGACCAGAAATGACCACACCAATGCACCTATCAATAATATGTAAATAAGTGTTGATTGATGACACATTTTAAAACCAGTGGAAATGCACATTGGCTATGGGGTCAGGAGTCTGACGGGGTGAATGGGAAAGTAAAAACATGAATCATGTAACCATGGAAAAACTTTTCTAAAAATAAAAAATATTCTATTAAAAAAAAGAAATGTATTCATTTTCTCTCCTTCCTAAGATCTCCTTATATTCACATGAATATTGTGGTACAGAGATGGGGCTATAACAGTTTTGCTGGCTTTGCAGAGTTCTTCTGTCATTTAAGGAGTTTAGAATCTTGGGGAAAAATTTCAGTTGGTCCTGGGAACTCGTGCAAGGAACCACAATCCAGCTGAGCTCCTTCTTGAGATTGAATCCTGGCCTATATTTGCATTTTCTTTTGAGATTTGTTAATTTAGCTAAATCCTTTGAATCTCCCTACCCTACCTTATTCCTACCTTGATTTCCCTTCCTGAGGGTCTGAGAAGAGTGAAAAGGAGATTGGAACTGAGATTTAATTCAATTCTGTGATAGTTTAGTCTTACCCTTGCAACAAATTATCTATTGGATCTTTGTATCCATCTTCCTAACCCTATTGATTACAAACCACATTGAGAGCTGAGTTAAGCAGGTCCTTTCTCAGTCTCATGTTCCTGCTTCCCTTCCCCCACCTGAGGTTCCTCTAAGCCATTGTTAGGTCTACCTTAATCCTCTAACCTGCCAATTTATCCTAGAAAACAATAAACCCCATTTGTGTTTAAACAAGACCTTCTGGCTACTTCATTAGTTAGTTAGTAAGAGAGAGAGGAATAACATACTCTCTGGAGTTTGAGGGAAGCTGAAGGTGTCCATTTTGAAGGAAGTGTTACTTAGATACTAGTCCCTTCCTAATAAGCCTGATAAAAGCCTGAGGTCAGTTTCAAGCGGTCTTGGCTGACTATAACTTGTCTCTGAAAAAGTGTCTTTTACTTGAAGGGATCAGTCTATTTCACTTCAGTGTTTGTCTTTAACCTAGGTCTCAGTCTGTATTTCCTTGCTGCTGTTTGCCTGCCTTAGATTAATTCATCCTCTCCTTTGCAACCCTTGTTACCTCAGTGTTATACTCCCTAAACTCAGACATTCCCTTATTTCTCCTACCACCTCAACTACCAACCTTCATCATTATACCTGCCTCATCCACTATATTGCCTTAATTTCCCTACTACCTAGTCTATTCCCTTGATTACCTCCATCCTTGGGTCCTTTACCTTGCCTTATTCCCTGTTCCTACCAGTTATTACCCCTAGCTTCAGCCTCATATTACATCCTGCAGATTCCTGTATTACAAACTCCAAATCCCCTTATTACACTCTGAATCTCAGTCCAGTTTGTATCACTCCCTCATTCTCTGAGTATCATGCTAACTTTTTCAGGGCATTTTGTTTGTGCATCTGAATCTCAAGCCACAATACAATATTTTATCCAAAGTAAGTCCTATTAAATAATTAATGAAATTCATTATTAAACAAAATTAGATATTGAGATGAAACAAGTAAAGCTATTTTAATATATGGATAGATAAAACCACAGTATATTTTCAGTATTAATATTTTCTCTTCATTATCCCAAAGGATCTGAGTTCTAGTCATTTCTATATAAATTTATTTAGAATTTATTTTAAAATTGTAAAGAATCAGTACTTTGGAAGTAAATTTACATATGACCTCATTTGTTCTTCCTGTAAACATAGCCTCGCCCCAGAGAACTACTCTACACATACCATGTGTTTAGCTAGTCATCAGTCAGGTAGTTTTTGACTTATTAAATAATTTTTCTAATTAAAATCAATTCAATACATGAAATATTTCTCATACCTTTTGGCTATCTATTTTAAGTACTTTTAATTTGTTTTCAAGAAAGATAAAGCACTGATTGTTGTAGAACAAAAAAAAAACAGAAAATCATCCAATAAAAATGTAGAAGAGATTGGATAAAATCAAAATATAAATACGAGGCTAGATATTGTCCATTCCAAATCACTACTGAGCAGATTCATACTTTAAAGAATCAAATAAATTCATTGTTATTTTCCTTCATACACAAAGAGGTACAAAATGAAATCACTGGTGATATTTTTTTGACTTAACCATTTTATTTAATGAGGCAGATTTGTCCAAAGTGGTTGGTCTCACTCTATATTTTAGAGTCATCAATGTCCATTGGCATTACAGAAGATGGTATGGAATGGAGTGAATGGGCTTGGCTTCTTCTTTGTCTAACAAAGCTCTATTTCCTCCACAGTGTCCACTTCTGGTACCTTCATGGCCATTAGATGAGAAGAAATTGTTCTTAACCTACTTTTCTATCAGGGGAAGTCTTCACAATAAGATTAATTGAATAAAAGAAAGGGCTTAGAGCTTTTCTATTTAGCTACTGATATAGAGTTATTTGGAGCCATCGTCAAGATGTATGTAAATTAAAAAGTAAAAGAAACATCCCCAAATCAGTATCAAGTTATTAAATTAGGAATATAAATTTGGAAATCAGTAATTGATGTCTAGAACTTAAAACTCTAGAACTAAGACTAATTCAGGGACAAAAAATAATATAAAGTTTAACCTATGCAGTTTTAGTTGAACAACAGGGTCACAAAAATGGATTAACAATGAGAATAATTATGAGTCTGAAACACATAAATGTGACTAATTATATCATGTGTTCTAGACTATTGCTAATCAATTCATGTTTCTCTGGGCAACTGACCTCCCCAAATGATCAATTTCATTTTTTTTGGTATCGTTTTTTTTTGTTTGTTTTATTACAAATACTACCAGAAAAAGCTTTCATGAGTTTTTAAACTTATTAGGAAAACTTAATAGGAAACTTATGGTGACCTTACTTCCCATATCCTATTTCCCAAGTATGCTATTATTTTGTAAATAGTATTTTATTTTCACCAATTGTATGCAAAATAAATTTTTAACATCCATTAAAAAAAATAAGTGTTGAATTTTCTCCTTCCTTCCCATAAGCTTTACTTTATACCCTTCCACCCCTCCCCCTCTCTGAGTCACTAAGAAATCTACTTTAGATTTTATCTATACAATCACATAAACAATTTTCCATGTTAACCATTTTGTAGAAGAGAAAAAGGAGGAAGAAGGGGAAGAAAGGTGGAGAAGAAAAGGGGAGGAAGTTGTGTATGGAAGGTTAGAAGGCAATGGAAAATAACGGTGATTAAAGATTAAATAAAGCATTTAAAATTTTTAAAAAGAAGCCTTAGATATAGGGAGGCCAAATGACTTTCTTAGATGACAAAATTTCAAATTTGAGACTGAAACACAATTCCTCTGTCTCTCTAGAATGAATTAACTTTTAATAATTTTATTTTGATATGCAAATCTATAAAGAAAAATGGAAACAAAAATATTAATCTGGAAAATATGTTAGAGCAATTCAGTTAAAAATAATAATTACATGGGAGAAATTATGTACAGCATAAGTCAAAATATGACTTGAAAAAATAAGTTCCAAATGGGATTTGGGCATAAAGAGTGATAAATTAAATAAATTCAAAAGTTAATAAAGAATTCATTTATCACATATATAGACAGGATGATTTGATAACTGAACAAGAGATAAAGAAAATGACAGAAGGTAAAATTGTTAATTTACATAATAAAATTTTTTTTCAGTTAAAAAACCTTTTTTGTTTTGTTTTTCAGAAATAAAACCCATTCAAAGAAAGTTAAAAGAGTATTTGGAAAATAAGGAGAAATATTTGTATCAAATTTCTCTAATATTCTTAATTTGAAAATATGTAAGGAACAGATATCCATGTGTAAGGAAAAAAAGCCATCTCACAAATTACACATGGTCAATTGATATAAACAGGAAAGGCACAAAATAGATATGGAAGTTATCAATAATTTTGTTGAAAATTTTACAAATCATTAATAATTAAGGAAATAACAATTTTAAAAATCCAATTTCATTTAATATCCATAAGATTGGAAAGTTAGCAAAATAAAAAATAGTGAATGCTGAAAATACTGTGGGGAAAGAGAAAAGTATTAGATTCTGATAGAACCATGAAACTTCTAAATACAATGTGTAGGCATTCTGCAAAGCACTATAGAACTATGGGCAAGAAGACTGATTTCCTTTGCATACACTTTGACCCAGCAATACTTAAATTTGTTCTATACCCAAAGGAGAACAAAATAAAGAGCAACAAGATTCTTATGTACAGAATTATTTATAGCAACTCTTTTGTGTAATGGCAAAGAATTAGAACCTGGAGGGTGGAGTGCCTTTGTGTTTGAAAAAAAAAGAAAACACAACAAACCATTGTATATTACTATGATCAATTATAAATGTTCCATAAAAATAAGAAGGTCAATTTGAGAAAAAAATGAAAGAAAGGAAATAAACCTTACTAAGCAATATGTGAGGATTTAAAATTAAGCGTTTGGTTAAATATATGAAAATTCTAAGATAGTACTGTGGTTGCCAATTTAAAACTATTGTAGTTCAAGTCAGTAGGTAGAGTAAGGAGTCTAGTTTATGACCCTAAATGTTCCTCTGGTCTCTGGCTCAACTCACACAGGGTTTGTTAATCCCTCAGCTGGAGGACTCAGTGGTGAATTAAACAAGGATTCAATCCATGTAGCTTTCTCCAAGAAGGGAAGGCCTCTCTGGAACTAATCTCTTCAGAAGCCAGGAAAGGAGGGTCAGTTTCTCTCCCACCCAAGCTGAAGCTCCAAAGAGGAATATCCATGAGCAGTCTTACCAAAGCAGTCCAAGAGCCAGAGTTCCAGGTCAAAGACCCAAGTTATAGCTCCAAGCCTCAATCCCAGTCCAAGATCCTCTAAGCCCCACGTTTCAGGCCAAACACCTCTTGGACAGGAAATTCAGGACCATTTATAGTCCTTTTCCACATCACTTCCTATCCCTTTCTCCATTTTATGGGAGCCAACTACCATCTTTAAATTTGCTTGTCACTAAGGGGTGGTCAGTCCCTCTGGGGTTTTCACCTACTTTTAGTGAGTGGCTTGTGAATATCCTCTACTTAGTGTTAAGTATGTGTATTTTCAGTTTTTGTTGATTAATTTAAAAATAGGCAAGGGGAGAGTTAATGCTATCTTCACAAATGCATATGGGCTGGGTTTTGTTATAAGTAGTTCTCAAACATTGTCTCCCTTTATCTTCATAATAATTTTTGGAAGTAAATTCTATTCTTTTCTCATTTTCTTATTGAAATAGCTTAGTAGACAGAGGTTAAGTGCCTTGCTCTAGTCAAAAAGCTATTAAATTTTTGAGGCTTAATTTTGATTGTGCTTTATTTTTCTGATTAAATGCTTAGAATTTTATTCACTGCACTCCCTGATTGTCTTTTTGGGAAGGAAGAATGAGAAAACCTCTATGAATTGATATAATGTATACAGAATGAAGAGAAAAAATCATATAATAACATTTCTTAAAAAACGAAGTAGGGTGACTTCAGAAATCTGATTTACAAAATGAGAAATTATTCATTCCAAAGGGGAAAAATGACTTACTAATGTCACAATGTCATGTTTGATACTGGACTAAAAACTGCTAACTCTTGTGACTCAGACTATCTGTATACTAAACAGAATTTCATTTGAGCTTATGGGTTAGAAGTTTGAGAGCCCAAGATGTGTGGACTCACTTCTGATGTGAAATAGAATAATATAATTGTAAAGTTAAACAAAGGAGATATAGAGAAAAAAAGCTATCAACAAATTAGGACAACTATTCCTTAAAAAATAGAAAAAACAACAACAACATTGGAATAAATGTATTTTTCCTTAATGTGATGTCATCTATCTAAAATAATTAGCAAGTATTATGTATGATAGGGATAAAGTATAACTGTAAGGAATTAGAATTTAGGGTTTGACTAAATATGTGAGAATTCTAAATTAATATTTTGGTCACCGATTTAAAAACATTATAGCTCAAGCCAAAATGTCTTTTAGTAACTTTATTTAAAAAGAGGTGGAAAGAGCAAAAGCAGAAAAAGACAAAAAGATGGTAGAGAAGGTGTCTAGCCTATCACACTAAATATTGCTCCTGTGCTTAGCCCAGCTTGGCAGGACTTTTTAATCCTAGACCAGAAGACGTGGAGTTCCACCCACATTGCCTTCTCCAAGAGGGGAAGGCCTCACTGGAACTAATCTCTCCAGAAGCCAGAAAAGAAAGGCCAGCTACCCACTCACCCAAGCAAAGCTCCAAAGGAGCATGTCCAAGAACAGTCTTACCAGAATTAGTCCAAGACCCTCCACGCCCCAGATTCAGGCCAAGGACAACTATAGCTGAAGAAATTCAGGACTTTTTATCATCACTTCCTGTCCCTTCCCCTCTTCACAGGGGCCAATAACAGTTTTCAAATTTCCTAGCACTGTCCATGAGGGCAGTGTCTGTGGGATTCACTTCTCACCCTCTAAAAGTGTCAACTCTTATTAAAGGATTCACAAGTTTCTAATTGATTGGGTTAAAAGGGTAGAGCTCTTCATGTAAGTGACTTCTCTTACTTGATGGCTAATAAAGTGTTAAACAGGGATTAAGTATGAATTAAGTATGGGTTAAGAAGATTGATTTAAAACAAAGAGAATAAATAATTCCCTTTCACAAAACCCTACCAGATAAAATATGGGGTGCAACAAGCATGCTCATTATCTTTGCTACTATTTACTCTTGTACTAAAAATGCTAGCTATAGCAATGCAAGTAGAAAAATAAATTGAGGAAATTAGAATAGGCAATGAGAAAACAAAGTTATCCTTCTGTGGTGATGATATGATGGTATAGATAACCCCACAGAATGAACCCAAAACTCAATTGATTATTTTTATAGCTAAGTTGCAAGATTTCAAATAAAACTACATGAATCATCATTTCCATTTACCACCAACACAGCATAACAAAAGGAGATGGAAAATAAAATTTCGTTGAAAATAAAAGTAGACAATATAAAATATCTGGGGTCATACCTATCAAAAAAACTCAACAATTATATGAACACAATTACAAAAGACTTTTCACAGAAATAAAGTCAGAACTAAAAAGTTGAAAAAAACATATTAATCGTTCATGGGTAGGCTGATCCAATATAATAAAAAATTACAATCCTGCTTAAATTGATTTACTTATTCAGTGTCATTCTATTCAAACTACCCTAAAATTATTTCATATAGGTAACTAAAATAACAAAATCCAACTGGAAAAACAAAAGACCAAAAATATAAGGGGTATTAATGAGAAAAAAAAATTAAAACGACATCTAGCCATATCAGATCTCTACCTCTACAACAAAGTGATAATTATCAAAAGGATCTGGTACTGGCTAAGAAATAGAATGATGGTTCAATGGTAATACACATACAGCAGTAAAAGGACCATAGTAATTTAATATTTAATTAACCTAAAGGTGCACGTTTTAGGGGTAAGAACTCAATCTTTGCCAAAAAAAAAAAAAAAAAACAAAGAAAAAAACTAAAACTACTGATAAAACTGGAAAACATTATGGCAGACACTAGACATAGGCCAACATCTCTCACCATACTCCAAGATAAAGATAAAATAAAAAACAAAAAGTTAAAATACAGAAATAAAGTGTGATGCCATAAACAAATGAGGAGAACACGTAAAAGTATACCTGTAGACTTATGGATAAGAAATAATTTATGATCAAACAAGACATAGAGAACATTACAAAAAATGAAATGAGTAATTTTGATTATATTAAATTCAAAATGTTTGCCAGACAAAAACAATGCAGCTAAGATTATAAAGGAAACAACAAATTTGGTGGGGGGTTTGAGATGGGGGTGGATTTTATAACAAGTGACTCTGACAAGGTCTCCTTTCTCAGATATATAGAGAAGTGAATCAAATTTATATCAGTACAAAGCATTCCTCAATTGGTAAATGGTTGAAGAATATTGTTATAATTAAAATTGATGAGGGCCGAGATCAAAAGGAAGAATAGTATTTTAATAAAAGCCATGCTGATAGAGATAAACTGACCACCCGCCTATAAGAAACCTATTACAACCTCACCCTCAGCCATTACCTTTCCCTCTCTCCGCTCGCTCAGGTAGCTAAAGAGGAAGTCCCAAGTCACTACCCCCTACTTAAAACAGTCCCTCACCTTGAATACGTAATCCAAAACAGGAAACTCAGGAAACCCATTGGACCACAGGAAATGTAGTTTTAAGGACCCCCACAGGTCCACAGAAGTTTGTCAAATACTATATTGAGGTTCAATCCTCCCAAATAGAACCCCAGGTGATTTTAACTAACACAATATGAATAAGCAGTTCTCAGAGGAAGAAATTAAAACTATCTAGAGTTGTATGAAAAAATGATCCAAATCACTATTGATTAGAGAAAGGCAAGTTAAAACAACTCAGAAATACTGCCTCCCACCTAATATGACCAAAAAGGACACTCATAAATGTTGTAGGGGATGTATAAAAATTTGACAATAATACAGTGTTGATGAAACTTTGAACTGATAATCATTCTGAAGAAACATTATGGAACTATACGCTAAGGGACATAAGGCTATGTATATCTTTTGATCCAGGCATATCACTACTGGCTTTGTATCCCAAAGAGATCAAAGATAAGAGAAAATAACCTACCAATACCAAAAAAAATATGTTAACACCTTTTCTGTAGTGTCAAAAAATAGCAACTGAGGTGGTATCTATTTCTGTCACAGCATAAGCAATATAAAAATATGAATTTCAGGAAAGCACTAGCATGATTCTCATAAGACTATTGCTCTAGGAAGAAGAGAGGGAAAGAGAAATTGATCATAAAATATCATAAAAACAATTGTCAAAAAGAGTTTATCACTGTAATAAAAAAAAGTTAAAAAAGAAATTTTATCACAGGAAGTGATGTAATGATAGAAAACAGTTGATTATTCTCCTACCACCATGAGATGTTAATGTATGCTTCACTGAAATATCATGGCTGAGTTGGATTCACAAATATTCAGTGGCCAAATGGGCTATCCAACTTAGAGAACTAAGTCATCACAAATTTGAACCTTGTCACAAAAGATTTTTTTTTTGTAATTAACCTATAACCAATCAAGGGTTTGATTTATTGACAAGTAGTCAGATAATTTTTATATCAAAAAGTGGAATGCACAGAAGCATATATTCACTATCTAGCCATTAAATAAGATTGCCTATCTATCCTGCCAATGTGGATCTCTCTAGAAAGAACCTTTAAAAATCAAAACTCTAATCAATACAGAAATATTAATACACAATTTTTTAAACCCTTGTACTTCGGTGTATTGTCTCATAGGTGGAAGATTGGTAAGGGTGGGCAATGGGGGTCAAGTGACTTGCCCAGGGTCACACAGCTGGGAAGTGGCTGAGGCCGAGTTTGAACCTAGGGCCTCCTGTCTCTAGGCCTGACTCTCACTCCACTGAGCTACCCAGCTGCCCCCATCAATACACAATTTTGAAGATCATTCTATAGGTTATAAATGCATTAATATTTTTATTGAGTCAGCACAAAGACATCGAGCCTTGTAGAAATAATACTAGACCATGTCTAGCTTCACATCACATTCAGTTTTCTATCTGATCCACCTTGCGATGCATCCTTGGAAGAGGTACATATTACTTCATCTTCAACCAGATTTTTTTTAAATTTTAAACCCTTAACTTCTGTGTATTGGTGGAAGAGTGGTAAGGGTAGGCAATGGGGGTCAAGTGACTTGCCCAGGGTCACACAGCTGGGAAGTGTCTGAGGCCAGATTTGAACCTAGGATTCAACCAGATTTTTAACTACTGATTTAGAGAAGTGTATTCAAGTAGATGATTTTTTTTCTTTTTAGCACTGATTTATTCCATTTCAATAAACTGCCATATGGAACAACTCATTATCTTTGGAAGGTAGCATGATATAAGGATAGCATTTGAATGAAAGTTTCTGAAAAGTAATTGGAGCAATGAGACTGAAGGTCAGTAGAGAGATTGTGGAAGGGTAGTAGATCTTAGAATCATCAGCAAAGAGATTGTAATTTAATTTGTGAGATTTAATGTGATCATCAAATTAAGTAATATAGATGAAGAAGACATAAGGATAAGTGACAGAATCCTCAGGGACACCACTGGTTAGAGGAAATGATCTGGGGGTAGATTCAAGAAAGAACAAGGATTCATCAAATATATGAGAGAAAAGGCAAGAGAGAGTGACGTCCTGAACCTAGAGAGAAGAGAGTATCAGGTGGTGAGGGTGATCAGCGTTGTTAAAGGCAACTAAGAGATCATTAGTAACTTAGAAGAGAGAAATTTGGGGGGAATTATGAGGTTAGAAGCCAAATTACAAAGAGTTAAGAAAAGAGTGAAAGCAAAGAAAATGAAGGAAACTACTGAAAATGACCTTTTCAAAGATTCTTGATTAGAAAGAGCAGAAGAATAATTGAATAATAGGCAGCAGGGATGTAAGGGTCAAGGTAAGATTTTCTCAAGATAGAGATGGTATGGGTATATTTGTAGGAGAAAGAAAATGAACCAATAGAGAAGAAGAGATTGAAAATGAATAAATGAATATAGGAGGCATAGAGGGAAATTAATGATAGGCAATGGGATTGAACCTGAACAGGTGGAGAGATTAGCCTTGCTAAAGAGTAAGGTAACTTCTTTATGTAAGACGGAGATTAAACAAGAGAAAATGGCAGGAGGCGCCAAAAAGATATGGAAAAGAGGAGGTAATTTTATATTAGATGGTATCATTTTTTTCTGTAAATTATAGGGCAAGATTGTCAGCTAAGATAAAGGGAAAGAGTGAACCATGGAAGTTTGGAGGAGAGACAAAAAGGTTTGAAATGCTATTGTTAAATGTAGGATAGTGAGTTGTCAAGGGAGGCATAGTAGACTTGGCTAGTAGCAGCAAGGACCCATTTTCTATCTATATGGGCTCTCTTTCTCTGACTGTGTCTCTATCTCTGCCTTTGACTCTGTCTCTGTCTCTATCTCTGTATCTGTCTTGATTTAGGCAAGTTGAAACCACTCTACTCCAGTCTCATCTATTAAATGTAGATGTTGTATTAGATGTACAATGAAGTTCCTTTGATACTATAACTTCCAAAAATTAATTTTCCCCTAGGTCACACTCTAGTCCTTTATGTATGTTATCCTTTTTTTAAAAATATAAATTCTCTAAGGATAAAAATTGTATCCCTTTTGTATTTGTATTCCCCAGACTTAGCACAGTGTCTAACACATATTTAGTATTTAGTTTTTATTCACTTAACCATTCATTTGTAACATTAATAACTGTTGCTTTCCAACTCAGTGGACTTCTAAGATTATGCTTAATCATCTGAAAATACATAAAGAATAGGAGTCACGTATGACCATCAGGAAGCTGCCAGGGCATTCTTGTTCAAAGTGCTGGACCCTTTCAACATGTGGTCAGACCAAAACAAGAAAGTAAGCTTTGCTTATGCTCTGTTCACCCCTCATTACATATGAATCTTACAGGAATTATGGGCTATGTCCAAGTAAGGCAGCCATAGTAAAGTCCCATGATAAAAAATTCCAGGGAACCTGAGGGCATTATAAAGATTTGATAGTACTCAAGGAGAAAACAAAATGGAGATTCACATAGACTAAACTGCAGGGACCTGAACTTTAAACTTTGTTTTTCAAACCTTGAGGTAGCATGGGCTATTAGAAAGATTTTCTGTTGTTGTTGTTCTCCAAAGAATTACATTTAATTCTTGCAAAGACACATACTACATGTATTCTTGGGGCAAGATGCTTTACTTTTACCTCACTGGAATGGAAGAAATATTACTTTCTGGCTCTAAATCCTTTGTTTCTCTTCCATAATTTTGTATGTGAGTGGTTCTAAAATAAACTTTAATAAAATTCATGCAAAAAAGTTGCTTTTATTATTATTGTTAAATATTTACTAGTACATGAATTCTATAAACTTCAGTATTTTGATACTCAACAAATAGTTTCACAATTTCAAAGTTAAAGAAAATTCACTGGAAGTCTTGCAAGACCTTTCATCAGTATTTGGATCATCTTGAACATTTTCTTTTTTATTGTACTTACCACTAAACTTCTTTTTTGTCCCTTAAAAATAAGTTGATCAGTCTACTATGCTGTTATTTATTATCATTCTCCATCACAGTAGATGCAATTGACCATGAAAGTGTGCATTAAATGTTTGGTTATAAAATATTGCATCCCTGCCATGTACTGCAATGACACAATAACACACCATTGAGCATAGTTTAATTAAAAGCTATCCTATCTGAATGACACATTGAATGGTTCAGAATGCAAGAGCAAAACCAGGAAGTGCAATAAAGAGTGAAGGCAAAAATCTTAAGGCGTAAGATTTAATTAATTTCAACCATCTGGCCATCTCTCTACAGGAGCAAAAGTGTAACTGCTTAGCAAGGACCTGCATAGGGATTCTAAAGAATAAAGTTTGTAAGTTTTCATCTGTTTTCTTGATGTGTTTTACATGGATGGGCTTAGAAAATACCTGGGAAGGAGACTCTTGAGTTTATGGATACTTTCCTCCTGGTAACCTAACCATATGTTTCAACTTGCTATGTTAAATCTATGAGTTAAAAAAGAAAGCATTATCCTTTGGTCCTTGCCCAGAGGTTTGAATAAAACTCTTCTTTACATGATGTGAATTGTGGGTGAAAAAAGTACTTTATCTGAATATATATGTGTGTGTGTGTGTGTTATGAGGAAGAGTATATTTAGTGAAACTGGCACCCAAGCTGTCAAGCCCAGGAGAGAGTGGATTTGTCTCCCAGAGGAAACACCTGCCAGTGGGGACATTCAAGTTGAGCCAGAGGATCAGACTTGGGTTGGTGGACATCCTAAGCTGTTTAAAGCTCCTTGGTTTACCCTTTGGGATTAATTTGGCTGGAACCTATGCTCTTGGAATATACTTGGACTGAAACATTTTGAGCTACTGATCAAGACCATCAGACCATCTATGTGAGATCCCATTAGTCCTTTGTGTCCTGGTGGCCTACATAGTGTAGTGTAGGGATTTCTCAGATCTTTAACCTTTAACCCTGAATTGATCCCATAGTGTTTTAGAGTAGTGTGATCTCTCCCACATCTTTTAATCTTGTTGACTATTTAAAAAGTGTTTTTTTAATTCTTATTGTGTTTTTCCTTCTAGAAGTAAGGTATCCTTGTACGTTTTAATCTAAGTGGCAGTTGAATCCCAAATATCATTCACTCTCATTGTCACAGCCTCCATTATAGCTCTTAACAGTATTGGTATTACTCCCATACTTACTGATAAACTATAAGTATTATTAAACTCCACTATGAATTAATTATTCATAATATATAACAATAATTAACAATAAAAATTAACAATACAGCAAAGAAAAGAATAAAAATTAACACTACAGGCAAAAAACTGGAAAGAAAATGATTAAAACCCCTTCTCATGAGGTTGTTAAATGTCCAAGAATATTATAAGACCTTTAAAGAAAGTTGTCAATGATTTCAGTGGGGGAGCAGTTTGATCTGATGGGTTGTAATGTTGGTGTCTCTGCCAACCACTGAGAGTCTCAGATGGAGGATATAGAAGACAATCTTGGTGTAGGATGTGAGATGTTGTTCTAGAACCAATCTCTCCAATACTGTTTTCCAATTTTCTCAGCAGTTTTTAACAAATAGTCGATTTTTGTCCAAAAAGCTGGGCTCTTTGTGATTATCACAGACTGTCTTACTGAGTACTTACCCCAAGTCAATTCCACAGATCCTCCCTAATGTCTCTTAACCAGTACCATATTGTTTTTGATGATTTTCCCTTTCAAATTGCACCTCCAATGCAAACAGTATGGAATATTTAAAGTCTGGTACTCCAAATCCCCAGCAAAAAGACACTGGGACCAAAGAAGATGAAAGACTTCAGGAGCAACTCTGGCCATTCACCTCCAGGTCCCCTTTAGATATCTCCCACCTGGGCCAAAGGACTTGCACGAAGAGATCCTTATCTCCTGTGGACTCAGCCAAGGATTCCTTGGTTTCAGCATGGAAAAACAGGGAACAATAAAACATGTGCTATGTAGCCAGGCAATCCAGTGGCAACAGCTATGAAGAAGCTGTTTCTCAAGGCTCCTCCTATCCAGTAGTCCTGCAGGAGGACTCTGGTCAAGAAGTTGAACCCCACCCCTCACAGGGATTAATTCCATCCAGGAGACTCAGTCACCTTCACAGCTTCCCTTTCATTACAATCACTTGGACCTAGTTGTTGTAATCATCAATTTTTTTCCCTTCTACTTCTCCACCAGCCATGCCTTCTGAATCTAGTTCAGATACCCACATCACACAAGGGAATTGATCACCTTCCCTCTCAAATTGCACCTCCAATGTGAATATGGAATGTTTCCAGCCTGGCAATCTAAAGCCTCACTAAGGAAGCAACAGGACTGAGGAAAAAAAAAGACTTAAAGACCAGCTCGGCCCATCCAGGTTCAGATCCCCTTCAGAGGTCTCCCACCTGGGGCAAAGAACTTCTAAGAAGAGATGCTTATTTCCAGCAGACTCAGACAAGAATTTATTGGCTTCACAATGGACAACCAAGGAACAAGTAGACAAATGCCTAATTGCCAGTGAATCAAGGGGCTACAGAACCCAAGAAGTTGTTTGTGAAGGCTCATTCTATCCAGCAAGCATGCAAGATGACACTGGTCAAACCAAAGAAGAGGTCATCCCCAATCCCTGGAATTCCATCCAGGAGAAGCAGCCACTTTCAGAGTTTCTGTTTGACTCAAATGCCTTGAACCTGGATGCTGTGATATATCAATTTTTCATTCCATTTCTCCCCCTGCCATGCCTTATGACTCCAGTCAATATTCCCACATCACACAAGGGAATTGGCTACCTCTCTCAAATTGTACCTCAAATATGAACAGTATGGAATGTTTCCAGTCAGTTAATCCAAAGACCCAGCAAGGAGGAACTGAGATGGAGGAAGAAGAAAGACTTCAAGAGCAACTCTGCCCATCCTGCTTCAGGTCCCTTTCAGATGTCTCCCAACTGGGACAAAAGACTAATAAGAAGAGACGCTTTTCTCCAGTGGATTCAGTTAAGGATTTCTTGGCTTCATCATGGAAAGTCAGGTAACAAGAAGACAGGTGCCTTGTAGACAGTGAATCCAGTGGCAACAACTCCGAAGAAGCTGTTACTGAATCCTCCTGCTACCTAGTAGGCCTGCAGGAGGACAATGGTCAAGCAAAATAGAAGAAGAACCCCACTCTCTGGGATTTTGTCTTTGAGACCCAGCCACCTTCAGAGTTTTCCTTTGATTCCAACCTGTATCCTGTGATCCATCAATTTTCCCCTTCCACTTCTCCACCTGTCATGCCTTACTACAACTGCCCAGATATTTCCCATCACACAAGGGAGCTGTCCACCTTCATTCTCAACTTGGACCTCAATTGGGAACCACAGGGACTGTTTTGAGTCTGGCAGTCCAAAGCCTCAATGAGCAGATGCTGGGACCAAGAAAGAAGAAAGACTTCAAGAGCAACTCTGCCCAGATTCCTCCAAAATTTATTATTTTTCTTTTCTGTCACATTGGCCAATCTGCTAAGTGCAAGGTGGTACCTCAGAGTTCTTTTGATTTGTATTGCTATAATCAGGAGGGATTCCCTGTTGAACATTGCACAATATTGCTGATCCTACCTGCAACATTCTTCCAGTTCTGCTCATTTGACAATACATTTGACAATACACCAGAAGTCTTGCCAGCTGTTCCTGAGAGCAAGCTGATGAGCATTTCTCATAGCCCAATAGAATGCCATGCCAATGTGATACCACAGCTTGTTGAACCATTGTCCACTTGATGGGCACCTGTCCCATTTCTCATTCCTTGCCTCAGAAAAGGAGTTATCTGCTCAAAATCTTTTTTTCCCACATAAAGGCCATTTCTATTTTCCCTTGATCTCTATGGGATATAGTCTCCATAGGCTACACCCCCTTCCCCCATAGTGGTATTTGCCCAGTGAAAGGATATGCAAAGTGATCTGCCTTCAGGGTATTTGGAAGAAATTCCTCCCATCTGCCCTCTAGGCAGGGGCAAGACCTGCATTGGCTCAACCTTCTGTAGGACAAACTGCTTGTTTGCCTGATACAAAGTTGGAAACTGGCTGGGGCCATTGGCCATGCTAAATAAAGCTTCTGATAACCATGGGGGTGAGTTGGGTGAATGGTAGACACCAACTGGACATGAGAAGTTAGCATTCTCTTTGGTCTCTCTCTGAGGACTCCTCAGAGCATCTGTGCTTCATCATATCCATAGCCAGGAGAGAGGAATCAAGTGGGAAGCAATTCCAGTCAGTTAAAGAAATAACCACAATAAGAAAAAGAAGAAAAGTAGATAAGTTTGAGAAAATGCTTACTACAAGCCATGCCCTCTGCTAAGTAGACTTAAGGGATATGATCCTTACAGCAAGACTGGGAGATGGATCCAAAGAGAATTTTCTTCTTTATCCCTTAGGAAAAAGAGACAAAAAGAGGAAGCTCCCACAAATCCAATCCAACTGGACTGACAATCTACTCAGGATGAACTTGAAATCTCCATTTCCCAAGGGCCATTTGCTGGCAGCCCCTTGGATGGCACCATTCATGGTTTCTAGTGACCCCCCATGCCAAAAATTCCATTGCATTGCTATTAGTATCAAAGCTCATTACATATGAGTGTGCCATAATGTTCAAGTGTTTGTGTAGAATGTTTTCCTGATTCTTCTCATTTCATTCTGCATCAATTCCTGGAGCTCTTTCCAGTTCACATAGAAATCCTCCACTTAATTATTCCTTTCAGCTCAATAATATTCCATCATCATCAGATATCACAATTTGTTCAGTCAATCCCTAATCAAGAGAATCCCACTCATTTTTCAATTTTTTGTGACCACAAAAGGTATAGCTATAAATATTTCTGTACTTTTAAAAATATTTTTGGGGTTCTTTTGCCTGGCAGGATGACAGATATCTTGGATTTGCAAACAACAGTTTATCAGCCATAGAACAAAGAACCCAGCCAGTTGGCAGTAGATGATACAATCCTCTACCCTACATAACTTAGTTGAATATCAGTGCTTCACTGTGGATTATTTTCAACAACTGCCTGACAAAAGCTCCACTGAAAAGGGATGGAATTCTGTGAGAGGTCAAATGACCTAGTAACAGTCCCCTTGGAATCAGTTGGCCTTGATGAACTAGGAAGTTGACCATGACTTTCTGGGACCTTAATAGTGTTTACAATCCAAGTGCAAGCTTAATCTTGAAGTGATTGGATCAGCTAGGCTTGATTTGAAGATCTGACTATGTTAACAAAGAAATCATGACTTTGTCCTCAAAAAGGTAGGTTACCAGCTTAATAAATAAAGACTGTCAGAGGCTTGTAGATTTAACAGGGTTTATTGGATAAGTTGAAGGAAAGGGAAACTGAAAGATGGGAGAGAGAGAAATAGTTGAACCCTATTGAGCTTTTAACCTATAATAAGTATAATTAATTAGGATGATATATAAATAGAAATTTGACCTAGGTGCTGAGTCCAGGGACTTTGAGAGTCTCCCCTGCCTCAGAAGCTATTATAGATTTTTGGAGATGTTGATGATGAAATGTTGATGAATATTCTTGTTAGATGATTAAGGCTCAGCTGCCTTATCAATAATGGAGTAATTGGTATAATTAGCAAAGTAATCTGAACCGTGCCTGTCTATACCAAACTACCCTCCTCCTGGGGCCTGGACAGTAGACAACCTCCTGCCTCTCTAACCCAGAGAAAAGAGAACCCAGAGGCTGTTCAGCTTTCAGTATTTATAGAATATCTTCCAACCAAAACTTGGCATCTGCTACCCCCTGCCAGCTGGCTGGGTTCTTTGTTCCATGGTTGACAAACTGTTGTTCACAAATCCAAGATGGCTGTCATCCTGCCAGGCATAACAGTACAAGCCCAGTAGTGGTATAGCTGGTTCTATGAACATGCAATCTTTTAAAGCCCTTTTGGCATTATTCCAAATTGCCCTCCAGAATGATTGGATCAATTCACAACTCTACCAGCAATGTATTAGTGTTCCAATTTTACCACATCCCCTCCAACATTTATTATTTTTCTTTTCTGTCACATTTGGCTAATCTTCTAGGTGTGAGGTGGTACCTCAGAGTTGTTATGATTTGCATTTCTCTAATCAGGTAGGATTTAGGACACTTTTTCAAGTGACTATTGATAGATTATATTCTGCATCTGAATACTCCCTATTCACATCCTTGACCACTTGTCAATTGAGAAATATCTCGATTTCTTTTAAATATGACTTAGTTCCCTATAAATTTGAGAAATTAGATGTTTGTCAGCAATTTTCTTCATAAATTTTTCCCGGTTCGTTGTTTCCCTTATAAGTTTGATTACATTGGTTTTGTTTATACAAACTCTTTTTAAATTAATATAATCAAAATTATATATTTTACATCTTGTAATGTTCTCTTTCTTTTACTGGTCTTAAATTCCTTCCTTTCCCACAGATCCTTACCAGTACACTATTCTACGTTCGCCTGATTTATTTATGATTTCACTCTTTATATTTAAGTAATTTACCCATTTTGAATTTATCATTGCATAGGGTGTAAGATGTTGATCTAAACCTAATTTTCCCCATACTGTTTTCCAATTTTTCAAATTTTCAACAGTTTTTGTCAAATAATGGTCTCTTGTCCCCAAAACTGTGACTCTTTAGTTTATTGAGCACTAGCTTGCTGAAATCATTCACGAAGCCCCCAGTAGTGAGAGTAGGCCCCACTAAAATTACAATCATAACTTAGACACAGTCAAACACATAACTGAGGCATCACATGAGGGGCCCAAACTTGCCTTTTCCACCCCTCTCTGAAAACATTGAAAGCTCTTCCAAGAAATTACAGATTCAGGAATTCTGTGAGAATCTTGGTTAGATGGTTTCACTCTGACATGTTGAATTATCACCTACAGAAAACTCTGTTTGGAGCCACTCAGTTTGTCTAAATCCATTGTCTCCATCCTGTGAAACATTGCCTTCCATTGTGAGTGATATAATCTCTCTCCTTCATTCAAATCCTCCATAATTATCTTCCTGAAATACAGAGCTTTGTTATTGATCAGCAAGTGACCTGTGAGTCTGTCTGTAAGTTTGTCTGTGACTCTCCTGATCCCAACTTCATCCATCTTATCCCATTCTATGACCTACAAATAACTTGAGCTTGTATTATCACATTTACCATTAGTTTATTCCATTGTTCTGCTCTTCTATCTCTTAGTATCAGATTGTTTTGATGGTCAACACTTTATAATGCAGTTCATGGTCTGGTACTGCTAGACCACTATCCTTCATATTATTTTTCATTAGTTCTTCTGATATTCTTGATCTTTTGTTCTTCCATATGAAACTTATTATCATTTATTTTCTATGAAATTTTGGTTGTTTGAGAGGTATGTCACTGAATAAGTAATTAATTACATAGGATTGTCATTTTTCTTATATTTATATTAGCTCATCCTACCAATGAGGAATCAATGTTTTTCCAATTGTTTAATTCTAGCTTTCTTTGTATTAAAAGTATTTTGCATTTGTTTTCATACAATTCCTGAGTTTCTCACTTTTTTCAATGCTTAATTTGGCTTTTCTCTCAATATTATATGGAAACAGTTTTTAATTTTATTTTAATGACTTTTGGATTTCAAATTCATTCCTTTCTCTCTACTCTCCTTGAGAAAGCAATCACTTTAGTATAGATTATATATGGGAGGTCTTAAAAACATCTTTCCTATTGGCCATGTTGCAGAAGAAATCAACAGGCAAAAATAAAGGGAAAAAAAACATGAAAAACATTTAAGTATGCTTTGAACAACATTCAGACCTCTCCAATTCTTTCTTTGGGAATGGACAGCATTTTTTATCATAAGTCCTTCAGAATTTTCCAATATCATTATATTCTTGAGAATCAATAAGACATTTACAGTTGATCCTCATACAATATTGCTATTACTGTGTATAATGATCTCCTTGACCTGTTCATTTCACTTTGCATCAATTCATATGAATCTTTCCAGGTTTTCCTGAAACATGGATGCTTTTTTTTTAAATATACTTTGGAGGACTGTTTAAGTTACATAAAAATAAGAACTTAGTTTCAGAGATCCCCTCCAGGTCAGAGATTATGTTTTGTTTTATCTTCTGCATCATCTTACACAATTGTCTAAATATAGTAGCTACTGTTAAAAGTAATAGCTAGTGTGGAGTCAGTCAACCAAAGAGTAGGTGAATCGGCTAGTATAGATTGAATATAGGATTCCTGAAAAGGAATTACCTTCATAGCTCTTACCATTCTTTTGCCTTAGAACACATACTCAGTATCATATTTGAGACAGATGGTAAGGGTATTTTGTTTGTTTGTTTTATAGGAGAGGCCAGCAAAGTGGCTCAAAGAATAGAGAGCCAAACTCAGAAATTAGAGCTTCTATGTTCAAACCTGGCTTCATACACATCCTAGTAATCAGACCTTTGGCAATTCATTTAACATCAATTGTTTGCCCTTAGGGACCTTCTGCTTTAGAAATGATATATTGATTCTAAGACAGAAGATAAGGTGTCTTTTATTTTTAAATGAATTGTCTTGGGATAAGGAAGGGGAAGAGTGATTCTCTCTGTATCTATTGACCATAGAATGAATATATGAACTACAAAAGATAAAAATATCTGGCGTTTTGTTTGGTTTCAGTAGCTGTGTCCCAAAGGGCTTATAACTGCATTAGTCTAGAGCAGTAGTGGCTGGCTACAATATCAGCATTGGGATCTGAGACGTACAATGAGAACAAACAAGCTAAACCAAGAAACTACTTAACAGAGCCTATCAAATGTAGCCTAGAATGAAGTCCTAAATATAGATTCTACAAAGATATATAACTTTCCGAGCCTAGCAGAATAATAGATAAATGGAGGCTCATGTGGAATCTTTGAACAGAGAAAAGGTTTTGCCATAATTAGTAGTTTGGACTCATCTTTTAGTCTTCTGTTTTCTTGACATGTTTGCCTATCTGAGTGCTAAGTAGAATTCAAGGATCCCCTTGTTTTTTGTCTTAGTAAAAGGAGAGTATATCTCCAGTTTGGGAGAAATACTTTTTGTAATCCCTTGTCTTATTACATCTTCTAATAAATATTCTATCTAAAGGGTATTTAGAATAGAATGCCAACTGCCTGACAATAAAGAGGAAACTCACCAATGGGAGCTTCTGTATGAAAACACCAAAAATGTTAGTCCAGGAACATTGCCTACCCTGAGGAAAGAAACAGATGCTTACTGAGGATTCACTCTATCAATGCAAGAGAAAGTCTGAGAATTAGCCCAGAATGTTTCCCTATAGTTATTATTTTTAAAAGGATTGAAATACCCAAGTTGTTAAATAGGTGGGCAAGTCCCAATAGATAGATACCAGTTGAAGATGTTTGAGAGGGATGGGATATAACCTGTAAGAAATTTTCAGAAGCCTTGGGAGAAAATGGAAACAATAGTGTCAGCAAATACTGTTTCCTCTAGTAAGAGGAAAAGATAAAACTCTTTTTCATGACTAAAGATGTAAGGATAGGATTGAAATAGTTACTGAGAAATTTAAAGGAAAATATAAAGAAGTGGAAAGAGACATAAATAAGAAAATTTCCATCACCTTTGTGCAATAGTTTAGTGCAGTGATGGGCAAACTACTGCCAGTGGGCCAGGTGTGGCCCCCTGAAATGTTCTATCCGGGCTGCGCAATATTATTCCTAATCTGACCAATAAAATGAGTAGGATACAATACAATGAAACTTTGAAAGAGTTGCCTTAGAAACATACTGACAGATGAGCATTTCCTTTCCTTTGGCCCTCTGTTTAAAAAATTTGCCCATCACTAGTTTAATGTGTTTCATTATTATAATTCATATGTTTGTTCCTAGATTAAATGAGAGGGCTGATTGAGCTTGTCTCCATAGAGTTTGATACAAGAACTAAATAGAAAATATAATTAGGACCATGAAATTGTTTCCTTTCATGAAATACAAGTAAGGGATATACATTGGAAGATTCTGCACTCTATTGTTCCTTATGCCATGTACAGATATCTAGAGAAACATCTTATTGTTAATAACTTAATACTGAAAGGGATTGTAGAGTTCATGTAATCTACATCCTTTTTTACATAATAGAAAACTGAGACATAGAGAAAAGAAGCTACTTGACATAATGCATAAGAATAAGAAGGGAAAGATTCAATTTTCAAACTTAGGCCTTGACACTAAGTTTAGTGGTTTCTCAAACATATCTAGTTAGGCAGAGTCAAGATGGTGGTTTAGAAACAAAAAATCGATTCCTCTGTGAATGCTCCTATTTAAACTATTTATTTAATTAATTATTTAGAATATTTTTCCATGGTTACAGGATTTATGTTTTTTTCCCCTTCCCCTCTCCCTCCTCCCTCCCAGAGCTGATGAGTAATTCCACTGGGTTTTACATGTATCATTGTTCAGAACCTAATTCCATATTAGTAATATTTGCAATAGTGTGATCATTTAAAGTCAACATCCCCAATCATATCCTCATCAAATCCTGTGATCAACTATATGTTTTTTTCTTCTGCATTTCTACTCCCACAGTTCTTTCTCTGGATTTGAAGAGTATTCTTTCTCATAAGTCCCTCAGAATTGCCCTGGGTCATTGCATTGCTGCTAGTAGAGAAGCCCATGATGTTTGATTGTGCCTCAGTATATCAGTCTGTGTACAGTGTTCTCCTGGTTCTGTTCCTTTCACGCTGCATCTGTTCCTGGAGGTCTTTCCAGTTGTGAATAACTTTCGACATCAATAAAAAACAAAGCACTTCAAGGGGGACAGAAAACCAAATCCAACAAAAAGACAAACTGCAAGATCCTCTATTCAACTAAAA
The DNA here is from genome assembly GCF_016433145.1 of Gracilinanus agilis. Lineage (NCBI taxonomy): Eukaryota > Metazoa > Chordata > Mammalia > Didelphimorphia > Didelphidae > Gracilinanus > Gracilinanus agilis. Next base: position 22,247,405 of record NC_058131.1, read on the forward strand.
AGGTATATAGAGAAGGTGGAATTCTTAAGTATAAGGAAAAGAAAGAAGGAAGGTCCCAGTGTCCCTCCTTCACCTACTGTGCTGAGACTCAGGTGGATGGTGGGATCTCATGATGAGTGCTCTAACTGGGACAGAGTACCTTGCCACTACAAACTACTCAAAGCTCAGGGTTCTGACTGAGGTTGGGAAGGATGCAGTTGGTGGAGAAGAGCAGAGAAGAGTACAGGCTGATTGCAGCCTTCAGCCACCAGACCTCAGTCTTAGGCCTCTGGTGTGGGAAGTTTTGGCCTCAGGGCATATTCAGCTCTGCAGATCAGCAAAATGTCTTAATTCAGTATATCAGCAGAGGAGAGAAGAAGCCTCTAGAGGGCAGAAAAGCTTAAATTCACAGAGCCAGCAAATAGAGGAGCAAGTGTACATCCCACAAGGAGGGGGAAAAGAAAAAAATAGAATAAACGACAGAAGAAAAAAAAAAAGAAACTACGATTGAAAGCTTCTATTCAGAAAATTCACGAAGAACAGATGGAACAGAGGTGGACAAAGAAACATTAAGCAATACCTCAGGAACTCCAGGGAATAGGATTCAGGCTCTGGAAAAAGTCATTACTAGTCAGACTTACAGGAAGTCACTTATAAGACTTGTTCTGGATGAGGCATGTAGATAGCTTGTGATCCACAAACCTGGAGTGAGAATCATTAATGATATTATAGACACATTCATCTGTCTAAGCAAAACAATGAAACTTTAGGCCTATAAGCAAGGATGCTAGTGGAAAATGTAGATCTGCATCAATTGATTTTGGTTTTAATAATTATTAAACTGAAATCTAGGATCCAGAACTTTATTCAAATATGCATGAAGGTCAAATGATCACAAAGGAAGAAATAAAATTTTGATAAAAATATGATGCTTATGTCTAGAAGGAGTACTTTTTAATTGTGAGATATGCTGTAGAAAAGAATATATTATTTTGACTTAAAAGAACTTGCTTGCTAAAATTGAAGATATGTCATGATATCACCCCTCTATCACTCAAAGCACACAAATGTGACTTACTCAAGGACAAATCCATTTATACATATCCAACAGAGAACTTTTCATTTAAATCACCAAAGGTAATAAGGCCACATGCAATTAAAAATTAATTCTTTAGTGTTGTTAACTTAAGGGTCATTCAAATAATATTTTAGGGATCTATAAATAATGTATTCTTTGCTAATTAGCTGTATCTACATTACCTTCACATTTCCTAGATAACAGCTGGTAGCAGATCTTTCATTTAATTTAAACTCCTATTTGTTAGTTTAAAAAAAGAGTCAATTATAGAGACTTGCTTTAGGAGACATCCCGGACTCTTCAAACCAGCCTTATTTGATGGAATAAAAATATTTATTTCTATATTGATGAAAAGAATAGCATGTGAATGGAAATGATTCTGTCTTGAACCAATCAGGGACCTAATCTTGACCAGGAAGAGGTGTTCAGTGTAAGGGTCTATTGAACAAATACAAAGCAGAAGCAGGATCAGCTTTTTTGATGACAGGAAACTTCAGTTTATCATATTGCAATACCTTCATCCATCAGTCAAATGTTTTCTCTCTCCCTTTCTCCCTTTCCTTTCTTCCTTCCTTCCTTCCTTCCTTTATTCTTTCCCTCCTGCTTTTTCCAGTCTCCTTTCATCTTATTTCCTATCTCTTTTCATCCTCTAAACCAGTGATGGGCAAACTTTTTAAAGAGGGGGCCAAAGGAAAGGAAATTGTCATCTGTTAGTCTGTTTCTAAGGTAACTCTTTCAAAGTTTCATTGCATCCTACTTATTGTATTTGTCAGATTAGGAATAATGTCGCCTGGCCGGATAGAATATTTCAGGAGGCCACATCTGGCCCGCAGACCATAGTTTGCCCATCATTGCTCTAAACTGTACTATGCTTCATTTTTCATCTATTAGATCTTTTAATCACTCTTAATCCAATGCCCTTTCCATTGTCTAAGGATTCCTTTAAGACTTAGGATAAAGTATGGTGATAAGTGAGAGGTTAATCTCAAAGAGATCAAGCCATAAAACTCAGATGAAGGATAGTCCAGGGTACAAGAAGAATTGGAAAATGTGATTACTAAGTCTTCATCAATGATTCTTCTTAGATTGGTTGAGAAGATAGGGAAATTTGCTGCCAAAATAGAGAATGGAAATATATTCATCTCTCTCTGTCTCTGCCTTTTTCTCTATTTCTTTCTTGGGCTAGGGAACCAGATTGTACAGAAAATTTCCCACCCTGAAACTGAAAAACAAATTTACATAACAACACCTGAAAGCGCAAATGTGTAGGGTATGTAGAGAAGAGGAAGTCTGAATGAGAAACATATGAAGGAGTTATCTCTGTCTTTGATGCTATATAGCTATTGAGGTCTTTCAATAATATCATTGTACTGCTTCAACCAAGCTTTCTCCATGCTTTATTTATAGATCCTATTCAAAATTCCATGAAAAATTATCTATTTTATCCAGTGTTTGTCCCATCATTCATGTGTATGTATTTCTAAGAATGATATTCTAAGAAAAAGCTCAAATATACAGCATAGCGAAAGGTATATCTCTTTGTATCATCAATATGCCAAAAGTATTCTTCAACTAAAATTCATGTTTCCATATTTAGCAATGAGAAGTTTATTTTGGCATATGCTGGTGATGGAATACTATTGTGCTCAAAGGAATAAAGAACTGGAGGAATTCCATGTGAACTGGAAAGACCTCCAGGAATTGATGCAGAGTGAAAGGAGCAGAGTCAGAAGAACTCTGTACACAGAGACCAATACACTGTGGTAAAATAAAATGTAATGGACTTCTGTACTAGCAGCAATGCAATGACCCAGGACAATTCTGAGAGATTTATGGAATAGAATGCTACCCACATTCAGAGGAAGTACTACAGGAGTGGAAACAGAAGAAAAATAACTGCTTGAACACATGGGTTGAGGTGGACATCATTGGGGATATAGACTCGAAACTACCACACCAATGCAACTATCAACAATTTGGAAATAGGTCTTGATCAATGGCACATGTTAAAACCAGTGGAAATACACATCTGCCATGGGGGGAGGGGGAGGGGTGAAGGGGAAAGTAAGAGCATGAATTATGTAACCATGTTAACTTTTCAAAAAAATAAATATTAATAAATGTTTAAAAAAAAAGATACCCTCTCAATTCATGGAAAGGCTCATTGAGCTGGGTAGTAGGTACCTAGAGCTTAATCTTTCTATTGAAAGAAATATCAGACATTGAGAAGAACTGCTGTGTATGTTGCAAAAAGACATGCAGAGAAAATGGCAGAATCTAATGATTTATTGGAAACCATACAAAAGGAACTGAAATCTTTACATAATAAAATAGATAAGCAGGAAAGAGGGCACGATACTACACCATTACCACTTGCCCCTCTCTGAGACTCTATTAATCCTTGACCTGCCAATTCTGTGAGAAGAAGGGCTACATAATGATGAATTGTAGAAATCTATTCCAGGCAATAAGGAATTACACCTACTGGAATAATAATAATGATTTCAGGAATAACAACTATAGAAACAATAACTTCAGTAACAACAATTATCAGAATAATAATTATAATACTTTCAGGAATCTCAGTTTCAGGACTGATAATTCTAGGAACATAAATCAGGCAGATAACTCAAATGGAATGACCCCACAAGAATATCTTTTAAATGGAGGTTGTCCACAAACTACTTAAGGTGCTACTGTCCCTCCATGTGGAGCAGAAGATGGTGCCTCTTAAACTCTGTTAAACTCTATTGCTTTTGTTGTTTTGTTGCTATTAATCCTTTTCATTTTTCACTCCCTTAAGCATATCAAAGAAGAAACAGAATTTTGCAATAAAGTGCCTGTCTACCAGTTATTTTTATTTGTGCCATCCTGTATTTGACCCTGGACATGTGCCTTTATGGAAATGCATAGCAACTTGTATTGATTATTTGGCAAACTTGTATTTTGTGTATTTGGTGCATTTAGTATTTTCTTTGTACATATATTATCTTGAAAGAAACCTGTATTGAATTGACTTGATTTGCATTTTGTGCTTTTTGTAATTTTTTTTATTTTCTTCAATGTATTTACCTCCATTCTTTTATCCACCTCATATGTACTCACACTGTGGACCATGGTTAAATTAAGAGGAAATGCATCTAAATTCTTGGGTAAGAACTTCTATATTCTACCCCTCCTTCAATGACACTAATTGTAATATATATATATATATATATATATATATATATATATATATTTGTCACTGATTATAGGATATATAAATATTTTGAATTTTTAGAAAATTTTTTATTATTGCATGTGCAATTTAATTTTTTCTAAGCACATATCATTTATCTAAATTGAGAGTTTTTTGATTATTAGATTAGTGTAGGTTTAATATATCCATTAGTTCTAACTATAACCTCCTGCCAAAAAGCCTTAGACTACTGAAACTGACATTGATATTTTACTATTATGGGACTTATATTATTATGGAATTATGTCTGATTCGAAAAAATGGGATCACAAAGGAGGACAGACCTCATCTACACAGTGCCAAAGAGCACATACTTAACCTGAATGATGCCAAAAGAGCACACAGATGAAGAAGAGAAACCAATCTTACCAGGATTGCTGAGGCTTCTACACAAATCAAAAAGGACTTGTCCCTAGTGTGAGACTCGAGGTTGTGGTGCTTGACATATGTTAAGATGCAGGACTCCTTGTACTACACTCTTTTTAAATGTATGTCAAGTACCTAATCATTGGCTGTTCTGGATCCATATTCTATCCCTGAAAAATGACAAATGACAACAAAAGAAGGAATGATGAAATATCAGACTAAGGAATAAAAATCTAGTCTCTTTTCCTAATTTTCTTACTATGGTGGTTGACTGTGGTCCTGGGTGTTGGGTGGGAAAGTGTAAGCTGTCAGATGTGGATTACTTTAATTGGGCATTATTCAAAGACTTGTAATATTTTTTCTTATTTAGAATTCTTCCACATAAAATTTAAGATTAAATGTTTAGGATTTTCATCCACTAGTTATTTAGCTTTTTGTGCTATTTTTTTTTAAACCCTTACCTTCTGTCTTCAAGTCAATACTGTGTATTGGCTCCAGGGCAAAAGAATGGTAAGGGTAGGCAATGAGGGTCAAGTGACTTGCCCAGGGTCACACAGCTGGGAAGTGTCTGAGGCCGGATTTGAACCTAGGACCTCCCGTCTCTAGGCCTGGCTCTCAATCCACTGAGCTACCCACCTGCCCCCGCTATTTTTTCTGACGAATTTGATTGGCAGTGATTCATAATTCTTATGTCTCAGCCATTTTTTCCCTGTGATTTCCAGGATTCGTTCTATTCTCCTCAGGGGGAAATGTGTTTTTATTATTTTATATGAAGAGTCTAGGTTATTTTAGGAAAAGAAATTTGTTGCCTCCCAGAATCCAGATGGAGATAACCTGTGGAGACCTCACAGAGATGACACGATGCTCCAGAAGATCCTGAGAAAAAACAAGATGCACAAAATTGAAGTGTGGAGGATTTAAAATTCATTTGTCTGGTTAAAATTGACATATATATATATATATATATATATATATATATATATATATAGTGTTATGATTAAAAATGATGAGGGCCGAGATCAAAAGGGAGAATAGTATTTTAATAAAAGCAATGCTGATAAACTGACCACCCACCTGTAAGAAAAACCTATTCCAACCTCACCTCAGCTATTTACCTTCCTCTCTCCTCAAGCTCAGGTAACTCAAGAGGAAGTTCCAAGTCACTACCCATACTTAAAATAGTCCCTCACCTTTAATACGTCCTCCAAAACAGGAAACCCATTAAACCCATTGGACCATGGGAAATGTAGTTTTAAGGACCCCCACAGGTGCACAGAAGTTTGTCAAATATTATATTGCGGTTCAATCCTTCCAAATAGAACTGCAGGTGATTTTAACTAACACAATAGTAGGGGGGGAAAGGGGTTTTGGGTTTCAATATATTAAAAAATGGCCACCGAGGTTCCGGGTTAAGATGGCGGCAGAGTAAAAAGCAGCTCTTAACCTCTCCTGACCAAAACACACAAAACTCCTCAAGGGGACATAAAAACAAGTCCAGACGAACGGAGGAAACCCACAACAAGGCACAGCATGGAAGGTACGTGGAATTGAGGCATTTCCATGCTATAAAGATAAGGGGTGAAACAGCTCTCACTAAATCGCGGGCTGAGCAACCACCCCACCCCCACCCCCTGCACACACAACACCTATAGCGCCGAAGCCAGCTATAAAGAAATAGAGCAAGTTTGGGGCACCCATTGAGTCATTGGCAGCTCCAGAGCCTGTTCCTGAGAGCAGCAAGATTTAGGACCCCAAAAAGCTAACAAAAGCACACAAAATCTAAGCGCGGGAGCAGGTTGCTGAGAGCAGACGCAGGATGCAGAACGTGGATCAGAGCGCAGACGCAGGCAGAGACGTAGGTGGAGGCAGACACAGCCAGGAATTAAAGCTCTGAAACCCTGAGTGGGAAACCAGTGCAGACAGGTATAAGAGTGTGGAAGCAGCGCCCTGAGACTTGTAAAGAAACCTCCAGCAGATGATCAAGCAAGGGGGTCCACCAGGGGGCTTGACCTCGGAAAAAAAACAGAACTCAGACCTCAGAAGCCAAAAGAGCGCGGAGAGGCCCTGAGCACGAGGATAAACCTGAGAAGCTGCTGAGCAAACAATGGCTACCCAGAATCAGGAAGTTCAGAAGAGAAAGATTAACAACAAGAAAAAAAGTCTTTAACACTCGACAACTTTTACACAGAGAAAATCCAGACAACCAAGAAAACAGAGGAGGAGAACAAACAAGCATCCGGACCCTCCTCAAACAAGGAAAACTCCCCACAAACTATGGAAGAGTTAAAACCTGAGATTCTGAGGAAAATGGAAGAGATGTGGCAAGAAAATAACAGTTTAAAAGGTAGAATCTTGCAATTGGAAAGTGAGGCTCAGAAATCAAATGAACTGATAAGCAAATTGAACCAGATTGAAAAAGAAAACCAAAAGATCATAGCTGAAAACCAGTCCCTAAAGGCTAGAATTGAGCAATTAGAAGCTAATAATCTCTCAAGACAACAAGAACAAATTAAACAAAGTCAAAAGACTGAAAAAATAGAAGAAAACATGAAATATCTCAATGAGAGAGTGACAGACCAAGAAAACTGGTCTAGAAGAGAAAATTTGAGAATAATTGGTCTTCCAGAAAAAACAGAAATTAATAGAAACCTGGACTCCACACTAACAGAAATTATTCAGCAAAATTGCCCTGAAGTCCTACAACAAGAGGGCAATATAGACATTGAAAGGATTCATAGAATACCTGCAACATTCGATCAAGAAAAGAAAACACCCAGAAATATAATTGCCAAATTCAAGAGTTTCCAAGCAAAAGAAAAAATCTTACAAGAAGCCAGAAAGAAACAATTCAAATATCAAGGAGCACCAATCAGGATCACACAGGATCTGGCAGCCTCCACGCTAAAAGATCGCAAGGCTTGGAATACGATATTCAGAAAGGCAAGAGAGCTGGGCCTACAACCACGGATCAACTACCCATCAAAATTGACTATATATTTCCAGGGGAAAGTATGGGCATTCAACAAAATTGAAGAATTCCAGGTATTTGCACAGAAAAGACCAGGGCTAAATGGAAAGTTTGATATCCAACCACAAAAATCGAGAGAAACCTGAAAAGGTAAATAAGATACAGAGGGGAAAGAAAGAAAACTTATAATATTTAAATTTGCCTTTTTAAGGGCCTCAGTGAGATCTAATTATCTGTATTCCTATGTAGAGAAATGTTATGTATAATTCTCTGTAGTGAACTCTATTCACTATTATAGTATTCACTATTATAGTAATCAGAAGAATAATTCACAGGGTGAGGGTGGAACACTAAATAATCTAAGATGACATGGGGGATGTGAAGTTGGGGGTGAATAGCAGGGGACACCAAGAGAAACTTAAGTGAATAAGAAAAATAGGATATTCTATTACACACAAAGAGGGCATGGGACGGAGAGGGGACAAATACTATTATAAAAAGGAGAGGAAGAGAGCATTAAGAGGTAATGATCAAACTTTACTCTCAGAGTAATCAACCTGGAGAGGGAAGAGTAGCTATACTATCCATTGGGACATAAAACTCTTATCTAACCCTTCTGAGAAAGTTAGAAGGGATAAACCAAGGGGAGCAGGGGAGTGGGGAGGACAAAAAAAGGGAGGGGAGAAGAGGAAGGGAATTCATAAGGCCTTTAAAAACAAAAAGAGGGGGAAAATAAGGGTGGGGGTAGAAAGGGAAGTTAATCAAGGGAGGGGATAAGGGATAGCGGCTCAAAAGCAAACCACTGGTTTAAAAGGAAAAAGTATAAGGAAAAGTGGGGTAGAAATAGGGGAGGATTCGAAAATGTCAGCAAATGCACAACTGATGATTATAACTCTGAATGTGAATGGGATGAACTCGCTCATAAAACGGAAGCAAATAGCAGAGTGGATTAGAAACCAAAATCCAACCATATGTTGTCTATAAGAAACACATATGAGGCGGGTGGACATACACAACTTTAAGGTTCAGGGCTTGAGCAAAATCTCTTGGGTGTCAAATGAGAAAAAGAAGGCAGGAGTGGCTATTATGATTTCTGACAAAGCCAAAGTAAAAATAGATATGATTAAAAAAGACAGGGAAGGTCATTACATCCTGATTAAAGGCAGTATAAACAATGAGGAAATAACACTGCTCAATATGTATGCACCAAGTGGTATAGCATCCAAATTCATAAAGGAGAAATTGGCAGAGCTCAAGAAGGAAATAGATATTAAAACCATACTAGTGAGAGATCTAAATATTCCTCTTTCAGATCTAGATAAATCAAACCGAAAAATAAATAAGAAAGAGGTAAGAGAGGTGAATGAAGTCCTAGAAAAATTAGATTTAATAGATATGTGGAGAAAAATAAATAGGGAGAAAAATGAATACACCTTCTTCTCAGTTGCACATGCATATTCACAAACATTGACCATGTTATAGGGCATAGAATCATTGCAAACAAATGCAAAAGAGCAGAAATAATAAATGTAACCTTCTCAGATCATAATGCAATAAAAATAATAATTAGTAAGGGCACCTGGACAGCAAAATCAAAAACTAATTGGAAGTTAAATAATATGATTCTCCAACACCAATTTGTCAAAGAAGGAATCATAGAAACAATCAACAATTTCATTGAAGAAAATGACAATGATGAGATATCCTACCAAAGTCTGTGGAATGTGGCCAAGGCAGTACTCAGGGGGAAATTTATATCCCTGAGTGCATATATTAATAAATTAAGGAGGGCAGAGATCAATGAATTGGGCATGCAACTCAAAACATTAGAAAGCAAGCAAATTAAAAATTCCCAGATAAATACTAAATTAGAAATACTAAAAACCAAGGGAGAAATTAATAAAATCGAAAGTAAAAGAACTATTGAATTAATAAATAAGACTAGAAGCTGGTACTTTGAAAAAACAGATAAAATAAACAAAGTACTGGTCAATCTAATGAAAAAAAAAGCAAAGAAGAAAACCAAATTGATAGTATCAAAGATGAAAAGGGAGACCTCACCTCTAATGAAGGGAAATTAAGGCAATCATTAAAAACAATTTTGCCCAATTTTATGGCAATAAATATAAGAATTTAGGAGATATGGATGAATATTTACAAAAATATAAACTGCCTAGATTAATAGCAGAAGAAATAGAACACCTAAATAATCCCATATCAGAAAAAGAAATTGAACAAGCCATCAAAGGACTCCCTAAGAAAAAATCGCCAGGGCCTGATGGATTCACAAGTGAATTCTATCAGACATTCAAAGAGCAACTAATCCCAATACTATACAAATTATTTGATATGATAAGCAAAGGAGGAGTCCTACAAAATTCCTTTCATGACAGAAATATGGTACTGATTCCAAAGCCAGACAGATCAAAAACAGAGAAAGGAAACTACAGACCAATCTCCCTAATGAATATAGATGCAAAAATCTTAAATAGAATACTAGCAAAGAGACTCCAGCAAGTAATTAAGAAGATCATCCACCATGATCAGGTGGGATTTATACCAGGAATGCAAGGTTGGTTCAACATTAGGAAAACCATCCACATAATTGACCATATCAACAGTCTAACACACAAAAATCACATGATTATCTCAATAGATGCTGAAAAAGCCTTTGACAAAATACCGCATCCATTCCTATTGAAAACACTAAAAAGTATAGGAATAGATGGACCTTTCCAAAAATAATAAACAGCATATACCTAAAACCATCAACAAACATCATATGCAATGGGGATGAATTAGAAGCCTTCCCAATAAGATCAGGAGTAAAACAAGGATGCCCATTATCACCTCTATTATTCAACATAGTTCTAGAAACACTAGCAGTGGCAATTAGAGAAGAAAAAGAAATTGAAGGTATCAAAATAGGCAAGGAGGAGACTAAGCTATCACTCTTTGCAGATGATATGATGGTCTACTTAAAAAATCCTAGAGAATCAACTAAGAAGCTTGTAGAAATAATCAACAACTTTAGCAAAGTGGCAGGATACAAAATAAATGCACATAAATCATCAGCATTCCTATACATTTCCAACACACTAGAGCAGCAAGAAGTAGAAAGAGAAACACCATTCAAAATCACCCTAGACAATATAAAATACCTAGGAATATACCTACCAAAACAAACACAGCAATTATATGAAAACAACTACAAAACACTTTCCAAACAAATAAAACTGGATCTAAACAATTGGAAAGCCATTGATTGCTCATGGGTAGGACGAGCTAACATAATAAAAATGACAATTCTACCCAAATTAATTTACCTATTTAGCGCCATACCTATCAAGCTACCAAAAAAACTTCTTTACTGAATTAGAAAAAACCTATAACAAATTTCATTTGGAATAAGAAAAGATCAAGAATATCAAGGGAAATAATGAAAAAAAAGTGAAGGAAGGGGGCCTTGCTGTACCAGATATTAAACTATACTATAAAGCAGCAGTCATCAAAACAATATGGTACTGGCTAAGAGATAGAGAGGAGGATCAATGGAATAGATTTGGGGTTAATGACATCAGCAAGACAGTGTATGATAAACCCAAAGAGCCCAACTTTTGGGACATGAATCCACTATTTGACAAAAACTGCTGGGAAATTTGGAAAACAATATGGGAGAGATTAGGTCTAGATCAACATCTCACACCCTACACCAAGATAAATTCAGATGGGTGAATGACTTGAATATAAAGAGGGAAACTATAAACAAGTTAAGTGAACACAGAATAGTTTACTTGTCAGATCTGTGGGAAAGGAAAGACTTTAAAACCAAGCAAGAATTAGAGAAAATTGCAAAATGTAAATTAAATGGTTTTGATTATATTAAACAAAAAAGTTTTTGTACAAACAAAAACAATGTAGTCAAAATCAGAAGGGAAACAACAAACTGGGAAAAAATCTTTATAACAAAAAACTCTGACAGGGGTCTAATTACTCAAATATGCAAGGAGTTAAAGCAATTGTATAAAAAATCAAGCCATTCCCCAATTGATAAATGGGCAAGAGACATGAATAGGCAATTTTCAGGTAAAGAAATCAAAAGTATCAATAAGCACATGAGAAAGTGTTCCAAATCTCTAATAATTAGAGAAATGCAAATCAAAACAACTCTGAGGTATCACCTCACACCTAGCAGATTGGCTAAAATGAAAGAAGGGGAGAGTAATGAATGTTGGAGGGGATGTGGCAAAATTGGGACATTAATACATTGCTGGTGGAGCTGTGAACTGATCCAACCATTCTGGCTGGCAATTTGGAATCATGTTCAAAGGGCTATAAAAGAATGCCTGCCCTTTGATCCAGCCATACCATTGTTGGGTTTTGTAAAAAGGAAAATTTAGGTATTTATAGATATATATATTAAAATATGTGGCCACCAGGAATCAACAATTCAGGTTGATTCAGTAATTAAATCAAACCCAAGTCAGCATAGGATTGAAGAGTTTATTTACAATCAGGTAGGTAAAAAGTAGGAATAAAGAGAAAAGGAGAGGCTAGTCCAGGCCAAAGGCCTGGACAGAGAGAGAATGTTAGAAGGCTAAATAAATGAAGCTGCAAGCTTCAAGGCCTAACAGCCAGATAGGCAGAGTTTGGAAGCGGCCCAGCTAGGCCAAGGAAGTCAGCCTAACTTACCCATGTGACAATATAGAATGTAAGTTCTTTGTGGTCTCAGGAGATGCTTCTGCTCCCAGTTCAAGACGGCAACTGCCCCCACAGGAAGTTCACTAACTTACTTAAAGAGATAGTGTCTTTCATCACTTCCTGTGGTCCACCTCTAATTCAAATGGACAAATGGCAGTTTCTACATTGATTTGGACTGCCCAAAAGGCAGTCCCTTATTCTTGATTTGTTACATATTGTCACGTGTGGGTAACTTGTCTCCTCTCCCCACTAGGGGAGGTTAGGATTATATCATTAGCACGCCTAGGATGGGTAGATTTTTTGACTATTAATGGGATCGAGCTAATTCCATTTACACAATCCCCCCTGATGATCATATTGGGTGCCTAGTCACCCCAAGTGATCATGCTACACAAACATCTTCTATCACAAAGGTCTTCTAACTACAATAGTTAGAGATAAGAGGGAAATGGAAAAGAGAGAAAGCAAAACCAATGTTTTGCTAAGCGCATTGACAAAAACCAATTGGGGGCAGTCCCCTATTGGCATATCATGTAAAATTAAAGTAGCTGTTCCAAACCCATCAGTCCATTCATTAGTATCCAAAGTTCATTCTGGATCGCTTAATGCAACAAACCCCATCAGTTCAATCAATTGCAACCCAAAGTTCATTCTGGATCTCTTGATTAAACGTAGGTTCTTTAGGCATCTCTCTGCAAACAGTTCATTCTCTGGATTAAGGAATCAGCAAGTTTCTTTCCCTGAGAATTTTTCTCAAACAAAACCAAAAATTAAATCTTAGATATAATAAAAATATGATTAATCTTGGATTTTATAAAAATACAATCCCCCCTGATGTGGGTATTTAGAAAGAAATACCCAGATCAGCTCAATATATATAGTTGAGTCATGGGGTTGTATGAGTAAATTCAAAAGAAAAAGAAGAAAGAAAAAATATAAAAATCAAATAGAAGAAATTGAAGCTTTTGAAAAAGAAAGGCATTAAAATCAAAATCAAAATATCAAAAGTTATGTACATAAAATGTTTTGAAGAAAACAAAATAAAATTATAACAGGCCCTTGTATTAGGGTCTAATCAATTATAATTGCCATCCTACTAGTCTGTAGGATACAATGCAGTAATACTGCACTTACCCATTTGCCCCTAAGACTACAGGAAGTTGCCATTCTATAAGAGAGAAAAAAGTACCAGATTTATATGCAAGGGAAGCATCTGTCATTCCCTTTACTCTCAGGAATATATGGGTGAGCCAGATGATAGCCAACCTGCCGTGCCTGACTGGCAGTGTAGTTCGGAGAGTCCTACGTCTTAACATATGTTAAGCGTCGCAGCTTCGATTCTTACACTGAGTTCAAGTCCTCAGCGTTGGTGTGGGAGTACCTCAATCCCACCTGTATATGTATGATCTTTAACCTTGTGCTCCTTGGCACTGTGCAGATGTTCTCATCAATCCCATTGGATTTGTCAGTCGGTCTTCATGACCTTGTGCTTTCCTTAGCACCATTAATGGCTCATGTGTTCCCTTCTCCTTGAATTAGACAGAAGCATTAATCACAGTCCTATAACATTTAACAATGTATGGCAAGTTCTTGGAGTCTAAACCTTGTGAGTAAGCAGTAATATTACAGCAAATATATATATATATATATTAAAATTATAGCATTGCAAAAAATAATGAAAAAATTAAATGATTATATGTACTCAAGTACAAGAAATGAGAAAAAAGACAAAAAGTATCAATTATACTATTAAAAGATATTAGGAAAATCAATAAGAAAATTAAAATAAAATCAGGGAAAGAATCAAGACAAACCAATGATTCCAAATTAGCATCCATGAGTTTATGAACTGTTATCTCCAATGCAGATAACAGGAAACAGTCAATCAGGTTCAATAGAAGATGCCCTCTTTAAAGTGAGCAATGAATCCAAGAGTCCTTTACTCCAAACTTTATAGCTGTTGGGGTGGTTAATAAAATTTTAAACGGGCCATCCCATGAAGGCTGGGTTGCTCCAGTGCGCTGGAAGTTCTTTATATACACTTTGTCTCCTGGATTCAGGTCGTGAAGTGAAAAGTCTATTGGTCCTGCTTGTATTGCAGTTCCGGATTCATGGAGTTCATGCAGTTTGTGCTGCAATTCCTGTATATAGGAAGCAATAGCTTGACAGGTAAAATAGGTGTATTATATTCTGACTTGCACGGGATTATTATTCCTTGCTCAATTAGTGAATTTATCACTGGGGTAATTCCCTCAATGGCTTCTTTTGATAAGGGGTACTGAGGAATGGAGGGAGCTGGCCCTCCTTTTGTTCTAATCTGAACAGGTACAGCTGATTTAAGTAGGTCTACATACCATTGTTGGGTTTGTACCCCAAAGAGATCATAGATAAACAGACTTGTACGAAAATATTTATAGCAGCACTTTTTGTGGTGGCAACAAATTGGAAAAAGAGGGTATGTCCTTCAATTGGGGAATGGCTGAACAAACTGTTGGTATATGCGGGTGATGGAATACTACTGTGCTAAAAGGAATAATAAACTGGAGAAGTTCCAGGTGAACTGGAGAGACCTCTGGGAACTGATGCAGAGAGAAAGGAGCAGAGCCAGAAGAACATTGTACACAGAGACTGATATACTATGGTAAAACTGAATGTAATGGACCTCTTACCAGCAGCAATACAATGACCCAGGACAGTTCTGAGAGATTTATGGTAAAGAACGCTACCCACATTCAGAGGAAGGACTGCAGGAGAGGAAACATATAAGAAAAACAACTGCTTGAATGCATGGGTCGGGGTGGACATGATTGAGGGTGTGGACTGAAAACTACCACACCAATGCAACTACCAACAATTTGGAAATTGGTCTTGATCAAGGACACATGACAAAACTAGTGGAAATGTGCATTGGCCATGGGTGGGTGGATTGCGGGGGGAGAAGGGGAATGGAGGAGCATGAATCATGTAACCATGTTAAAAATGAATATTAATAAATGTTTTAAAAAATGGCCACCAGAGGATTGAATTATTATCAATCCTCAATTAAGAATAATCTCAAATCAAAATTGACTTTTATGGAAGTTTATTTACAATTAAGAAGATAGAGAGGAAATAAGGAAATAACAATCTAACCCAGTAAGTAATTTATTACAATCCTCTAATTAATCCAGGTAGATCTTAACCCTCAGTGGAGTTAGAAGGCCAGAGGCCCAGAGGTGAATGGAGCAAACTTCATTCACAGAGTCTACTAAAATAAATTTCTTAAGAGAAGTTCAGGAAGGTTCACTCAGTCTTTAAACTCACCAAGTGGAATTCAAAGAAGATATTTAAATCAGTCTCACCAGGGTCTCAGCATTCCAACACTCCTCCATGAACCAGAAGAGGTCTGTCACCAGATGCTCTCTTCCACTGAAGACCTCTCACTCACTCAACTCCCTCTTTTTAAAGGGGTCACTTGTGCATCACTTCCTCTGCCTCCCTCCAAATTTGCATGTCCAATCACATTAGACACTTCTCATAGTACTGCCTAGGGGGCAGTAAGTTGATTCTGATTCCTCACCCACTCTAGCACAAGTGGGTTATGGACCTCCCAGAATTAGAGGTGTTCTCACCTTTGGTGATTAAATCTAAAGATGGGCAGTATAGACTTAATCTAATTATCTATCTATCTATCTATCTATCTATCTATCTATCTATCTATGTGTGTATGTATGTATATGTATATGTTGTAAAAGAAGGGGACTGCCCTCTGATACTTTTTTTTATAAAAAAAAATGTGCCAAGAGGGGGCAGCTGGGTAGTTCAGTGGATTAAAAGTCAGGACTAGAGATGGGAGGTCCTAAGTTCAAATCTGGCCTCAGACACTTTCAAGCTGTGTGACCCTGGGCAAGTCACTTGACCCCCATTGCCCACCTTTACCACTCTTCCACCTATGAGCCAATACACAGAAGTTAAGGGTTAAAAAAAAGTGCCAAGTATTTGATTTTCTTTTGTTGTAAAAATTGTTGCTATTTCCTCCTTGTATTAATGTATATACCCTTTATTTTATTGTAATTGCAAATTTATTTGTATTTGTCATGATCCATTGTGGAGACTGGTCTCCCAAAGGATCCCAGGCGGTAATGTGCAGTTTAAAACCTTGGGAGACTATATATCCCAAGACACTCTGCCATAACTTCCTCAGACACCTCCCACTTCCTTTGTGGGAGATGTTTGAGTAAATTATAAAAAGAAAACAGAAGCATGGGTTTTGGAGCCTTTTATAAGGAACCAAGGAAAGCTTTTTATCCCAAGTGCTTTGGTCCCAGCTAACTCTGGAGATCTAACTTATAGACTTCCCAAACCTTACCTTTCCTAATCTAAATAAACCCACCTTAATATCCCTATAGTCTAGACTGCATTTGTTCTGCTACTAAGGACTCAAATTAATTTCCCTAATGGGGCTGGGGCTACCCTTTCTTATTTTCCTCTACCTTCCTTTTCCTTTACTTTCTCCCATCATCCTCATCCTCATTTTTCCAAAACATATAGAAGGTTAAAATATGAACTCATAGATGGAGTGATGCCCAATTTATGAAATCAGACATTTTCCTACCTATTCTAATTCTTTAAGGGTCAGGGCCTCATACCAATGTTTTGTTAAAATATAATATTATTAATAATAGTAATATAGTTATAATAATAAAATATGCCCCATCCCCAAATAAATTACATAGAAAAGAGACAAGAATTTTTATTTTCCTTCCAGGACCATGAAATCCAGTTCAATATTCTTCTTCTAAAAGCAATCCCCTAAACCAGTGATGGTGAACCTTTTAGAGACAGTGGAGGGATGAATCACTCCTATTGGACTGCTGGATAGAGGGACAGATGAAAGTGAGGAATTTCCTTAGGTACATGGATAGGGGGAAGGGAACAGTTCCACCCCAAGGCCCTTAGGCTTTCTAGTAATGAATTCTGGTGGGTAACTGCAAGAGTACCTACAGAGAAAACTGTACATACCCTTTTTTGGTGTGTGTGCCATACCTTCACCATTATTGACCTAGGCCAGTGGTTATGTAAGACTAAGGAAAATGGAAGAAAAAAATGAAAGTGAATAAGCCAACTTAAAACCAAAATCTTGCTATATATTTGAATTAGGGAGAACTAAAGCTTTCCTTGGGCCTTTTTTACTAGGTCAGTCTGTAAAGCTTCTGGAACAAACAAATAGTGTTTTCCCATTGTTTCCACTTTCCCATTGTTTCCACTACTTCAGTAGGATTAAAAATACCTTACCTACTTTATTGAGAAAAGGAATGTTATTCCCCTTGGGTTGTATCTTCTTTTCCATTTGTGGAGAAGAATTTAAAAAGGGTAATAGATTGATTAGATGCAGGAAATATCAAGGTTATAACAAAAAAGATTTTATGTCTTCTTACTTTTGTCTAAAGGGGAAAATATATACTCCAACCAAGTGTCAATTTTTAATACATAAAACATTTAGTCAAATCATATATGGTTAAGTCTAGTATATTACTGTGAGATAATTTGCATGTATGTTCATGAAGCCTTATCTGATCTTGTCTTTCTACTTTCCCCAAACTTATATTTAATTATTTTTATTTGCTTCTAAATATGTATATACGTAAAAGTTATTTCTGCCAAATGGACATCAGCTTATTGGGTGAAGGAATTCTTTGTTTTATTTTATTCATTTTCTGAGTTGCATACAAATATAATAATAATCATTTGTTTTCTGGTATATTGTTATCTATATTTTCCTTGTCCCTCATTGGACCCCTCTCTGAACTGGCAAAGAAAATTAATTATACATGTGATATCATGCAATATTTATTTTCCTATCTGTTATGTTGTGAAAGAAGAAATATTACAATTCAAGAAAAAAAAACTATTGAAGAAATAAAAGATAAAAAGGAATACTTTGATCTCCTTTCTGACTCCAGTTTCTTCTGTGGTGATTGAAAGATTTTTATGTCATTAGTTTCTTGGGGTTGTTTCAAATCTTTGCATTGTTTATAATAACTAAAGTCACTTATAATTTATCATCATGTAATATTGATGAGAGTATAAAATGTTCTTCTGGTTCCACTTATTTCACTTTGCATCACTTCATAGAAGTCTTTTCATGTTTTCTGAAATTGTTCACATTGTCACTTCAAATGGCACAATAGTATTCTGTTATACAATCATATATAACAACTTGTTCAGACATTTCCCAATTGATGGACATTTTTTCAGTTTCCAATTCTTTCCCACCACAAAAAAAGGTCCTATAAGTATATTTGTATTAGTACACTTTTCCTCTTTTCTTTAATCTATTTGGGATACAGATCCAGTTATGGAATTGTTTGATTGAAGGGCAGTCAATTTTAAGGTTCTTTGGTTGTGGTTCCAGATTGTTTTCCAGGATAGTTTTATTAGTTTACAGCTTTACCAACTGTATATTACTGTCCCAATTTTCCAATATTGACAAATCCATAAGGATACTCTAGGCCTATTGAGAGAAAAGCAGCTAGAATAGACATTTTTGTAGATCTGCCTCAGACCCAGGCAAGGACCAGTCTTGACCTTGTAGGTCTACACATCAATGTCTAAGAAGACATGGCTTTCTTAATTGGCTCAGAACATCCTGACTAGCTAATCACAAACTGTGGGCTCTATCTCAGGGACAAAATGTCCTTCACCATATCAACTATATCCTAGTAGTTTGTACTTCTAAAGAAATTCTTATATCAGCAATAACAGACAAAAAGAAGCTTTGAAGATTATCATTGATGAATGTATGTAATCATTTATGCAGCTGACACCTGTGTACTCTAATTGGCACAGAAGAATGCATGTTTCTGACATGTTACCTTCTTCTTGATATATCATTTTCCTTTGATCTTAGAGTGTAGAACTGTATAAATATTGTGCCTATGTGTTCAATGAATTGGAATCTGTGATCCACTCACAGCCCTTAGGTTTTACACAATTATTGACTCAATTACATTTGATAGACTCTATGTATCTCTCTGTCTCTTTCTGCTCTCTCTCTGCTTTCTGTCTCTCTGCTCTCTAACCTCTCAGCCAGCTACACAGGCTTCAGCTGTCTCTGCTGGTCAAGACAAGCTGAAACTTGACTCTCAGGCAATCATACTGCAAATATCATCTAGGTGTGGGGCTCTCCCCAAGCATGCCCCATAGCTACCTGTCAACCTACTGATAAGCTTTTCCAGGCCTATTATACAATTTTTCTCCCAACATCTTTCATTTTCCTGTTTTATATTAGACAATCACTAATCAATATTTATTTGAAGCACTTTTATATTACCACAGATATAATATCTTCATACAAGAACTGCCTATTCATATCCTTTGACCATTATTTATTTATTATAAGATTTAAAGATTTTACTTTTTTAGAAAAAATTTCCATTGTTACATGATTTATGTTTTTACATTCCCCTTCACCCCCTAAACCCCCATATCCAATGCACATTTCCACTATTTTTAAAATGTGTCATCAATCAAGACTTATTTACATATTATTGATAGTTGCATTGGTGTGGTCATTTTGAGTCTATGTCCCAATCATGACCGCATCAACCCATGTGTTCAAGAAGTGATTTCTTCCATGTTCCCACTCCTGTAGTTCTTCCTCTGAATGTGGGTGGCATTCTTTCCCATAAATCCCTCAGAATTGTCCTGGGTAATTGCATTATGCTAGTACAGAAGTCCATTACATTCAATTTTACCACAGTGTATCAGGCTCTATATACAATGTTCTTCTGGTTCTGCTCCTTTGACTCTGCAATAGTTCCTGGAGGTCTTTCAAGTTCACATGGAATTCCTCCAGTTTATTTTTCCTTTGAGCACAATTGTATTCCATCACCAGCATAAATCACAATTTGTTCAGCCATTCAGCAAATGAAAGGCAAACCCTCATTTTCCAGTTTTTTTTGCCACCAGAAAAAGTGAGGCTATGAATATTTTTGTATAAGTCTATCTATGATCTCTTTGGGGTACAAAACCAGCAATGGTATGGCTGGCTCAAAGGGCAGGCAGTCTTTTAGAGCTCTTTGGGCATAATTCCAAATTGCCATCCAGAATGGTTAGACCAGTTCACAACTCCACCAGCAATGGATTAATGTTCCAATTT
Source organism: Gracilinanus agilis (assembly GCF_016433145.1). Taxonomy (NCBI): domain Eukaryota; kingdom Metazoa; phylum Chordata; class Mammalia; order Didelphimorphia; family Didelphidae; genus Gracilinanus; species Gracilinanus agilis. The sequence continues at coordinate 22,267,875 of NC_058131.1, forward strand.
GGCCACATCCACAGCAACATTCATTACTCTCCCCTCTATTATTTTAGCCAATCTTCTAGTTATAAGGCAGTACCTCAGAGTTGTTTTGATTTGCATTTCTCTAATCATTAGAGATATAGAACACTTCTCATGTGCTTATTGATAGTTTTGATTTCTTCATTTGAAAGTTGTCTATTCATGTCCCTTGCCCATTTATCAATTTGGGAATGGCTTAATTTTTTATACAATTGATTTAGCTCCTTGAATATTTGAGTAATTAGACCTCTGTCAGAGTTTTTGTTATAAAGATTTTCCCCAGTTTGTTGTTTTCCTTCTGATTTTGGTTGCATTGTTTTTGTTGGTTCAAAAGCTTTTTAATTTAATATAATCAAAATTATTTATTTCATATTTTGTACTTTTTTCTAACTCTTGCTTGGTTTTAAAATTTTCCCTTTCCCAGAGATCTGACAAGTATACTATTCTGTGTTGACTTAATTTACTTATCATTTCCTTCTTTATATTCAGGTAGTTCAACCTTTCTGAATTTATCTTGTTGTAGGGTGTGAGATATTGATCTAAACCTAACCTCTCCCAAGTTGTTTTCCAATTTTCCCAACAATTTTTGTCAAAGAGTGGATTTTTGTCCCATACACTGTTTATCATACAATGTCTTCCTGATGTCACTTACTCCAAGTCTATTCCACTGATCTTCCCTTCTGTCTCTTAGCCAGTCCATATCATTTTGATGACCACTGTTTTATAGTATAGTTTAATATCTGGTACTGCTAGATCACTTTCCTTCATGTTTTTTTTCATTATTTTCCTTGATATTCTTGATCTTTTGTTCTTCTAAATGAACTTTGTTATAGTTTTCTAAGTCAGTAAAATTTTTTTTGATAGTTTGATACGTATGGCACTAAGTATGTGAATTATTTTGGGTAGAATCATCATTTTTATTATTGCTCATCCACCCATGAGCAATCAATGAGTTTCCAATTGTTTATATCTAGTTTTAATTGTTTGGAAAGTGTTTTGTACTTTTGTTCATATAATTCCTGTGTTTGTTTTGGTAGATTGATTCCTAAGTATTTATATTGCCTAGGGTGATTTTAAATGGTGTTTCTCTTTCTACCTCTTGCTCCTATGACGTGTTGGATATATATGGAAATGCTGATGATTTATGTGCATTTATTTTGTATCCTGCAACTTTGCTAAAGTTGTTGATTATTTCTACTAGCTTTTTAGTTGATTCTCTAGGATTTTAAAAGTAGATTGTCATATCATCTGCAAAGAGTGATAGCTTGGTCTCCTCATTGCCTATTTTAATACCTTCATTTTCTTTTTATTCTCTAATTGCTACTGCTAGTGTTTCTAGAACTATGTTGAATAATAGAGGTGATAATGGGCATCCTTGTTTCACTTCTGATCCTACAGGGAAGGCTTCTAATTTATCCCCATTGCATATGAGGCTTATTGATGGTTTGGGATATATATTATTTATTATTTTTAGAAATGGTCCTTCTATTCCTATACTTTCTAGTGTTTTCAAAAGGAATGGATGTTGTATTTTGTCAAAGGCTTTTTCAGCATCTATTGAGATAATCATGGGGTTTTTTGTTGGTTTGCTTATTGATATGGTTAATTATGGGAATGGTTTTCCTTTTGTTGAACCATCCTTGCATTCCTGGTATAAATCCCACCTGATCATAATGAGTAACCCTTGTGATAATTTGCTGGAGTCTTTTTGCTAGTATTCTGTTTAAGATTTTTGCATCTATGTTCATTAAGGAGATTGGTCTGTAAATTTCTTTCTCTGTTTTTGGTCTACCTGGCTTTGTGATCAGTACCATATTTGTACCAGAAAAGGAGTTTTGTAGAATTCCTTCTTTGCTTATTTTGTCAAATAGTTTATATAGTATTGGAATTAGTTGTTCTTTAAAGGTTTGTTTGAATTCACTTGTGAATCCATCTGGTCCTGTGTATTTTTTCTTAGGGAGTTCTTTGATGGTTTGTTCAAATTCTTTTTCTGATTTAGCATTATTTAAATATTCCATTTCTACTGTTAATCTAGGCAATTTATATTTTTGTAAATATTCATCCATCACACATAAGTTGCTATATTTATTGCCATATATTTGGGCTAAATAGTTTTTAATAATTGCCTTGATTTCCTCTTCATTAGAGGTAAGGTCTCCCTTTTCATCTTTGATACTGATGATTTGTTTTCTTCTTTCCCTTTTTTAATTAGATTGACCAGTACTTTGTCAGTTTTATTTGTTTTTTTTCAAAGTACCAGCTTCAGTCTTATTTTTTAATTCAATAGTTCTTTTACTTTCAATTTTATTGATTTTTCCTTTAATTTTTATAATCACTAATTTGATCTTACACGGGGATTTTTAATTAGTTCCTTTTCTAGTTTTTTTTATTTGCATGCCCAGTTCATTGATCTTTTCCCTCTCTATTTTTTTAATGAACACATTCAAGGATATGGATTTCCCCCTGGGTATTGCCTTAGCTGCATCCCATAGTTTTTGGTAGGATGTCTCATCATTTTCATTCTCTGCAATGAAATTATTCATTATTTCTATGATTTCTTCTTTAAATAACTGGTTTTGGAGAATCATATTATTTAATTTCCAGTTAGTTTTTTATTTGCCTGTCCATGTGCCCTTATCAATTATTAATTTATTGCATTATGATCTGAAAAGGTGACATTTATCATTTCTGCTCTTTTCCATTTGTTTGCAATGTTTCTATGCCCTTTTACCTGGTCAGTCTATGTGAATGTACTATGTGTAGGTGAAAAGAAGGTGCATTCCTTTTTTTCCCTATTTATTTTTCTCTACATATCTATTAAATCTAATTTTTCTAGGATTTCATTTACCTCTTTTATCTCTTTCTTATTTGTTTTTTGGTTTGGTTTATCTAGAACTGAAAGGAATATTTAGATCTCTCACTAGTATAGTTTTACTATCTATTTCCTTCTCAAGCTCTGCCAGTTTCTCCTTTATTAATTTGGATGCTATACCATTTGGTGCATACATGTTGAGTACTGTTATTTCCTCATTGTCTATACTGCCTTTATCAGAATGTAATTACCTTCCCTATGCCTTTTAATCAGATCTATTTTTATTTTGGCTTTGTCAGAAACCATGATTGCCACTCCTGTCTCCTTTTTCTCAGTTGAAAGCCAAAAGATTTTGCTCCAGCCCTTGATTTTAAACCTGTGTATGTCCACAAGCCTTATATGTTTCTTGTAGACAACATATGGTAGGATTTTGGTTTCTAATCCACTCTGCTATTTGCTTCTGTTATATGTGTGAGTTCATCCCATTCACATTCAGAGTTATAATTATCATTTCTGTATTCCCCAACATTTTGGTATCCTCTCCTAGTTCTACCCCTTCTTCTTATGCTATTTCATTTTAAACCAGTGCTTTGTTTTAAACCAGTCCCCCTTGTCCCCTCCCTTGATTTACTTCCCTTTCCACCCCCTCCCTTATTATTTCCCTCTTTTTATTTTTTAAGACCTAATGAATACCCTCCCCTCTCTGCTCCCCTACCTTTTTTGACCTCCCTACTCCTTTTCTCTCCTTGCTTTATCCCTTCTGACTTTCTAAGTAGAGTTAGATAGAATGCTATATCCCAATGGCTATAGCTACTCTTCCCTCTCATGGTTAATTCCACTTAGAGTAAGTTTTAAATATTACCTCTTAATGCTCTCTTCCTCTCCTTTTTATAATAGTGTTCATTCCCTCCCCTTCCTTTTCCGTCTTTGTGTGGTATAGATTATCCTATTTATCTTATTCATCCAAGTTTCTCTTGGTGCCATCTATTATTCACCCCTCTCTTCTCCCTCCCCCAGTATCATCTTAGACCTTTTAGTACTCCAATCTCTCCCTATGAATAATTCTTCTAATTACTATCATAATGAATACAGTTTTTGAAAATTACACATAACTTTTCTCTATATAGGAATACAAATAATTTGATCTTATTGAAGCCCTTATAGAGGCAAATTTAAAAATAAGAGTTTTCTTTCTTTCCCCTATTTTTCTTATTTACCTTTTCATGTTTCTTTTGGTTTTTGTGGTTCGATGTCAAATTTTCCATTTAGTCCTTGCCTTTTCTGTGCAAATATTTGGAAATATTCTATCTTGTTGAATGCCCATACTTTCCCCTGGAAGTTGTTATGTTGATCTTAACAGGAATATTTGGGAAGCTGAAGAGAGGGCCTGAAACTAGAAACCTGCAGGACACACTCCACCCACACACACAGGCTTGAATGGGAAAGGCGGGGCTTAATCTAGCACAGTGCTCCTTTCTCCCCACTCCCAACAAGCAATTTAAAATCAGTTGGAAATGGTGGCAGGACTGGTGTCTTCTGGCAAGGCTCAGCAAGGCAAATCTCTAATGATGTTCACTTTCTCAAATTATATTCCTCACAGGTATGAGAAGCATGATGACTTATAGTTATCAGGGACAGAAAGAGGATTTAACTTCTTTGGCTGGCAACTGAAAGGAACCAAGCTCTACAGTGCCCGTGTGTATGCCCCAAATAATATCCAGGCGCAGCTACTAAAAGGTGAAGGGGAACAAAGGGAAGGGATTTCAAGGATTTGGATAAGATCTGGGAATTCCTGAACTGTTAGTTAGAAACTGCCACCCCCCCCAGGAGGGAGTGGCAAACTTTTTAACTAGCTTGCACTCAAGCCTTTAATTGTCACTTCTATTATCTAAAATAGCTAAATGGTAACAAAAATGTTATTGCAGGAAAGGCCTAATTCAGCTAAACAGCAAGCTGCAAAGAAGAACCAAAATGGCTATTGCCACAGATGGCCTCCAAGGCAATCCCAAAACTGGGATCAGCAAGCAGAGAGATATGCTCACCTCAACCCCCAGTAACCAACTCAACTAATTGTTTTCAAATTCTCCCCTCACCCAGAGTTCTCCAGGGGTGGGGTGCCCTGGAATTCTGGGTGAGGCTTGATGCTATATCTTGCAGGAATTCCACCCTGACATTTTCCATCTTATAAAGTATATAGTCAGTTTTGATGGGTAGGTGATCCTTGGTTGTAGACCAATTTCTCTTGCCTTTCTGAATATCATATTCCAAGCCTTGCAGTTTTTTAGTGTGGAGGCTGCCAGATCCTGTGTGATACTGATTTGTGTTCCTTGATATTTGAATTGCCCCTTTCTGGCATCTTGTAAATTTTTTTCTTTTACTTGGAAGCTCTCGAATTTGGCTTTTATATTCCTGGGGTTTGTCTTTTCAGGGTTTAGTGTAGAAGGTGATCAATGGATCCTTTCAATGTCTATATTGCTCTCTTGTTGAAGAACTTCAGGACAGTTTTGTTGGATAATTTCTTATAGTATGGAGTCCAAATTTTTATTAATTTCTACTTTTTCAGGAAGACCAATGATTCTCAAATTGTCTCTTCTAGACTTGTTTTCTTGATCTGTCAATTTCTCAGTGAGATATTTCATGTTTCCTTCTATTTTATCAGTCTTTTGACTTTGCTTTATTTGTTATTGCTTTCTTGAGAGATCAATTGGCTTCTACTTGCCCATTTCTGGTCTTTAGATAATGGTATTCTGCTATAATCTTTTGATTTTCCTTTTTTGATTTGGTCTATCCTGTTTTCGAACTGTTTAATATTGGTCTCCAATTTGCTTATCAATTCTTTTGATTTTGGGGCATCTTTCTCCAATTGGGAGTTTCTGTCTTTTAACCTGCTAATTTCCTTTGAGCTATTTCCCATTTCTCTTGCCAAATCTTTTCCATCTTTCTCATGATCTCAGACTTGAACGCTTTAAGAGCTTTTGACCAATATTATTTTGGGGGGAAGGTTTGGATGTGATTACTTGTTTTTTCTCCTCTGCTGTTTGCTCTGTTGTCTGAATTTTTTCTGTGTAAAAGTTGTCAAGTGTTAAAGATTTCTTCTTGATCTTTCTCTTTTGTGGTTCTGCATGGCTTGCCATTATTGTTATTTCTTTCTCAGTCAGAAATCTAGGTGAGGCAGACAGACTCTCTGCCTATTCTATTGAGCTGTGGAGCAGGTTTCATCTGATTCACAGTGCCGTGTGCCTGGTCAGCTTTATCCTCATGCCCAGGGTTTTTCTGCACTCTTTAGGCTCCTGAGGTCTCAAGTCTAGTTGTTCTCAGGGTCAAGCCACCTGGTGGTCCCCTTGGTTGCTCCTTTTCCCAAAGCTCCTTTAATAATATCAGGGTGCACCCCTCTGCACTGGGTTCTCATCTAATGTCAATGCCTGTGCTCAAGGTCCAGGTTCCCATTTGCGCATGTGCTCAAGTCTGGGCCTGTGCTCAAGGTCTGTATTCAAAGTCTGGTTCTTTAGCGTCTTGGGGTTTTAAGTCTCGCTGCTCTCAGGTGCAGGCCCTTGTGATCCCAGTTAGCTGCCAAGAACTTAATGAATATCCCAAACTTGCTCTAACTCTTGTGCGCTGGCTTTGGCACTGTAGGTGTTATAGAGAGAGGGGTTTTCTTGGCTCACATTTTAGTGAGAGCTATTTTACCCCTTCATAGCATGGAAATGCATGTACCTTTAATACTCCGCCCTGTTGTGGGGTCCCTTTATTCATCTGGATTTGTTTTTATGTCTTCTTGAGGACTCCTATCTGTGTGGGTTAGGAGAGACTAAGCAAGCTGCTTCTACTCTGCCTCCATTTTAACCTGGAAGTAGGACAGACTTTCCTTTGACCATTTATAAATTCAGAAAGAAATTGTAACATAAATTTGACTCAGTTATTTATATATTTGAGACATGGGGGCCTTAGTCAGAGATACTTGCTATATTTTCCCCCAAGTTGTTGTTTAGGGAAAGAATTCTTCTTTATTTTCCTCTTTCTTTCTTTCCCTGCTTACTACTACTCTTCCTTTCTTATTTCCCTGCCCTTTCTCTACTTTCTTTGTTCCTTCAATCCTTTCTTTATCCTTCCTTCATTCCCTTTTTCCTCCCTTCCCTCCTATTTCTCTTCCACTTTTTTACTCCCATCCTTCTTTCCTTCTCTATTACCTTCTCTCCTTCTTACCCTTTTCCCTATTTTTTAGGCTTTCTTTTAGACTTTCTTTCTTCAGCTTATCTCCTAGTGTATACTGGACAGAAAGTACTGGTTGAAGAGAAATGTTTTATTAATGCAGAAATCTTTTAAATGAGTGAAGACACCTTAGAGACAACTACATAGCACAGTGGATTGAGCCCTTTGGCAGCAAGACATTAGTTTAGTATGTTGTCTTAAACAATTATGTTCTCTATGACCTTGAGCAAGTTCCTTAACATATTCTTCATGAGTTAAATTAGTATGGCTATGGCATTTACCTTATAAGGCTATATTAGTAAGGAAAAAAATAAAATATAGGGTATTTATTAATGGTGAGCCTTTTCTATAAACAATTACAAATCAGTTGGATTATTTTTTAGGGGGAAGATGTAAAAAGCAACAAGTGTAAGAGAGCCATATGTGTGGGACATCAGTGTTGAAAGGTGTGGGTATAATAGCTTAAATATATTTTATTTCTCACTAATTTTGTAGCCCCAGTGTTGGAACTGGAGACCCAGTAGGGAGGGTACCATGAAGAATTAAATATTTAGATAGTATTGGCAGAAAAATGGCCAAATATCCTGTCATTCCCTTTCTCAAATAACTGAGTGGCCTCAAATTGGGATGTATGTGAAGTTTCTAATGTGAATTCTTTTAGGTTTATTAATCTTCTTCTTCATGCTGTGGCATAAAGACCATCTCATTGGAATTTCAGATGTTCCTTCAAAAATTAACCAATAGAATTAGCCTAACTGTATCCTCTAGAGACCTGGTGGTATTCTTTTCTCTCTCATTACTGATCCAATTATATCTGCAATTCTGTCTTTCTGGTTTTTCTTCCTTATTCTCCCTTGTATCTCCATTTCAGCCCTAAGACTTACTTTTTGAGAGTTAAAAAAGGGAGGATGGATAACAACTTAGAGACATGCTAGCACATTTAGTCAAATTAGTTAGACTATCTCATCTGGGAAAAATTTTTAGTCCTAATAATCAGCTGTATAAGATAAGGCAAGAGTATGACAGGACCTAGATGGTACAAATTGGAAATAAAAGTGCCCTTGCTTCTGTGAGAGACTAGGTATCTCATCCAAAGTAAATGGGATCAGCTCTTTTCTGAGTTATTTTAGAGAGAAATGATAGAGTATATCTCCAGCTAGCCTACATAAGGTATAGAGGACTAAACCATGGAACTCCAAGAAAAGAGAAAGTCTCAAGTTGCAATGAATTGAAATCAAGTTTGCCAAACAGAAGAGAGCTCAGGGTAACTTCAATAACAAGATCAAAATTGTATTAGAAATCCAGTGAATACTTTGGAAGAAAAGCTCAGTGGCAAATTGGAAGAAAGGAGGATTATATTAAATTGAAAAGTTTTTGTATAAACAACACCAGAAGGGAAACAACAAACTGGGAAAAAACCTTTATAGCAAAAAGTTCTGACAGAGGTATAATTACTAAAATATCCAAGGAACTAAATCAATTGTATAAAAAATCAATCCATTCCCTAATTGATAAATGGGCTAGGGACATGAATAGGCAATTTTCAGATAAAGAAATCAAAAGTATCAATAAGCACATGAGAAAGTGTTCAAAATTGGGACATTAATGCATGCTGGTGGAGTTGTGGACTGATACAACCATTCTGGATGGCAATTTGAAATTATGCCCAAAGAAAGATAAAAGAATGCCTGCCCTTTGATGTATCCATACCATTGCTGGGCTTTTACCCCAAAGAGATCATAGATAAACAGACTTGTACAAAAATGTTTATAGCTGCAGTCTTTGTGGTGTCAAAACATGAAAAGGAAGGGTATGCTTTTCAATTGGGGAAATATCTGAACAAATTGTGGTATATGCTGGTGATGGAATACTATTGTGCTCAAAGGAATAATAAACTGGAGGAATTCCATGTGAACTTGAAAGACCTTCAGGAACTGATGCAGAGTAAAAGGAGCAGAGTAAAAAGGCAGAAGAACATTGTACACAGACACTGATACACTGTGGTAAAATAGAATGTAATGGACTTCTGTACTAGCAGCAATGCAATGACCCAGCATGATTCTGAGGGATTTATGGGAAAGAACGATACCCACATTCAGAGGAAGAATTACAGGAGAGAAAACACAGAAAAAAAACAACTGCTTGAACAATTGAGTTGATGAGGACATGATTGGGGATGTAGAACTGAAAGGACCACACCAATGCAACTATCGATAATATGTAAATAAGTCTTGATTGATGACATATGTTAAAACCAGTGGAAATGTGAGTTAGCTTTAGTGGGAGGAGTTTGAGGGGCTGAAGGGGAAAGTAAAAACATGAATCATGTAACCATGGAAAATTTTTCTAAAAATAAAAAAAAATTAATTAAAAAACCAGAGTTAGCTAATTAGAGAAATAGGCATATAATACAAGGCTGCTGTATTCTACACTGTGTCTTTATGTTAGTAACTTTATACTAATTGTGAGGAATTGTATTGTGAGTAATGTGCATTGGGATGCACTACTAAATCTTAATGTCAATAGAAGGTCAAGATTTTAGTGAACAAATAGGAGGACATGTTTTGACCTCTCTTGTATCTCTGCCTATTTTCCAAAGACTCCTAAGAACTGAAAAAAATGACCACATTTCCCCACAAACTCAGATAAATTTTGTCTGCTTTTTAGTGAACAAGAGATTAGATCAGAAAGTAATTGTTATTGTTGTTGTTGTTATTATTATTTTAATTTGAAACTTCACAGGGATACTTTTTAAATTCTTACCAGTATGGTGGAGAAATGTTCTATGGCTAAAATTCATAGGATGTTCCAATCTTCAAACAAAATTGCAACTGATGCAATGGGCATTAGAGAGATGGATGGTGGCCATAAATAACTTGGAAAACATTACCGGTGGTAACTTATACATTATAAGTGGTGAAATTTGATAGGCTTGCAGATTTAAAGCTATGAATGCCTTTAGAAACCATTTGATCAAAACTATTTTAACAGATGAGTGAACTGATGTTTCTAGAGTTTAAATGATTTCTCTGTGATAATAAAAAAGTAAGAAATTAAACACAGCATGGAATATGATCGCAATAAAATATTATTTTGTGTTAAAAATGATGGATATGAGTAATTTCAACAAAAGTCAACTATTTTAAATGAACTGATGAAGAAAACCAAAGAGGATCAAATCTACCATGAATACGGAAATTTGGCTAAACATCGACAATATAAAGAAAAATTTTGATCATTGCAATGTAAAATAATGAATTTAGATGATTCAGATTGATTAATGTTTCTTGATTATCTTCAGAGAATCAGAGAAGTTGTAGATGATAAGAGCAGAATGAACTATACATTTTCAGGAATGGTCAATGCATTCATTTATCAAATTGAGTTGATTTCTTTAGTAAAAGTGACTGTTTTGGGGGAGGAGGACATTATTTTCAAGTACCAATGACATGAGTAAAAAGAATTAAAAAAGAAAGTCAAGGTCTTAGGAAGCAGATATTAGGGAAATGACAGTGAGTTTCAATCTTGAAATATGTTTTAATAGTAGAATATGGAAAAAATATATCAGGATAATTGAGAAAAGAAACCAGAAGGGTCATGTAATGGAGTGAAAGAAAAGAAGTAAAATAGAAACACAGGGGAACAGATTTTTTAAATTTTGATATTTTATTTTTCCCCCATTATGTGTGATTTAAAAAAAAACATTTTTTGAGTATCAAATTATTTTAAGCCTTACTCTTATTGAAATTAGGTCAGAAAGGGAAGAACAGCCACATTCACTGAGGTATAGAGTGTCATCTTACCCTGTAGAGAAGAACAAAGGGAATAAGGAAGCAAGGTATGAGAGGGGAGCAATATAAGGGAGGGAAAAGTTGGGGGTCATTAAAAGAACCTATAGAAAAGTAGCAGGAGAATAAGAGTGAGGTTGTGGAAAGGGAAGTAAAATAAAGGAGGGGAAGGAGTGAGTGATTAAAAGCAGAACACTGGTGTGGATGGAAAGAGTAAAAAGAGAAAAGGAAGGATTAAAAGAGGAAATCAAGGTAAAGGGGAATACACACATGATAATCATAACTATGAATGTAAATGGGATGAACTCACCCATAAGATGGAAGTGTATAGCAGAGTGGATTATTAATGAAAATACAACCATGTGTTATACACAAGAAACACATGTGAGGTAGGCAGACACATACAGAGTAAAGTTAAAAGGCTGGAGTAGAAACTATTTAGCTTCAAGTGAGAAAAAGAAGACAGGAGTAGGAATCATGATCTCAGACAAAGCTAAAGCAAAAATAGATTTGGGATTAAAAGAGATAAGAAAGGTAATAAAATCTTGATAAAATTCAGTATTGTATAGAGGGAAAGTCTTGTTATTGGATATTAATTTTAATCCCTACAGTATAGACAATGAAGAAATATCAATACTTTACATATATGCACCAAATGGTATAGCATCCAGATTTTTTCCCATTTTAAATTTTTTAGTAGATATTTTTTCCATGGTTACATGATTCATGTTCTTACTCTCTCCTCCACCATTCCCCCACACAAAAGCTAACGTGTATTTCCACTGAGTTTTACATGTGTCATTGATCAAGACCTATTTCCATATTATTGATAATTGCACTAGGGTGGTCGTTTAAAGTCTTCATCCAAAATAATATCCACATCAATGCATTTGTTCAAGCAGATGTTTTTCTTTTGTGTTTCTATGCCCATAGTTCTTCTTCTGAATGTGAATAGTGTTCTTTTCCATAAGTCCCTCAGAATTGTCCTGGACCATTGCATTGCTGCTAGTAGAGAAGTCCATTACATTCAATTTTTACCACAGTGTATCAGTCTCTGTGTATAATGTGCTCCTGGTTCTGCCCCTTTCACTCTGCATCAATTCCTGGAGGTCATTAGAGTTCACATAGAATTCCTTCAGTTCATTATTCCTTTGAACACAATAGTATTCCATCACAAGCAGATACCATAATTTGTTTAGCCATTTCCCAATTGAAGGGCATATCCTTGTTTTCCAGGTTTCTGCCACTACAGAGTATGGCTATAAATATTTTTGTACATGTCTTTTTCCTTATGATCTCTTTGGGGTACAAACCCAGCAATGGTATGGCTACATCAAAGGGCAGGCATTCTTTTATCTCTCTTTGGGCATAATTCCAAATTGCCATCCAGAATGGATCATTTCACAACTCCACCAGCAATGCATTAATGTCCCAGTTTTGCCACATCCTCTCCAGCATTCATTACTCTCCCCTTCTTTCATTTTAGTCAATCTGCTAGGTGTGAGGTGATACCTCAGAGTTGTTTTGATTTGCATTTCTCTAATTATTAGAGATTTAGAACACTTTGTCATGTGCTTATTGATAGTTATGATTTTTTTATCTGAAAATTGCTATTTATGTCTCTTGCCCATTTATCAATTGGGGAATGGCTTGATTTTTTATACAATTGCTTTAACTCCTTGTATATTTGAGTAATTAGACCCCTGTCAGAGTTTTTCGTTATAAAGATTTTTTCCCAATTTGTTGTTTCCCTTCTGATTTTGACTACATTATTTTTGTTTGTACAAAACCTTTTTAGTTTGATATAATCAAAATAATTTATTTTATATTTTGTAATTTTCTCTAACTCTTGCTTGGTTTTGAAATCTTTCCTTTCCCAGAGATCTGACAAGAAAACTATTCTATGTTCACTTAACTTATTTATAGTTTCCCTCTTTATATTCAAGTCATTCACCCATTCTGAATTTGTCTTGGTGGAGGGTGTGAGATGTTAATCTAAATCTATTCTCTCCTATATTGTTTTCCAAATTTCCCAGAAGTTTTTGTCAAATAGTGGATTTTTGTCCCCAAAATTGGGCTCTTTGTGTTTATCATACACTGTCTTGCTGATGTCACTTACCGCAAGTCTATTCCATTGATCCTCGCTTCTGTCTCTTAGCTGGTACCATACCTTTTTGAGGACCACTGCTTTATAGTACAGTTTAATATCTGGTACTGTTAGACCCCCAACCTTCGCATTTTTTTCATTATTTCCTGTGATATTCTTGATCTTTTTTTTATTCCAAATGAACTTTGTTATAGTTTCTCTAATTCAGTAAAAAAGTTTTTTGGTAGTTTGATAGGTATTTGCGCCAAATAGGTAAATTTTTGGGTAGAATGGTCATTTTTATTATGTTACCTCGTCCTACCCATGAGCAATCAATATTTTTCCAATTGTTTAGATCTAGTTTTAATTGTTTGGAAAGTGTTTTGTAGTTGTGTTTGTATAATTCCTGTGTTTGTTTTGGTAGATAGATTCCTAAGAATTTTATATTTTCTAGGATTATTTTAAAGGGAATTTCTCTTTCTATGTTTTGCTGCTGAGATGTGTTGGAAAGATTTAGAAATGCTGATGATTTATGTGTGTTTATTTTGTATCCTGCAACTTTGTTAAAGTTGTTGATTTTTTCCACTAGCTTTTTAGTTGATTCTCTAGGATTTTTTAAGTAGACCATCATATCATCTTCAATGAGTGATATCTTGGTCTTGTCATTGCCTATTTTAATCCCTTCAATTTCTTTTTCTTCTTTAATATCTACTGCTAGTGTTTCCAGTACAATGTTAAATAATAGAGGTGATAATGGGGATCCTTGTTTCCTTCCTGATTTTATTGGGAATACTTCTAGTTTATCCCCATTGCAGATGATGCTTGTTGATGGCTTAAGATAAATACTACTTATTATTTTTTGGGAAAGGCCTTTCTATTCCTATAGTTTCTAGTGTTTTTAATAGAAATGGGTGTTGTGTTTTGTCAAAGGCTTTTTCAGCATCTATTGAGATCCTTTTTTGCTTATTATGTCAAATAGTTTGTATAGTATTGGGATTAGTTGTTTTATATTTTTGTAAATATTCATTCATCTCACCTAAGTTGCTATATTTATTGCCGTATAATTGGGCAAAATAGTTTTTAATGATTGCCTTGATTTCCTCTTCATTAGAGGTGAGGTCTCCCTTTTCATCTTTGATACTGATGATGTGGTTTTCTTCTTTCCTTTTTTAAATTAGATTGACCAGTACTTTGTCAATTTTATTTGTTTTTTCAAAGTACCAGCTTCTAGTCTTATTTATTAATTCAATATCACTTTTACTTTCTATTTTATTAATTTCTCCTTTAATTTTTATGATCTCTAATTTAGTTTTCATCTGGGCATTTTTAATTTCTTTACTTTCAAGATTTTTTTGATTTGCATGCCCAAATCATTGATCTTTCCCCTCCCTAATTTGTTAATATATGCACTCAAAAATATAAATTTCTCCCTGAGTACTGCTTTGGCTGCATCCCACATATTCTGGTAGCTTGTCTCATTATTGCAATTCTATCCTATGTAATTACTAATTGTTTCTATGATTTGTTCTTTAAATTAATTAGGGGAATCATATTATTTAGTTTTCAATTGATTTTTGATTTGCCTATCCATGTAACCTTACTAATTATTATTTTTATTGCATTATGATCTGAAAAGGTTGCATTTAATATTTCTACTCTTTTGCATTTGTTTGCCATGTTACTATGCCCTTGTACAGGGTCTGTATCTGTGAATGTGTCATGCTGCTGAAAAGAAGGTATATTCCTTTTTGTTCCTATTTATTTTTCTTCATATATCTATTAACTCTAGTTTTTCTAGGATTTCATTCACCTCTCTTACATCTTTTTTATTCATTTTTTTTTGTTTTGATTTATCTCAATCTGATAAGGGAAGGTTCAAGTCTCCCACTGGTACAGTTTTACTATTTATATCCTCCTTGAGTTCTGACAGTTTCTCCTTTAGAAATTTAGATGCTAGACCATTTGGTGCATACATGTTGAGCATTGATATTTCTTCATTGTCTGTACTGTTTTATCAGTATGTAATTAACTTCCCCATTGCTTTTAACCAGATCTATTTTTACTTCGGCATTGTCAGATATAATCCTGCCTTATTTTAAGGGTGATAAATTTTGCTTCAGCCTTTAAATTTTACCCTATATATGTCTATCTGCCTAATGTGTGTTTCTTGTAGAAAACATATGGTAATCCACTCTGCTATTTGCTTCTGTTTTATGGGTGAGTTCATCCTATTCACATACTTTTTTTATTTAATAATTTTTATTTTTTTAGAAAATTTATGCATGGTTACATGATTTATGTTCTTACTTTCCCTCTCATCCCCTGGTCTCCTCACCCCAACCCCCCCCCCCCAATAGCCAATGTGCATTTCCACTGGTTTTATCATGTGTCATTGGTCAAGACCTATTTCCAAATTGTTGATAGTTGCATTGGTGTGGTTGTTTCGAGTCTACATCCCCAACCATGTCTGCCTCAACCCATGTGTTCAAGCAGTTGTTTTTCTTCTGT
This sequence comes from Gracilinanus agilis, assembly GCF_016433145.1. Lineage (NCBI taxonomy): Eukaryota > Metazoa > Chordata > Mammalia > Didelphimorphia > Didelphidae > Gracilinanus > Gracilinanus agilis. The sequence goes on from NC_058131.1 coordinate 22,283,293, forward strand.
GTTTCCACTCTTTTAGTTATTCCTCTGAATGTGAGTATTGTTCTTTCCCAAAAATCCCTCAGAATTGTCCTAGGTCATTGCATTGCTGCTAGTACAGAAGACCATTACATTCTATTTTACCACAGTATATCAGTCTCTGTGTACAATGTTCTTTTGGCTCTGCTCCTTTCACTCTGCATCAATTCCTGGAGGTCTTTCCAGTTCACATGGAATTCCTCTAGTTTATTATTCCTTTGAGGGTAATAATATTCCATCACCAGCATATACCACAATTTGTTTACCCATTCCCTATTTGAAGGGCATACCCTCATTTTCCAGTTTTTTGTCACCACAAAAAGTACAGCTATAAATATTTTTTGTACAAATCTGTTTATCTATGATCTCTTTGGGTTACAAACCCAACAATGGTGTGGCTGAATCAAAGGTCAGGCAGTTTCTTATAGCCCTTTGAGCATAGTTTATTCTTCATTCACTCTAGTCTGTGGGGGAGGGTTTTTGGAGCTTTCAGACACTCTGAAGACTTCTTGTCTGTTTTATTGATAGGATTAAGCCTGGGTGTAGTTGATCTACACTGCTCCAAGCCTGAGGTCAAAGCCTCAAGGGAAAGTGGGGGTAGAACAAGATGGGGGGTATGTTCACCCTCTCTGGGTTTCTCCCCCAGCAGCTTCCCTGCTGTCTGTGATCAAAGCCTTTGAGTTTGACACAGCTGTGCCAGCAAGGCATTCTCTTGGACTAGAGGTCCAGCCGACCCAGGGATTCCAGTATCCTCTAGAAACTCAGTACATTAGGTGGAGGAGGGGATCTGGGATCTTCCCCCTTTCTTTCCCCTCCTACCTGAGAGTTCCAAGAAATCAGGCTTTTTTTCTCTTTTTTTTCCACATAACTTTTTAATTGGGTTCAGCTGGAGGATCCCCCAGTTCCTTTGTCTTCTCAGATTTTGTTTTCTGTTACCTCAGAGCCCTTTGTCCTTAATTGTTGGTGAAGGGCTTTATGGAGGTTTGGAACCTTCTGCTTCCAGTCTGCCATCTTCCCAGAATTTCTCCCTTCCTCCCCATTCACATTCAGAGTTATAATTAGCAACTGTTTATTCCCCAACATTTTGATTCCCTCTCCTTGTTCTGCCCTTTCTTTTTTTACTATTTCCTTCCACACCAGTATTTTGTTTTTAATCTGTCCCCCTAATTCCCTCCTTTATTTTACTTCTTTTTCTCCCCCCTCCCTTCTTAATCCCCACTTATTTTTCTCTTAAGCTATCCCCACACTTTCACTTCCCAGTATTGCTTCCCTCCCCACTAGTCAGTTTGTTACCTTTATACTTCTCTATAGCGCATGAATCAATTCTTTGCCCCAATGGATCTGATTGCTCTCCCCTCTTTGAGTTAATTGCAATGCACTTAAGGATTAAGTAATACCTGTCTTGAACATTTTGTAAGTTTTAAAATTAATATTCAATGCCTCCAAAGTATGATATTTATAAGAATTTATTAAAACACTGGGAAAGAGTCCCAACTCAATCTTCACCAAGCCTCCTTCGGTGCCAAAAGATCCTGTGACCTCACAAAAAACAAAAAACAAAAAACAAAAACAAAAAACATTTCAATACAGCCTGCGAAAACCAATGACCAATAGGAAAAGGCTTAAGGAATTATGGGTATGGTGAAAGAGAGTTTGGATATTGTATTTTAAAGAGGTACAAGGTCTTTTCAACTTTACATTCCTCCTGTGATCCTGTGGGAGGCAGCAGCTTGGCAATGGTTTTAAAACTGTAGAATATTGGGCCATAGGGGGTGAGGGGGGGGCAGGGCACAGCTGGGAAGCCCCAACTTGGAACTCATTCCACAGGGGATCTGAGGCTAGATTCTGAAAGTCCCTTCATGTCACCAAACTGTTACAAATAATATTGTTATAGAAGGGTATATTTAAAAATATTAATGGTTTATTGCAATGAATATTGGTAATTAAGAAAGCCACATGCCTACTAAGGTCTAATTCAAAATGCCTGCCAAACCTTCATTCTCACTGCTTGGTAGGAAAGAGAGTGTCTCAATCAAGTTCTGAGACTTTATACTTCTGTCTATGTAATCACAATCCTGCCTACCTGTATTACTGAAGAGGAATCATGGGGAATGTAGTTTTCAAGTCCTCTAAACATCCACAGGAAGTTTATAATCAAGACCTCAATATTAATGCTCAAAGAATCTCAAGGAACCCCAAATTTCCAATATTACCCTCTTTACCCTTTCAGTGTATTGGTCTTCTCCCCTGTTCCCCCATTCGCTTCTTTATGGAATATAAATTTACTCCAGTTTGTTTCTTTTCCCATTTCTCTTAATATTATCCTCTTTTTTTACCTCGTTTTATATATCTTTATACATATATATACATCTCTTTATACATATATATATATATATATATATATATATATATGTCTTGACAATTCATCCTATACAATATGTCGCTGTTCCCTCTAAGTACACTTCTTCTAGCTACCCTGATAATAATAACAAGTTTTAAGACTTAAAAAAATCCTCTTTTCTTATAGGGATACAAATCATTTGAATTTATTGCATCCCTCAATAGAAAGGGTTTTTGTTTTTGTTTTTGTTTTTGTTTTTTCTCCCTCTCTTAATTAACTTTTGGTGATTCTCTTGAGTTCTGTGTTTGGTTATCAAATTTTCTGTTTAAGTCTGGTCTTTTCTTTATTAATGCTTGGAAGTCTTCAATTTTATTAAATGATTATACTTTCCCCTACAAAAAATATAATTAGTTTTGCTGGATAGCTGATTCTTGGTTGTAGTCCCAGTTCCCTTGCTTTATGGAAAATTATATTCCAAGCCTTCCCGTCTTTCAATGTAGATGCAGCCAGATCCTGTGTTATCCTAACTGTGGTTCCCTGGTATCTGAATGACTTCTTCTTAGCAGCTTGTAAATTTTTTTCCTTGGTCTGGTAGTTTTTTTAATTTGGCTATAATGTTCCTAGGAGTTGTTAGTTGTGGATTAAATGTAGGAGGTGATCTGTGGATTCTTTCAGTCTCTACGTTTCTCTCTTGTTCGAGAATGTTGGGGCTGGTTTTTTTTTGGATAATTTCCTGTAGAATGATGTCCAGGTTTTCCTTTTGTCATGATGTTCTGGTAGACCAATAATTCTTAAATTGTCTCTCCTCAATCTGTTTTCCAGATCTGAGGTTCTGCCAATGAATTTTTTTCACATTTTCCTCAAAGTTTTCATTCTTTTGATTTTGTTTTATATATTTTGCTGCCTTGTGAAGTCAATTGCTTCTAGTTGTTAAATTCTCATTTTCAAAGACTGAATTTCATCCCTGGCTTTTTGGTCATCATTCTCTTTCTGATCTTATTTTCTTTATATGTCATCTTTCACCTTCTTTCCCTCATTTTCAAGCTGGTCAGTTTTGGATTTCAAGACACTATTTTCTTGTTTTAGTTCATGCATTTTCTTTTTCCAATTGTTTTCAGCCTCTCTTAATTTTTTTAATTGTATTTTGAGTTCTTCTAAAGTCTGTGTCCAATTTGCTGGAGTTTCTGTGTTTTTCCTTGAAGTTCCTTGACCTTCTGTTTCATTTACTCTTTATTCACTTCCTGTAAAGAAGCTGTCAATTGTAATTTCTTTTTTCTTTTTCTATTGTTTATTCATATTTTTTTCATTCTTTACCTCCTGTACCTTCTCTGCTCTGCTGGCTGATTATGTTAAGCAGATGGTTTTAATGAGCTTTGATGTAATATCTTCCCTAGCTTGCACACAAGTTTGTAGCTACATTCTCTGCAGCTTATGGAGGAGGGGCGTTCTACTTTCCTTGCCCTCTGAAGACTTCTTATCTGTCTTATTATGGGATTAAGCCAGGGTGGGGTTGATCTGTAGAGCTTGATGTGTCCTGAGGCTAAAACCTTGAGAAAAGGGAGGAGGGGCAAGATGGAGCATTTTTGCTGTCACAAGGATGCCCATTCTGCATTTCTCCTCTAGCCACCTCCCTGCCATCTGTTTTCTATGTTCTGAGCCTGGCTCAGCTGTGCCAGCAAGGCCCTCTCTCCAGACTTGCACATTTACCAGCCCAGAGTTTCCAGGAGCTGCTGGAGACTCAGCAAAGCACATGGATGAGGGGTCCTGGGATTCCCCTTCTTCCTTATCCTTAAACCCAACAGTTCAAGAATTCAGTGCTCCCTATACCAAGATTGCCTTTTCATTCCCTTAACTCAGCCATCACCCTTTATCCCTGTAATTCCTCCTCACTGTTGGAGGGTTTCCTTGACATTATCAATCCTTATCCATCTCCCATCCTTCCCATTCCCACTTATCATTAAACCCATAAGTCTAGAAACTGTCCCTAGATATATATTTTGGGGGATATACTCACAACTTCCATAAGTGAAGTTTCTCTTACTGAAGGCTTTATAGTTGATCCTGATCTCTGAGCCAGTTATCTGTTTCAAAGACATCAAGCTTCTCCTATTCTATCCTGTGGGGAATAATACAGAGAAGTATATAATTATAAGGAGTTTGCCTTTCTCCACTTACCATCTTGGCTCAGAAGATATCAAGTCAGATTCTCAACCATACTGTAACTGAATTTCCAACTGCCTAGTGGGGGGAAGTAAAGGAGCACTTTGAAAAGATCATGTCCCTCCCTTCCAGTCAAGCCTGCTTGGGTGTGTGTCCCTTCATAAACCAAGGATTAAGAAGACTACATTGCTACTTACTCCTGTCATCTTATAGAGCTTCCTTAAATATAATAGAAATCAAAGCTATCCATAACCATATGAGAAAATGTTCTAAATCCCTCCTGATTAAAGAAATGAAAATCAAAACATTATTGAGGCACCACCTTACACCTAGCAGAGTGACAGTAAAGGAAAATAATAAATGTTGGAGGGAATATGGCAAAATTGGAACACTAATGCATTGATGGTGGAGTTGTGAATTAATCTAATTATTCTGGAAAGCAATTTGGAATTATNGCCTCAACCCATGTGTTCAAGCAGTTGTTTTTCTTCTGTGTTTCCACTCTTTTAGTTATTCCTCTGAATGTGAGTATTGTTCTTTCCCAAAAATCCCTCAGAATTGTCCTAGGTCATTGCATTGCTGCTAGTACAGAAGACCATTACATTCTATTTTACCACAGTATATCAGTCTCTGTGTACAATGTTCTTTTGGCTCTGCTCCTTTCACTCTGCATCAATTCCTGGAGGTCTTTCCAGTTCACATGGAATTCCTCTAGTTTATTATTCCTTTGAGGGTAATAATATTCCATCACCAGCATATACCACAATTTGTTTACCCATTCCCTATTTGAAGGGCATACCCTCATTTTCCAGTTTTTTGTCACCACAAAAAGTACAGCTATAAATATTTTTTGTACAAATCTGTTTATCTATGATCTCTTTGGGTTACAAACCCAACAATGGTGTGGCTGAATCAAAGGTCAGGCAGTTTCTTATAGCCCTTTGAGCATAGTTTATTCTTCATTCACTCTAGTCTGTGGGGGAGGGTTTTTGGAGCTTTCAGACACTCTGAAGACTTCTTGTCTGTTTTATTGATAGGATTAAGCCTGGGTGTAGTTGATCTACACTGCTCCAAGCCTGAGGTCAAAGCCTCAAGGGAAAGTGGGGGTAGAACAAGATGGGGGGTATGTTCACCCTCTCTGGGTTTCTCCCCCAGCAGCTTCCCTGCTGTCTGTGATCAAAGCCTTTGAGTTTGACACAGCTGTGCCAGCAAGGCATTCTCTTGGACTAGAGGTCCAGCCGACCCAGGGATTCCAGTATCCTCTAGAAACTCAGTACATTAGGTGGAGGAGGGGATCTGGGATCTTCCCCCTTTCTTTCCCCTCCTACCTGAGAGTTCCAAGAAATCAGGCTTTTTTTCTCTTTTTTTTCCACATAACTTTTTAATTGGGTTCAGCTGGAGGATCCCCCAGTTCCTTTGTCTTCTCAGATTTTGTTTTCTGTTACCTCAGAGCCCTTTGTCCTTAATTGTTGGTGAAGGGCTTTATGGAGGTTTGGAACCTTCTGCTTCCAGTCTGCCATCTTCCCAGAATTTCTCCCTTCCTCCCCATTCACATTCAGAGTTATAATTAGCAACTGTTTATTCCCCAACATTTTGATTCCCTCTCCTTGTTCTGCCCTTTCTTTTTTTACTATTTCCTTCCACACCAGTATTTTGTTTTTAATCTGTCCCCCTAATTCCCTCCTTTATTTTACTTCTTTTTCTCCCCCCTCCCTTCTTAATCCCCACTTATTTTTCTCTTAAGCTATCCCCACACTTTCACTTCCCAGTATTGCTTCCCTCCCCACTAGTCAGTTTGTTACCTTTATACTTCTCTATAGCGCATGAATCAATTCTTTGCCCCAATGGATCTGATTGCTCTCCCCTCTTTGAGTTAATTGCAATGCACTTAAGGATTAAGTAATACCTGTCTTGAACATTTTGTAAGTTTTAAAATTAATATTCAATGCCTCCAAAGTATGATATTTATAAGAATTTATTAAAACACTGGGAAAGAGTCCCAACTCAATCTTCACCAAGCCTCCTTCGGTGCCAAAAGATCCTGTGACCTCACAAAAAACAAAAAACAAAAAACAAAAACAAAAAACATTTCAATACAGCCTGCGAAAACCAATGACCAATAGGAAAAGGCTTAAGGAATTATGGGTATGGTGAAAGAGAGTTTGGATATTGTATTTTAAAGAGGTACAAGGTCTTTTCAACTTTACATTCCTCCTGTGATCCTGTGGGAGGCAGCAGCTTGGCAATGGTTTTAAAACTGTAGAATATTGGGCCATAGGGGGTGAGGGGGGGGCAGGGCACAGCTGGGAAGCCCCAACTTGGAACTCATTCCACAGGGGATCTGAGGCTAGATTCTGAAAGTCCCTTCATGTCACCAAACTGTTACAAATAATATTGTTATAGAAGGGTATATTTAAAAATATTAATGGTTTATTGCAATGAATATTGGTAATTAAGAAAGCCACATGCCTACTAAGGTCTAATTCAAAATGCCTGCCAAACCTTCATTCTCACTGCTTGGTAGGAAAGAGAGTGTCTCAATCAAGTTCTGAGACTTTATACTTCTGTCTATGTAATCACAATCCTGCCTACCTGTATTACTGAAGAGGAATCATGGGGAATGTAGTTTTCAAGTCCTCTAAACATCCACAGGAAGTTTATAATCAAGACCTCAATATTAATGCTCAAAGAATCTCAAGGAACCCCAAATTTCCAATATTACCCTCTTTACCCTTTCAGTGTATTGGTCTTCTCCCCTGTTCCCCCATTCGCTTCTTTATGGAATATAAATTTACTCCAGTTTGTTTCTTTTCCCATTTCTCTTAATATTATCCTCTTTTTTTACCTCGTTTTATATATCTTTATACATATATATACATCTCTTTATACATATATATATATATATATATATATATATATATGTCTTGACAATTCATCCTATACAATATGTCGCTGTTCCCTCTAAGTACACTTCTTCTAGCTACCCTGATAATAATAACAAGTTTTAAGACTTAAAAAAATCCTCTTTTCTTATAGGGATACAAATCATTTGAATTTATTGCATCCCTCAATAGAAAGGGTTTTTGTTTTTGTTTTTGTTTTTGTTTTTTCTCCCTCTCTTAATTAACTTTTGGTGATTCTCTTGAGTTCTGTGTTTGGTTATCAAATTTTCTGTTTAAGTCTGGTCTTTTCTTTATTAATGCTTGGAAGTCTTCAATTTTATTAAATGATTATACTTTCCCCTACAAAAAATATAATTAGTTTTGCTGGATAGCTGATTCTTGGTTGTAGTCCCAGTTCCCTTGCTTTATGGAAAATTATATTCCAAGCCTTCCCGTCTTTCAATGTAGATGCAGCCAGATCCTGTGTTATCCTAACTGTGGTTCCCTGGTATCTGAATGACTTCTTCTTAGCAGCTTGTAAATTTTTTTCCTTGGTCTGGTAGTTTTTTTAATTTGGCTATAATGTTCCTAGGAGTTGTTAGTTGTGGATTAAATGTAGGAGGTGATCTGTGGATTCTTTCAGTCTCTACGTTTCTCTCTTGTTCGAGAATGTTGGGGCTGGTTTTTTTTTGGATAATTTCCTGTAGAATGATGTCCAGGTTTTCCTTTTGTCATGATGTTCTGGTAGACCAATAATTCTTAAATTGTCTCTCCTCAATCTGTTTTCCAGATCTGAGGTTCTGCCAATGAATTTTTTTCACATTTTCCTCAAAGTTTTCATTCTTTTGATTTTGTTTTATATATTTTGCTGCCTTGTGAAGTCAATTGCTTCTAGTTGTTAAATTCTCATTTTCAAAGACTGAATTTCATCCCTGGCTTTTTGGTCATCATTCTCTTTCTGATCTTATTTTCTTTATATGTCATCTTTCACCTTCTTTCCCTCATTTTCAAGCTGGTCAGTTTTGGATTTCAAGACACTATTTTCTTGTTTTAGTTCATGCATTTTCTTTTTCCAATTGTTTTCAGCCTCTCTTAATTTTTTTAATTGTATTTTGAGTTCTTCTAAAGTCTGTGTCCAATTTGCTGGAGTTTCTGTGTTTTTCCTTGAAGTTCCTTGACCTTCTGTTTCATTTACTCTTTATTCACTTCCTGTAAAGAAGCTGTCAATTGTAATTTCTTTTTTCTTTTTCTATTGTTTATTCATATTTTTTTCATTCTTTACCTCCTGTACCTTCTCTGCTCTGCTGGCTGATTATGTTAAGCAGATGGTTTTAATGAGCTTTGATGTAATATCTTCCCTAGCTTGCACACAAGTTTGTAGCTACATTCTCTGCAGCTTATGGAGGAGGGGCGTTCTACTTTCCTTGCCCTCTGAAGACTTCTTATCTGTCTTATTATGGGATTAAGCCAGGGTGGGGTTGATCTGTAGAGCTTGATGTGTCCTGAGGCTAAAACCTTGAGAAAAGGGAGGAGGGGCAAGATGGAGCATTTTTGCTGTCACAAGGATGCCCATTCTGCATTTCTCCTCTAGCCACCTCCCTGCCATCTGTTTTCTATGTTCTGAGCCTGGCTCAGCTGTGCCAGCAAGGCCCTCTCTCCAGACTTGCACATTTACCAGCCCAGAGTTTCCAGGAGCTGCTGGAGACTCAGCAAAGCACATGGATGAGGGGTCCTGGGATTCCCCTTCTTCCTTATCCTTAAACCCAACAGTTCAAGAATTCAGTGCTCCCTATACCAAGATTGCCTTTTCATTCCCTTAACTCAGCCATCACCCTTTATCCCTGTAATTCCTCCTCACTGTTGGAGGGTTTCCTTGACATTATCAATCCTTATCCATCTCCCATCCTTCCCATTCCCACTTATCATTAAACCCATAAGTCTAGAAACTGTCCCTAGATATATATTTTGGGGGATATACTCACAACTTCCATAAGTGAAGTTTCTCTTACTGAAGGCTTTATAGTTGATCCTGATCTCTGAGCCAGTTATCTGTTTCAAAGACATCAAGCTTCTCCTATTCTATCCTGTGGGGAATAATACAGAGAAGTATATAATTATAAGGAGTTTGCCTTTCTCCACTTACCATCTTGGCTCAGAAGATATCAAGTCAGATTCTCAACCATACTGTAACTGAATTTCCAACTGCCTAGTGGGGGGAAGTAAAGGAGCACTTTGAAAAGATCATGTCCCTCCCTTCCAGTCAAGCCTGCTTGGGTGTGTGTCCCTTCATAAACCAAGGATTAAGAAGACTACATTGCTACTTACTCCTGTCATCTTATAGAGCTTCCTTAAATATAATAGAAATCAAAGCTATCCATAACCATATGAGAAAATGTTCTAAATCCCTCCTGATTAAAGAAATGAAAATCAAAACATTATTGAGGCACCACCTTACACCTAGCAGAGTGACAGTAAAGGAAAATAATAAATGTTGGAGGGAATATGGCAAAATTGGAACACTAATGCATTGATGGTGGAGTTGTGAATTAATCTAATTATTCTGGAAAGCAATTTGGAATTATGGCCAAAGGGCTTTAAAAGAATTATTTGACATAGAAATGCCACTCCTAGGTTTGTATCCAAAAATAAAAAGAAAAAAAGAAGAAAGTAAAAAAATATCCTGGATATATGTTTCCTCAGGTCTTTCTCTGGAAGCAGATGACATATTTTTTCATTATGAGTCCTTTGGAATTTTTTGGATCATTGTACGATTGTGAATAGCTAAGTTATTCAAAGTGTTTCATCAAATAGGTATGTACGACCACTGTCTGGGATTTTTTGAGATCTTCTTGCTCATCTCTTCTTATAGCACAATATTACTTCACTAAAATCACATATTATAAGCCATTTCTCAATTGATGCGTATCCCTTCACTTTCTAATTCTTTGCCACTACAAAAGAGCTGCTTTAAATATTTCATTTTGAACATATAATTCTTTACCTGTTTAAAAATCTCTTTGACATAGAAACCAAGTTGTGATACTGCTGAGTCAAAGGGTATGTATACTTTTATATCCCTTTTTACAAAGCTACAAATTGCTTTCTAAAATGTTTGGATCACTTCACAACTCCACCAAGCGTACAATTAGGGTCTATATTTTCCCACATTTTTTTTGTCATTTTCTTTCTGAATAATAGCCAATCTGATAGGTGTGGGGTCATACTTCAGAGTTGCTGTACTTTGCATTGCTCTAATTAATACTGATTTAGGGCATTTTTCACTTGATGAAAGACAGCTTTAGTTACTTTGTTTAAGAAGTTCTTGTTCATATCATTTGACCACTTTTCAATTGGGGAATAAGTTGTATTCTTTTTTACTTGACTCATTTATGTACTTGAGAAATGAGGTCTTTATTAGAGAGATGTGTTTTTTTTTCACCATTATGATTTCTGTATATTATTCTCCATGCTATTTCCCCTCAATTTATTACTTTCTCTTTCCTTTCATTCTGTTCGTCCTCAAAATTATTTAGCTTCTGAAAATCACAGCCCCCAATTTTCTCTCTTTTCTATTAGTCCTCTTTCTCTTGTATCCTTTCTATCCTACTTTCCTGAAGAATAAGATAGATTTCTATATCCCATCAAATGTTTATGTTCTTTCATTTTTGAATCAATTCCAAACAGGGTAAGATTCATGTTCCCCTTTCCATTTTCCCCATATTTTACTTCACACTAAAAGCTCTTTCATGCCTCTTTTATGTTAGATAATTTATCCCATTCTGTTTTGCCCCCTCCCCTTCTTCTAATGCATTCACATTTCTCTCCATTTATTTTTTTATATCATCCAATTATGCTCAAGGCATACCCTTGTACTCTGTCTATATATATACCTTCTAACAGCTTAAATGATATTTTTTAGGAATTAGCAGAATAATCTTTTTCATGTGCAGATGTAAACAGTTAAAACTTATTGATTTTATTTTTATTTCTATTTCCTGTTTATCTTTTTTATGCTTCTCTTGAGCCTTGTATTTGAAAATCAAATTTTCCATTAACTTCTAATCTTTTTATCCGTAACATTTGGTAGGCTCTGTATTATTGAATATTTATTCTCTGCCCACCTCTCCCAAATTATGCTCAGCTTTGTTGGGTAAGGGATACTTGGTTGAAGTTCTAGGTCCTTTGCCCTCTATAATGTGATATTGCATGTTTTTCAAGTACTTTAATTTAGAAGATGCAAAATTTTGTACAATCCTGACTGAATCCATGATGTTTGAATTAATTTTCTCTGTCTCTTTGCAATATTTTCTCTTTGACACTAGAGGTCTGGAATTTATCTCTAATATTCCTTGTAATTTTCTTTTAGGGATCACTTTCTGAAAGGGATTTGCGTGCTCTTTCAATTTCTATTTTACCCTTTTGTTCTAGAATATTAGTGCAATTTTCCTTGAAAATGTCTTAAAAGTTAATGTCTAAGTTTGTTTGTTTTTTCAAACATATTTTTCAGGTAGTTCTATAACTCTAAAATCATCTCTCCTGGATCTATTTCCCAAGGTAAGTTTAGATATTTCACATATTCTTGTATTTTTTTATTTCATTCTTTTGACTTTATTTGATTGTTTCTTGCTGTCTCATGAAGTCACTAGCTTCCATTTTTCCAATTTTCATTTTTAAAGAATTATTTTTTTCAGTGAACTTTTTCTCATCCTTTACTCATTTGTCTAATTCAACTTTTTAAGAAGTTTCTCTTTTTACTGCATTTATGTTCCTTTTTTACCAATTGAACTGTCCTTTTGTTGAGGGGGGAGGAGGAGTATTGTTTTATACAGTATTTTTGTGCCTTTTTTACTAAGCTCTTGATTCTTATTCCATGATTTCTCTCCATCATTTTTGCTTATTTTCCCAATTTTTCTTCTACCTCTCATTTGATTTTTAAAATGCCTTTGAGATCCTCTATTAATTATTTTTGTGCATGAGATTGATTCATATTTTTCTCAGAAGCATTCAATGAAGCAACATTGTTTTTGTTGCCTTCTTCAATGCTTGTGTTTTGGTCTCTTCCCTGTCACCAAAATAATTTTCTATATTGTTTCTTTTTTGTGGTTTGTTCATTTCCCACATTTTTTCTTTTTATTTTGAGCTTAAAAATAGTTTTACAGGTCAACTCCATTCCTATGATGCAGAGCTTTGGTCAAACTTTTAGGTTCTTTGAACAGCTACCTTCAGAAGTAGCTCTAAGGAATCTATATATTTTTAATTTTTCTGTGGTGGTATCATCTAAAGAGCGGCAGTGGTTTTAATACTCTTCTGGCTTGTATTCTGGTCTTTGAACAGCCACAAGAACTTTTTACAGCCTTGGAACTGTAACAAGGATCCCATGCTCCCCTGTGGCTACAAATGCTGGAGTGTGATAGTACTTCTCCTTACTCTGACATTGTAACCCAGGAATGCAATCTGGAAGAGAGGATGGACAATGGGAAAAAACCTTGCACCCAGAAGCAGTGAAGAATTCCTTATAATCTCCTAAGCATTTGTCCAGTTCTCCCTTAACAGAGCTCTAGAATCTTTGCCTGTTGATTCAGTTGCCCCCCCATTTCCACTCTGGGCCTGTACTGGTTTGCTGAGGTGGAGTCCGCCTTGGTATATTAATATGTATTCCACTTCCCTCCCAGTGGAACAGATCTTTTTTGCTGGTCTCCTAAGTTGTTTTGGGCTGAAAGATTGTTCTACTCCATTCTTTTGTGAATTCTGATAATCCTGAATTTATTTTGATGCATTACATGAAAGTTTATTAGAGGGTAATTTGAGAGAGTATATTTTGAGATTGCTGTATACTGGCTCTGCTCATCAAAAATTAAAAAATTGAAAGAAAAAGGGTTCTAAGAATTTAATTATGGTAGGGAAGGAAAGGTGATATTTAATGATATGGATAAGGGAACTTTCATTATAGAAAATACCTAAGGAAGAATTTCATTCATACAAATGAGTTTAAGGGATCAGATTTGACCTAAAATATGAAGTGAATAGTGATAGACTATTGTCAAGAACATCTATATTCAAATCCTACCTCTAACTCTCTCTCAGTTTTCTCTTCAGCACAAGGAGAGATCTGAAGTGGATAACCAATTGAACCTGAATGTATAACCCTGCAATTCAGGTAAGTTCTCTAAACCTCACTTTTCTAAGCTACAAAAGGGGAGAACTTGATTCTACATTCACATTCAAAATCTATTTTTCTTATGTCTTGTAATTTAGACTACAAAGGATATAGTTTATCCAGAGAATGAAAGAAAAGAAGGAAGGAAACAGATTTTATGAATTAGTAGGAATGAGTAAAGAAGGGAGGAAGAGTCAATAAAACTGAAGATTTATTTGAAATGGGTTGAGAAAAGATTACTAGATGTATTAAGTTCGGCTAATTAATTAATTTATAAACTTAGGGGGGAAAGTTAATTTCCTTTACTCCAAGAATTCTTCATATATTGTTCTGGAATTTCCATATATTACACTTGAGAAGATAGTATAGGCAAAGATTCTGTAGGATAATTACTAGGTTAAAGAAAATGACTCTCAGCAGTGTAGTTTTTGAAGAAAAGTATTGTTGGACAAGCTACATAATGCAATGAAGAGACTTGGATTTTCCCAAAATAGAAATATCTTTAGTGCTCTAAGACCTACTCCCTTTGTCAACATGGTCAAATGAATTACCATCTCTGAATGCCATTTTACTTATATATAAAATGAGAGTTTGAATTAATTTTTATTAACATTTACAATAGATCTTTACCAATGGTCATATGATTTATGTGTGGCTCTGTCAACTGATCTATAAAATAGTGGGCTATTGGACTAAAAAAATATTTTCTGGTTCAAAAAGTGATATGTTTTTTTTTAATAATTAACATGGGTTTGAAAATATAAAAATTAAAAAGCAATTATTGTTGTAGCCATTTATAATATTTATCTCTTAAGGCAAAAGGCTGTTCATAGCTTTAGTAGCTTTATTACAGCAAGATAGAGATAATGAGAAAGGGATAAATGTAGGAAGGAGGTAGAAGATATTGCCTAGTTAAATTCTCTAAGTTCATATCCTAAGAAATGAAGCTCAGTTCTGACAAAGGCTCCCTCAGGTCCTGATCTCTAATCAGTAGTCACAATAGTCTCTTCAGCAAGAGTATTACCAGTGTAGTGGAAATCCAATGCAGAGACACCAATGCATAAGTCCTCCCTCAGCAAAAGCCACCAAGGCAAATGAATCAGAATCCTAGCTGGCTTTTATAAATAGTTTTCTTCACGTCACTTCCTATCTTTCTGGTTTCTAGCTCCTTTCACTGTGGGCTGGTCTATCATATCTCAGGAACCAATCATAGTCTCCCAATTTGCCAAGGACTGCCCAGGGTGGGTGAGTTCTTGTGGTCTTTTAGGACTAAGTGTTAATGACTAAGTAAGTGTGAAAGGTGAGGGACTCCAAGTTCTTGATTGATTAAGCTGAAATAAACAAAAAAAGTCTAAATTCACTTTTGCAATCTTTCACAATCCCCTTGTGATTCTATTGGGAGATGAGTATGTTGAAATCTTACAGATTTATATGCCTCATCTCCCCAAGGAATCATTTCACATAACCAGCTCATATGTCTAAAGATCTTCTAGCGAGAGGTGCATACAATATTGAATTCTCTAAGGGAAAATTACAATTTGGGAATAAGAGAGAAATAAAAGAGAAAGAAAGAAGAAACAATGATTGATAGACACATTTACAAAAAACCAATTGGGGGCATTCCCCTTTGGCATATGAGTTTACATTCAGAATAAATGTGTTCAACCCCCTTCAGTTCAGTTCATTATATTCTGAAAGTTCATTCTGGATCTTTTGATGCAATGGATGGTTTCTGCAGTTTTTTTTAATGGCACATTCTCCAAAGGATCTGCTTTCTTGATTCGGGGTGTTGGCAAGTTACATTTTCTGAAATTTCTTCAAGTAATTTTAAATTGTGGATTTTAGGAACATTATACAATTTCCCCTGAGGAGGTTGTTGACCAACACCAGAATCACCCCAGGATACATGGCTGAATAATGGGATATATACATCAATTGTCAAAAGATAACCAAAAACATAAAAAATAGAAGAGAAAAATTAATTTTTTGAGAAAAAATATATATAAAAATCTTATATACATAGAATTCTAAATAAGCCTATAACAAGGTAAACAATATTAAACCTATTACAGGCCCTTGAATCACTTACAAGGCTCATTTAAAGTGATTTTTGTACCATAAGTCTATAGGAAAATTGCAACAATTTTACACTTACCTGACAAAAGCCAGGACTACAGAAAATTGTCATTCTATGAGAAAGAAAAGGGACTAGATTCAGAGGAAGAAGGAAATATGTTATTCTCTGGTCTGATTTTGCCTTCAATCTCAGGGATAGGGGGGGCCAAAAAGGCAGCCAAAGTAATGTACTTGTCGGAATGTGGCACGGGGGAGTCTAATGTCTAAGGTTGTCAAACAGCTGCTTCCTCAAACCTCAAACAAGTCCTCTGTCTTGCAACTGATTCTCATCAGTCCCAGGGATTGATGATCTCCTTGACCTTGTGCTTCATGGCACTGTACAGTAACTCTTTTATGATCCCTTCTTTTGAAATCAGATACAACTATT
Organism: Gracilinanus agilis; assembly: GCF_016433145.1. NCBI lineage: Eukaryota > Metazoa > Chordata > Mammalia > Didelphimorphia > Didelphidae > Gracilinanus > Gracilinanus agilis. The sequence goes on from NC_058131.1 coordinate 22,299,351, forward strand.
AGTAAAAGTTCCATAGCATTCAACAATCAATGGCACGTTTCCATAGTCTAAAGCTTTTGGGTATGCATTGATATTAGAGCTAATGGATATTATAAACTTATCCTTCAAAATCAAAAACATAAATACTGGTTCCATGTACTTCAAGTATAAAAAAATAAGAAGAAAAGAATTCAAATATCTTATTTAAAATAAAGAGAAAATAATAATAAAAAATTCAGGGAATTCAATGTGTCAGCCAAAACAGTATCCACCTCTTCCATGGACTTTTATAATGGTATTATTTCCAGTCCATTCATAGGAGAAGCATACAAATAAAGACAATTGCATGTGTCAGTATACAGTTAATCAGTGTTGATAGAAGGTACCCATTTTACATGTGAGCAATGAATACAAGAGTCCTTTTCTCCAATTTTGATAGTTGTTGGAGTGGTTTAAGAATACTTGAAATGAACCCTGTACTAAAATTGTGTTATAGAGCCTTCACTATTGGTAGGGGAACAGACTGAAACAGTTAACTTCATAACGCAATGGAGTCTGAAAAGGCTTAAAATTCACATCTAGACTTGTTGAGGGTCCTTAAATTCCCTTTGGTCATGCCTCTGTGGTCCCCAATACTGAGGAGCATTCTGACATTGAGTATAGTGTGGAAAAATCCCATTTTGGTAGTTTTGGTGTGAGTCTTGATTTGTGTCATTTGAATTATAATTTCTATATTAGTTTCTATTATTGTTATTATTTCTATAGTTTATATTTCTATATACCTGATTCTACTTCCTACAGTTTATCATTACGTGGTTCCTTTTTCCACAAAAGTAAAACATTAGTGGTTGGTTTGTGAATTCATGCAAAGGGGCTATGGACACTCTTTGATTTGCTTTTTCTCTGTCAAATTTTTCAGTTAATGCTTTTATTTCCTTCCTTAATTCCTCCACTGAGTCAATGTTATCTTCATCTTTCTTTTCACGTCCATCAAAAATGAAAACAACTGCCACTTTTTCTTAATTCCTCAAGATATATATTGGCTCAGTTTGGGCAGTTAGTCTTAAAATAGTTCTTAAGCATTTTATAACAGTTTTTTGTGGTTGTCATTGTTTGTTTTTTTTTTTTACAGACTGTCTCCTAATTTTTCTAACATCTCTTTCTCTGGAAAGATCCAAGTCTGTATACCTATCTCCCAGCTCAATAAGCTTATCCATAAACTGGGGAGGGTTTTCGTCATTTTTCTGCTTTAAATTTTCAAATTTAGTCCATGTACCAGGTCTATCAGAGCAAGCTCTCATTGCTTTTAGTAATGCCTCCCTAACCTAATGTAGCTGTAAATAGTCTCCTTCTTTATTCAAGTCCCATTTTGTGTTAGTGAGGATCATTTCATTCTTCTGCCTGGAAAACTAGAGCCACAGGGCAGAGGCCCACTTTGAATTTTCCAGAGCTTGAAGTGCCTGGAAAGTGCAGAAAGCCAAGTTGGCCAGCCAGTCTGGGTCCCAAGGAGCAATTCCCTTCAGAGCCATGTGGGACTTGACAGCTGACAGGATTGATAGCCTCCTGGGTGCCTTCATTCTGCATGGGCTGCAGACTTCTGGGGCAGCTGGCTGAATGGGTGCCCTGGGCACCCAGGTTGCTGCTGCATAGGAGTCGTTGGTGGGTGGGCAGTCGCCTTCACCTCCTCTGGTGCTGAAGGGAGACCTGGCCTCGGGTTGGTTAGAGGAGAGACCCTGCCCATCTCTCAACCATACTGGCCCCTTCTTGGCCTCAGGCATGCCGGAGTTTCTGTCTCTGCACAAAGTTGGACAGCAGGTCTTCAGAATTTGTCTTCTGGTAACACTTTGGGCAACAGGCAGGGCTGCTGCTCCCTGAAAACTTGGAGGTGCTCCTTCTGCTGGTCAGCTCCCTCTCCATTAACAAGGGCTCTGGCCTTCAATCTCGAATCCACAGCCCAAATGGCTTCCCTAGTCCTAGGATAGTGGCCCAGAGGAGAGGGGTTGGGAGCAGAAATGGGTCATCTACCTTGTAGGCGGCTGTCTGGATCCTTTGATGTCCCTTTGAATTTCTGCCAAAAGTGGCAAGATTCCTTCCTGCTTGGTGTGGAATGAAAGCAGTCCGAGAGGCTGAAACTGAAATTCAACCTTTTTCAGTCTCTAAATTCTCAACAGGGCCAGCGTAGGTCCTTTAGGATGCTCTACAGACTGAAGGGACTTCCCATCAGCTGGTCCTCATATAAAGGCAGGCAGCCAATCCCGAGAGGCTACCACCAGGCACTGGAGAGCCCATCAGGTGGCTAAGCAATCAGGGTATCTGAAACCCTGCCCCAGAGGCCCCTCTAGGGTTCCACTATTTTACCATATAAGCAAAAAAGGCTTAGGCTAGGCAAGTGGCTGTCCAATCAGTGGATTGGTTGGACACTTCCCCCTCCCAGGGCCCCTCAAGGGCTCCACCATCTTACCATATTAGGAAAAGAGCTTAGGCTGGGCAAGAGACTGACCAATCAGCATATCTGGACTCCCTGTAGTCCTTCTCCCCCAGGGCCCCTCTTGGGCTCTACCATCTTACCATATTAGGAAAAGGGCTTAGACTGGGCAATTGGCTGTCCAATCAGTGGATTAGATGGACCCTTCCCCCTCCCAGGGCCCCTTAAGGGTTCCACTATCTTACCATGTTAGGAATAGTGCTTAGGATGGGCATGTGGCTGGCCAATGAGCATATATGGATGTTCTGCCCCCAAGGCCCCACAGGGCTTCACCATCTTAACATATTAGGAAAAGGGCTTAGGATGCCATGAGTTGTTCCAAAACCCTGTTTGTTAGGCTGGTGGAAACTACCTCCAAATTTAGGCTTCCAATCCTCTCAGCCATAGAGCCCAAAGAAAAACCTGAAATTAGCAATCAAGGTCGTCTTGAGTAGATTGTCAGTCCAGTTAGATTGGATTTGGTCAAAATGTCCTTCTGGACCCTAATGGTTCAGATGGTAGTGGTGTCCTTTGAGAAATGGTGGGCTCTGTTCTCCTAAGAGAAGTGTGGTAAATCAACTTTCTGGTCCCCTCCCATGGGCTACTTCACAATTCAATGACCATAGGCTACAAGATGGGTAGCATGAGGGGAATGGGAGAGGGGCAAGATCTGAGGGAGACTCCAGGCTCAGAAATAGCTGAGCTGTGGGAGCTTCCTCTGTTTGTCTCTTTTCCCTAAATTATAAAGAGGAAAATCCTCTTTGGATCCATCTCCCAGTCTTGCTGTAAGGATCATATCCCTTAAGTCTACTTAGCAGAGGGCATGGCTTATAGTAAGCACTTTCTCAAACTTATTTACTTTTCTTCTTTTTCTGATTGTGGTTATTTCTTTAACTGACTGTCACTGTTCCCCACTGGATTCCTCAGACCTGGCTTTGGAGATGATGAGGCACAGATGCTGTGTGTGAGGAGTCCTCTGAGAGAGACCCAAGAGAACTCTAACTTCTGCTGTCCAGTTGGTGTCTACCATTCAACCAACTCTCCCCCTCCCCCCTTCCCCCCTCCTCTGCCCCAGCCCCTCCCCATGGTTACCAGAAGCTGTATTTAGCTTGGCCNTAACTGACTGACACTGTTCCCCACTTGATTCCTCAGACCTGGCTTTGGAGATGATGAAGCACAAATGCTCTGAGGAGTCCTCAGAGAGAGACCCAGGAGAACGCTAACTTCTCATGTCTAGTTGGTGCTTACCATTCATCCAACTCACCCCTGTAGTTATCAGAAGCTTTATTTAGCATGGCCAATGGCCCCAGCCAGTTTCCAACTTTCCATCAGGTAAGCAAACAGTTTCTCATACAGAAGGTTGAGCAAAAGCATGTCTTGCCCTTGTCTAGAGGGCAGATAGGAGCAATTTCTTCCAAAGACCCTAAAGGCAGCTCACTCTGCATATCCTTTCACTGAGCAAATACCACTATGGGGGAAGGGGGTGTAGCCTATGGAGACTATACCCCATAGAGATCAAGGGAAAATGGAAATGGCCTTTATTTGGAAAAAAAGATTTTGAGCAGATAACTCCTTTTCTGAGGCAAGGAATAGGAAATGGGACAGGTGCCCATCAAGTGGACAATGGTTCAACAAGCTGTGGTATCACATTGGCATGGCACTCTATTGGGCTATAAGAAATGCTCATCAGCTTTCCTTCTGGGAACTGATATATAGTCAAATGAGCAGAACTGGAAGAACATTGCACATAGGAACAGTAATATTGTGCAGTGCTCAACAGGGAATCCCTCCTGTTTATATAAATACAAATCAAAAAAGAACTCTGAGGTACCACCTCACACCTAGCAGATTGGCCAATTTGACAGAAAATAATAAATTTTGGAGGGGATGTGGTAAAATGGGGACATTAATACATTGCTGGTGGAGTTGTGAATTGATCCAACCATTGTTAAAGGCAATTTTGAATTATGCCCAAAGAGCTTTAAAAGACTGCATGTCCATGGATCCAGCTATACCACTACTGGGTTTGTACCCCAAAGAGATCAAAAATGTTTATACAAAAATATTTATAGCTGTACTTTTTTTGGTGGCAAAAGATTAGAAAACCAGGAGGTTTCTCTGAATTTGGCAACGACTAAACAAATTGTGATATCTGATGATGATGGAATACTATTGTGCAGAAAGGAATAATTAACTAAAGGCTTTCTATGTGAACTGTAAAGACCTCCAGCAGTTGATACAGAGTGAAATGAGAAGAACCAGGAGAACATTGTACACAGACTGAAACATTGTGGCACAATCATATACAATTTATTTTTTTACAAATACTAATGCAATGATCCAGGACAATCTGCAGGGACTTAGGAGAAACAATGCTATCCACGTTGAGGAAAGATTTGTAGGAAAAGAAACCCAGAAGAGAAACATAATTTATCATTTTTATATAGATGTAGAATGAGGGATTTTGTTTTTTAAAGATTGCTCTATTACAAAAATGAATGAGATAAAAATAGGTATTGAGTGATAATACAAGTAAAACCCAAAGGAATTACTTGATGGCTCCAGGAGGGGAGGGGGAAGGGAAAGGAGAGAAAAAGAATCATGAAACCGTGGAAAAATACCAATAAATAAAGAAACAAATAAATTATGAATAAATAGGTAAATGAATAAATGAAAAATAGATGGATAAATAATCAAATAAATAAATATATGAATAAATAGATGGCTAATATGATGAACAAATGAATTGATAGATAGATAGATAGATAGATAGATAGATAGATAGATAGATAGATAGACAGATAGATAGATAGATAGATAGAAAGACAGTCAGAAACATACACAGGTAAAAAAGTATTTTAAAAAAACTGGGAAATGAAGCCAGCCATCTGTCCTTAGCCTTGATTTCCAGTATTGGCTTGGGAATAGTAGGATAGTGGAGGGCATATGGCCTCCCAAAGATTATCCAGTGAAGGTTCATAAGGCATAGAAATGGAGGAGCATTGAGAAATTGGCCACAGATGAAAGCATCCAGGTCCAAGTTATTAGAGTCATAAAAGAGCTCTGAAGGTGGCTGGGTTTCAAGGATTGAATCTTAGGGACTGGGGACGAGCTCCTCTTGGATTATTAAACAGTGTCTTCTTGCAGGCCTATTTGATAGCAGGAGACTTCAGAAATAGTATTAGAGAAGCTGTTGCCACTGGATTCTTCCACTAGCAGGCATTCATCTTCTTGTTACCTGGTTTTCCAAATGGAAGCTGAGGAATCCTTGGTTGAGTCCACTGGGGATAAACATCTATTCTTAAAAGTTCTTTGCCCCAGATGGGAGACATATGAAGGGGACCTTGAGCTGAATGAGCAGAGTTGCTCTTGAAGTCTTTCTTCTTCCTTGGTCCAAGCATCTGCTCACTGAGGCTTTGGACTGCCAGACTAAAAATAGTCCATGTGGTTCCCATTTGATGTCCAAGTTGAGAGGGAAGGTGGACAGCTCCCTTGTGTGATGGGCATATGTTGGCAGTTGTAGTAAGGCATGGCAGGTGAAGTGGAAGGAAAAATTGATGGATCACATCATACAAGTTGGAATGAAAGGGAAGCTCTGAAAGTGGCTGGGTCTCCTGAATGGAATCCCTGTGAGTGGGGTTCATCTTCTCTTTTTCTTTTTTTTTCTTTCTTTTTTTTTAAAAACATTTTTAAACCCTTAACTTCTGTGTATTGACTCTTAGGTAGAAAAGTGGTAAGGGTGGGCAAAGGAGGTCAAGTGACTTTCCCAAGGTCATACAGCTGGGAAGTGTCTGAGGCCAGATTTGAACCTAGGACCTCCCATCTCTAGGCCTGACTCTTAATCCACTGAGCTACCCAGCTGCCCCATCTTCTCTTTTTCTTAAACAGTGTCCTCCTATAGGACTACTGTATAGGAGGAGCCCTGAGAAACAGCTTCTTGGCAGCTGTTGCCACAGGGTTCCCTGGCTACAAAGTATGTGTCTTCTTGTTCCCTGCTTTTCCATGCTGTTGCCTAGGAATCCTTGGCTGAGTCCACAGGAGACAAGCATCTCCTTGAACATGTCCTTTGACCCAGGTGGGAGGTTCTGAAGGGGACCTGAAGCTGAATGGGCAGTTGCTTTTGAAGTCTTTCTTCCTCCTTGGTCCCAGTGCCTTCTTTCTGGGGCTTTTGATTACCAGACTTTAAACATTCCATACTGTTCACATTGGTGGTGCAATTTGAAAATGAAAATCATCAAAAACAATATAGTACTGGGTAAGAGACAGAAGGGAGGATCTGTGGAATTGACTTGGGGTATGCGCCCAGCAAGAAGTCTGTGAGAAACACAAAGAGCCGAGATTTTTGGACAAAAATCCACTATTTGGCAAAAACTGCTGGGAAAATTGGAAAACACTATGGGAGCGATTGGGTCTAGGTCAATATCTCACATTCTACAGCAAAATAAATTCAGAATAGGTGAATGACTTGAATATAAAGAAGGAAACTGTAAGTAAATTTGGTGAACACAGAATAGTATTCTTGTCAGATCTTTGGGAAAGGAAAGTTTTTAAAACCAAACAAAAGTTAAAAAAATTACAAAATATAAAATGAATAATTTTGATTACATTAATTTAAAAATGTTTTGTACAAACAAAGTCAATGCAACTAAATGAGAAGGGAAGCAACAAAATTGGGAAAAAACTCTTTATAACTAAAAACTCTGATAAAGGTCTAATTACTTAAATATATAAAGAGCTAAATCAATTGTACAAAAAAATCAAGCTAATCCTCAGTTGATAAATGCGCAAGGAACATGAATAGGCAAATTTCAGATAAAGAAATAAAAACTATCAATAAGCACATGAAAAAGTGTTCTAAATCTCTTATAATTAAAGAAATCCAAATCAAAGCAACTCTGAAGTACCACTTCACTCCTGACAGATTAGGTAACATGTCAGTAAAAGACAGCAATAAATGTTGGAGGGTATGTGGCAACATTGGGGCATTAATGCATTGATGGTAGATTTGTGAATTGATTCAACCATTCTGGATGGCAATTTAGAACTATGCCCAAAGGTCTTTAAAAGTCTGTCTGCCCTTTGACCCAGCCTTACCACTGCAAGGTTTATACCCCAAAGAGATCATAAGGAAAAAGACTTGTACAGAAATATTTATCGCTATTCTCTTTGTGGTGGCAAAAATATTGGAAAATGAGAGGATTTCCTTCAATTGGTGAATGGTTGAACAAATTTTGGTATCTGTTGGCAATGTATACTATTGTGCTAAAAGGAATAATGAATTTTATGAACTCCATGTGAACTGGAATGACCTGCAGGAATTGATGCATAGTGAAAGGAGCAGACCAGGAGAACATTATACACAGAGACGGATACTCTGTAATGCGATCAAATGAAATGGACTTCTCTAATAGCAGCAATGCAATGATCCAGAACAATTCTAAGGGACTTATGAGAAATAATACAATCCACATGGAGAGAAAGAATTGTGGGAGTAGAAACCAGAAGTAAAAAAAAAAAAAAACTGCTTGATCACATGGGTTGATGGGAAAATGACTGGAGACGTAGACTCTAAATGATTACCCTAGTGCAATTATCAATAATATGTAAAAAGGTCTTGATCATGTAAAACCCTCTGGGATTGCTAGTCGGCTATGGGGGGGTGTAGTTTGGAGGGGAAGGAAAGAATATGAATCATGGAACCATGGAAAAATATTTTAAATTTATTAATTAAATAAAATTTTTCAATTATAAAAACTTCCCATTTTGGTAAGGTTTGACAAAATTCATGTTATCTCTTTAATGCACTGTTGGTGATTTTTAAAATTAATTAAACTCTTTTGGAGAGCAATTTTAACCATGGTGAAAGGACTATAAAACTGTACATATTCTTTGATCAAGCAATACTCGACTAGATTTATATCCCAAAGAAATAAAAGGGGAGAGGATTACCTATGTACACACACACACACACACACACACACACACAGACACACACACACAAATATTATAGTTGCTCTTTCTGTTGTGGCAAAGAATTGGAAGTTGAGAATATGTCCATAAGAAGGATAATGATTAAGTAGTTTTGGTATTTGATTATCATGAAATATTACTCTGTTACAAGAAATGAAGAAGAGTACAATTTCAGGAAAAACAAAACAAAACCTTTAAAGACTTATATTAACTGATTAAAAGTGAAATGAGCTTAACCAGAAGAACATTGTACACACTATCAGCAATATTTTAAGATGATCACTTGTTAATTACTATTATAACTATTATCAGCCATGTTGTGCTTCAAGACTCCTACAAATAGACATGATGGAAAATTCAGTCCACTACTGGAAAACGAATTAATGGAGTCTCAATGCAGCGTGACACATACATGTTTTCTCTCTTTTTTTCATTTTTTCTTTTAGTAATAATTCTTATTTATATAACAAATATGAAACTTACATGATGTCACAAGTATAACATACATCAAATTGCATACCATCTTGGAGAGGGGAAAGGAAGGAGCTAAAGAATTTGAAATTTGAAATGTGAGAATTCAAGTGTTGAAATTACTTGTACTTGTAACTGGAGTCGATCAATACAATATATTTTTAAAAAAAGATATTATTGACATTTTTTGATATTTAAAGATCAATACAATAACACAATGGAACACATTTGTGGAGATTCCATAATCTGAGTACCTGATAACTTTTCAATTATATTTTTCAATCATTATTATTTATTTATTGACAAGATTCACAATTTCATGGGTAAAGGGAACTCCCATTGAGGATATTCCTGTTCTGCAAATTAGAGTTTCAGAAAGTTGTTAGACAATTAAGAACATTTATTGTGCAACAACTACCTTCATTATACAATAGCTACCTTTATTATGCAGTAGAAAAACCTGGTAGAAATTGGACAAATGTATTCCAAGTCTCTTTTTAGGTCTAAAAAGATAAGTTATCTAGTTGGGCTACAATGTTCCTTGTGTTATAAGTAAGGAAAATGAGAAGTAGAGAAAATGTCATTTTCCAAAAGAAATGTTTTTTTTAAGAGTAGCAGACCCAATCTAGCTCCATCTCCATTCATGACTGATTTCACTGATGGCATCTAGTAATTAAAAAAATTATATATGAGCTCTCTTACCTCCATTAATACTGTCCTTAGTGTACTTGGCCTGCTTGAAGTTTTATTCTTTCATTTTACTTAAAGGAAGTTGGAAGCTATGACTTTTTGAGTTTGAAAGATCAGGACACTGAACCTCCAGTGAGTCTGAGAGTCTGGGTGTCCATACCAGTTTTTCATCCATCAGAACATCTTTACCCCTAGGAACATCCTTCAAGACTCTATTCAGCAGTAACTGATACTAGGACTTATGTAGCTACAAAACAAAATTTAGATACTAATTTTTTGGAAGCAATTTTTAAAATGTACAAAGTGAATTTTCTAGACTACATGTGAATTAAATATCTAGGGGACTTCCAATCCTAGAAGACTCACCTCAATGGGTGGACAGAGGTATAACAAAGTCAGGTGTCTAGGTTTGCTAGCTTCCACAGAGGTCAGAAGGCCAGGATATGTAGGCCTTGGTGTGTGTGGGGTGGGCAGGGCAATTGAAGAATTGGGGAGGGGCTTAGACAAAAAAAAAGCCAACTTGGGAAGCTCCTGGATCTCTTGGTTTCCATCCTGCTTTTGAGTCTCTGGTCTTGCTCTTTTGGCTGTTCTCTGAACCATTCGGGTGCCAGCTTATCATCTATCTTGCCATCTCTGGTGTAATATAATTTCTGCTATGCAAAATGGATGATTGACACTCAGCAGTTTAGAATTTGGAACCACCAAGCTTGCCATGAGCCAGCAAGAGACAGACAGTTGAGGGCAGACTACATAAAGCTGAAATTTGAACAAGAAGGTCTCTCAGTTTGGAGAAGAGGATTTCTGGTGGGAGGTTGGTTGGGATCTTCGGTAGGCCAAATCAATCCTGTATCTAATTCTAATCACTATGACATCCTCAACTGCTGTGTGAAGCTGTGTTATATATTTTAGTCAATTGATCATCAAGGAAGAAGCAACATCAATTCCATAAAATAATCTGGTTCAGGTCAAGCAGCCTGGCTGCCCAGGTTGCAACTGAGGAGACAAATATCTCCAGCTGATAAGCTTAACCTGATTACCTCAATTGACAACATCTGATCACTAGTAATTTAGATAATCTTTCCTTCATACCTCTTACCCTTAGTCCCTATTAGCCTTTCCCTAAGTTTGTTGTTATTAAATTCTAAACTTACTTAGGTGATTGTCATCATTACCCTAATGATGAATAAAATATCCTTGGGTATCTGAGGGAAAAGAGATTACTCAAATTACAGGTAAGTCACAGTCAATAGCATTATCCATCAACTTTGAAGCCAGGATAAGCAATCATAGAAGCTGTGTGATCCAACCCACAGCCTCTTATTTAATGATCACTTATTCCTGGGACACTGTTATGTTGGATCTGGGTATTTACTTTAGCTACAAACATTCCTGTAGGTCTTGGTGTTCACTACCACTACCTGGTGTTCATCTGGGGATTCCAATTCTCTCTCAGCTTCAGGTCCTCATATCATCAGAGGACCTTGTACCATCTTATCATCAGTAACATAACACAGGCAAGCTACTGCATGGGGACAACCACACCAGGCTGGAATCTGGGACCTAATCCTACTTTAAGTTAGAAAGGATGGAAATCTTTTTCTTTTTCTTTCTTTTTACTAATAAATAATTACAAATTTAGCATAAAGTCTCCAAGATCAATTTTTATTTATATCACCCATAATCCCAAGAAATTTAGGAGACATGAGGAAGAATGTATCTTTGTGTGGCTGGAGATGGGAAGGCAGGGAAGGATGTATGGATTTCTGATTTCCTCAAAGTAAATATCACTTTGGAATAGCTTAAAACAAATTGTAATAATTTTGTGTAAATTTGAATTTATCTCCTTGGATTCCCAGTGTATTACATTTTCCTCTGTACCATACCATCTCAAACTCAAATTACAAATTAGTATCAGGGAGTCTATGAGAATTGTAGTACCTAGACAAAGGCTGAATGTAGACAGTAATTAATAAGAATGTATGCAATTTGAACCTGGCAAAGAAGAGTAGGACTAGGTCATCATGTCTCTTTTAGGGCAACCCAAGATTACATTAGCTTCTTTTCTTATTAGATACTTGTTTATTGGCTTCCAAGTTATTTTGGTTGATTAAAAATCAACTTTTAAGACATTTAAACACCTTTGACCTTTTTCTGATTAGTTTGTCTACTTTTATATCCCCAATAATTTACTACAGGATTTAATATTTACTTTTATGAAATAAATATATTTTAAAAATCAAGATAAGACTTTGCATTTCATGTTTGCATAGACATGTAGCATTTATGCATATGCACATATATGCATAGATATATCTTAGTTACCATTTATATAATGCTTTACACATTATTTTACAAATATAATTTCATTTAATCCTCACAGCAAACCTGGGGCTGGGGAATATCATTCTCCCCATTTTACAGATAAGAAAATTTACCCAAATACCTAGTCAATGTCTTAGGCTTTCTTTGAACTCAGGGCCAGTGCTCCCTCTATTCTGTCCCTTAGATACCTCACTTAATTAATTTATTTCAATGTGTTTTTATATTTCCTGAATATACTGTTTCCTCAAATGGGAATTCCTTGATCTCATATCTTTGCCAATATTATATTTAATCTATAATGTTTTCTTTCCCATGACTCTTCAAATACTGATATCATTTTTTGTCACTGTCATCCAGGCCCAGGGTTTGAAGCTTCTATGACCAAGTTACAAAACAAAAAAACAAACAACAACAAGAACAACAAAAATAACTGCACCTTCACCTTACCTCCGGAATTCACCCAAAGCTTAATCAATGCAGCATTGATTTAGATTTCATAAACCTAAATATATTTAGTATCACAATGTATTTGTTCATTCACACAACTCACTAAATTCAATAATAACTGCTATAACTAACATCACAAATATATCCAAGGAGAGCATCTTATGTCTTTATTATCATCAAGGTCAAAACCACATCTCAACATTCCTTTTCCACTTTTATTACACATTTATACAATCTTCAGTCCAGAAAACTCTTTTTCTTTCTTTTGTTACAACCCATTCTTTCATACTTCCAAGTCTTTACATGAGTCTTTCCTCTTACATAGAATGTGGTCCATCCTTCTATCAGATCTTAGTCTTTCTTTTTTTTTTTTTTTGAAGATGTAAGTGTCAGTTCTTTCAAGAGTTCCTGTCCAATTCTCATGATCATTAGGGCTTCTTCTCCCTGAAATAAGTGTGGTGTAATAGATTAATTACTAAACTGGAGCAAGAATATAGAATTGTTGTCACTTTGAACAAAATGGATTACTTTGACAAGTCACTTAGACTTGGCCTTAGTTTCCTCATCCATAAAATGGAGTTAGATTTAATGAGCCTTAAGTTTTTGATCAGTTCTCACTCTATGTGATGCTATGCCCTTTAATTTGTTTTGTATATACCAATAGAATGGAATTGTTCCTTTCTATCTTTATGTGTAGATGTTGTCTTCCAAAATTAGATGTAAAAACATCAAAGGCAGGAAATGTTAACCCAATGTCTTTTTCTTCCCCAAACTTAACAAGTTAACACATAATAGATAGTTAATAAATAATCATCAATTCACTGATTGAGTTAATTTGAGTTAGGACAGAAATTGTAGACAATTGGATAAATTTCATCTTTGGCTCCTTTTTGGTATGCTTTAGTATAGGATTCTTAAATTTAACAATCATAGTATAGCTGGTGCTAGAATCCATGCCACAAGGAGGAACAAACTTCCAAGAGTTTAAAGTAAAAGCCATTCTCATTCTTCAAAACAAAGATTCATGCTTGCATTATTGTAGATATATCTAGACATGTACTAGTTAATATGATGGATGGGACTAGTATAGGTTAGGGAATAGGGATTCCTAGAAACCAAAGAAACGTCCCCTACCCCATCTTCTTATAATGAAATGCCTTATTAGAGTTTTCTTTGTTTATCTTATGCCAATGATTCTATTAATGTACAAATAAATCTGAGAAAAGTATACATTAAATAATGTATACTTCTCTGAGAATGAATCTCATATATTATGTTTCAGAGTTGAATTTATTTTAGGGGAAAAATCAAAACAGATACAGATGAGGTGGTTCTGAGAGGATAACAGAAAAGAAACCCTGTACTTCCAGATTTGAGACATGCTTGTTTATGAGAAAAAAAATGGCTGTCACAATGAAAGGCTGAATGTTCTGAAGCCAGTTGCCACAATATTTATCCATTTTGTCTTGAGGTAGTCCTTAATGTCAACGTCTGTATCTAAAAAGTATTTATTTTCTCTTCTCCCTCTGTATGTATTTCTCTTACCCACAAGGAACAGTCACATAAGTGGTTGATAATCATATGTGTATATGTTTGTGCACAAATGTTAACTTTATAATTTAAAGCAGTGATTCCCAAACTCTTTTAGCCTACCATCCCCTTTCCAGAAAAAAAATATTACTTAGGGCCCTGGAAATTAATTTTTAAAAAAATTTATAGCAATTAATAGGAAAGATAAATGCACCTGTGGCCATCACCGCCCCCCTGGATCAGTGCAGCACCCACCAGGGGGCAGTGGCACCCACTTTGGGAATCACTGATTTAAAGCATTAAGTTTAGAATCATTTTTAGTTCTAAGGGCATTGAGGTGTTAGGCCAAATAATGAGTGTTTCAAAGTATAAGAGGAATACCATATACTGCCAGGTTAAGGTGGCCCCAGAGTAGAAGAAGTCTCTCCACAGACTGAGACATAGTGCCTCAAAAGGACAAAGCCAAAGTGAGATGAATGAAGGGGCTCCACTCTAAGGCACAGCACATAAGGTAGGCAAAGTTTGGGCATTTCCACACTAAAAGGGGGTTAAATTACTCCCACCAAGAGGTGAGCTCATCACCCCTCCCCCACTTCACCTATAGTGCCAGAGTCAGAGAGAGAATAGGGCAACCTCTATGTTCTTGAGGGTACTGGCTGAGATCACCACAGACTTATCCCTAAGAGTAGAGAAATGAGGAAATGTGGAGATAGGACTCAGAGACTGGGCAGAAAGGGGTGGCTCACAGCAGATGACATGGAGACTTGAAAAATAGTCTTAGGGCAAAAATGTCTCCAGAGATCAGTACAAAGTTTTACCTACCATCCACACTCAGACTTCTGCAGGGCAATCTCTAGGTTCTTAGGGGCTGCTGAGGCTACCACAGGCTTGCTCCAAAGAGCAGCAAGACTTGGGTCCCCAGGAGGCTGAGGAATATAAAGCTTGGGAAAAGAGACAGTGAAGAGCTGCACACAGCAGACACTTCAAAAATAGCTTCAGGGCAAAAACCTCTCCAGAGCTCAGTACAAAAATTGCCAAGCTTCCTCACTCAGAAATCTGACCAGGAAGGAACAAAGCAATGACCACCAACTCCCAAGAACTATAATTCATAATCACCAAAAAACAAAACAAAACAAAACAAAAACAAGAAGAAAACCTTAACCCTCAATAATTTTATGCAGAAAAATTCCATACTAAAGAGGAGATAGCAGATGACAAACAGGTAAACACATCCAAACCTTCAAAAAAAATTGAAATGGGTCACAAGCTCTTGAGGAGTTCAAATCTGAGGTTATGAGAAAGATAGAAGCCTTGAAATGTAGGATAGATCAAACTGAAAGGGAAAATAAAAAGATCTTAGCTGAAAAGCAGTCATTAAAATTAGAATTGGGGAAGTAGAAGCCAATGATCTCCAGAGACAATTTGAGAATCATAGGTCTACCTGAAAACCTGGAAATAAACAGAAACCTTGCCATCATACTATAAGAAATTATCCAAGAAAACTACTCTGATGTTCTTCAACAAGAGGGCAAAATAGATATTGAAAGGGTCCATAGATCACACTTATGAGAATGAGATTAAACCTACTCTGCCCATTCTTAGATTTAATCACCAAAGGTGAAAACAACCTCATTTAATTCTCAAGTGGGAAGTTTTTGACCCACGTGTGCAAGAGTGGGTGAGGAATCAGAATTTACTAACTGCCCCCTCTGCAGTCCTAAGAAATGCATCTGTTGTGATTGGACACATCAACTAGGAGGAAGGCACAGGAAGTGACAAAAAAGAAACTCTTTAAAAGGGAGTGACAACTTCCTGGCAGTTCACTGAGTTCAGCTCTCTTTGGCCTAGACTTGAACCTGAAGAAATGCTGTCTGGGACCTTGGACTTGATGAGACTGTTCTTAAATCTTTCCCTTAGAACTACATGAGGTGAGTGAAGAAGCCTGACTACTTTAGCCTCCCTGAAGGTACCAGCCTCCAGGAGGCTCCATTGATTGGGAGTAGCCCTCTTGGCTAAACCTCTTGTGATAATGTTGACTTTAGACTTTCCGGCTGGGATCTCTGGAGCCCTGCTGAAATAAAGCCAGTGATTGAATATATAGTCTAGTTCTTTAAACTAGATCTCTTAGGCTACCCTCTTCTCATCTCTCTACTTCCACTCTCTCTTATATTTTGTAAATACATTACTAAATCATTTTAGAATTGATATTTATTCAATTCCTGGCAACCACACCTTTAAATATTAATATCCAACCAAAAGACCCTTTCCCTTTTACACACTCTATATTAAATCTTCAAATGATAGCTCCAGGAATGTTATTGCCAAATTCAAGAGCTTCCAAGCTAAAGAGAAAATATTACAAGAAGCTAGAAAGAGAGAATTCAAATATCAAGGAGCACCAAACAGAATTACACAGGATCTGTCAGCCTCCACTGGCAGCCTCCACATTAAGGACTGTAAGGCTTGGAATATGATATTCAGAAAGGCAAGCGAATTGGTTCTACAACCAAGGATCACCTACCCATCAAAGATGACTATATACTTCCAGTGGAAAATATGGACATTTAGTGAAATGAAGCTTTCCAAAGATTTGTAAAGGAAAGACCAGAACGAAATGGAACATTTGATATCCAAATACAAAAATCAAGAGAAATATGAAAAGGTAAATAAGAAAGCAAGATGAATTTTTTTTAATTTTTTTTCTTTAAGGGCTTCAATAAAGTAAAATTGTTTATCTTCCTATATGGAGAAATGTTATGTGTAACTCTCAATAATTGTATTCACTATAATAGTAGTTATAAGAATCATTCATAAGTAGAGATTGGGGTACTAACTTGTTTAAGATGATATAAAAAAAAAGAAAAGGGAGGGAATAAAATATGGCACCAAGAGAAAATTGAAGGAATAGGAAAATTAGGATAACATATACCACACAAAGAGGCACATGGGAAGGGGAGGGAAAGAATATTATTATAAGGAGAGGAAGAGAGTGCTAATAGATAAAAAAAGTCAAAACTCACTCTCAGTGGAATCAATTCTGAGAAGGAAGAACATCTAGATACATTGGGGTATTGAATTCTATCTTATCCTATAGGGAAGCTGAAAGAGGAAAACAAAGTTGGAGAGTCAGGTGGAAAGTAAAAAAAGGAAGAGAAGAGAGGGGAGAGGGAATTTAATAGACACTAAAAAATAAGAGGGGATGGAAAGGGAAGTAAAATAAGGGTGGGGATTAGCAGAACTGACTAAAAGCAAGCCACTGGTGTAGAAGAAAATAGTGAGAGAAGAAAGGGCAGGACTAGGAGAGGAAATCAAAATGTTGGGGAATACACAGGAGGTAATCATAACTCTGAATATGAATGGGATGAACTCACTCATAAAATGGAAGCAAATAGCAGAGTGCATTAGAAAACAAAATCCTATCCTATATTGTCTACAACAGTGATGGGCAAACTATGGCCCTTGGGCCAGATGCAGCCCCCTGAAATGTTCTATCCAGCTTTGTGACATTATTCCTAATCAGGTGAATACAATGAGTAGGATATAATACAATGAACCTTTGAAAGAGTTGCCTTCAAAACAGACTGACAGATAAGCATTTCCTTTCCTTTGGCCCCCTCTTTAAAAGGTTTGCCCATCACTAATCTACAAGAAACACAAATGAGGCAGGTAGACACACACAGGCTATAGGTAAAAGGTTGGAGAAAAGTCTCTTGGGTATCAACTGAGAAAAAGAAGGTAGGAGTCACAATCAAGGTATCTGACAAAGCCAAAATAAAAATAGATCTGATTAAAACAAATAGGGAAGGTAGTTACATTCTGATAAAATGCAGTATAGACAGTGAGGAAATATCAGTACTTCACATGTATGCACCAAATGGTATAGCATCTAAATTTCTATAGGAGAAACTAGTGGAGCTTACGGAGGAAATAGATAGTAAAACTATATTAGTGGGATACCTGAACCTTCTGCTATCATATCTAGGTATATCAAACCAAAAAATAAGTAAGAAAGAGGTAAGAGATGTGAATGAACTCTTAGAAAAATTAGAGTTAATAGATATGTGGAGAAAAATAAATAAGGACAAAAGGGAATACGCCTTCTTTTCATCAGCATGTTGTATGTTCACAAAAGATTAACCATGTACTGGGGCATAAAACATGGAAAACAAGTGCAAAAGAGCAGAAATAATAAATGCAACATTTTCAGATCATAATGCAATAAATAATAGTTAGCAAGGGTACATTGAGAGGTAAATAAAAAATAGTTGGAAATTAATTAATATGATTCTCCAAAATGGGTTAGTTAAAAAACAGATCATAGAAACAATTAATTTCATTGAAGAGAATGACAATGATGAGACATCCTATCAAAATCTATGGGATACAGCCAAAACAATACTTGGGAGGAAATTTATTTCCTTGAGTGTATATATTAACAAATTAGGGAGGACAGAGATCAATGAATTGAGCATGCAAATTAAAAAAAATTAGAAAGTGAACAAATTAAAAATCATCAGATAAAAACTAATTTAGAAATCCTAAAAATTAAAGGAGAAATTAATAAAATCAAAAGTAAAAGAACTATTGAATTAATAAATAAGACTAGAAAATGGTACGTTGAAAAACAAATAAAATAGACAACATATTGATTAATCAAATAAAAAAGGAAAGAAGAAAACCAAATTAACAGTATCAAAAATGAAAAGGGAACCCTCACCTCTAACGAAGAGGAAACTAAGGCAATCATTAAAAATTACTCTGCCCAATTACATGACAATACATATGACAACCTAAATGATGAATATGAATATTTATAGAATTACAAATTGTCTAGATAAACAAAAGAAGAAATAGAATATTTAAATAACCCCATATCAAAAAAGAAATTAAACAAGCCATCACAGAACTCCCTAAGAAAAAATCCCCAGAGTCAGATGGATTCACAGGTGAATTCTATCAAACATTTAAAGAACAATCCCAATACTACACAAACTATTTGACAAAATATGCAAAGAGTTCTACCAAATCCCTTTTATGACACAAATTTGGTACTGATTCCAAAGTTAGGCAGATAAAAAACAGAGAAGGAAAACTATAAACCAATATCCTTAATGAACATAGTTGCAAAAATCTTAAAAGAATACCATTGAAGTGTAGAAGCTGAAAATTTGAAGAGATATCAGTAGTAGTTTAATCTATTCCAGTGATTGGCAAACTATGGCCCATGGGCCAGATGTGGCCCCTTGAAATGTTCTATCCAGCTGCTTGACATCATTCCTAATCTGATGGATACAATGAGTAGGATACAATACAATGAAACTTTGAAAGAGTTGCCTTAGAAACAGACTGAAAGATGAGCATTTCCTTTCCTTTGGCCCCTCTTTAAAAAGTTTACCCATCACTGATCTATTCCATAAATGATCAGGAATATCTTTTAAAACATAAACAAGGATAATTTGTCCAAATTTTCCTTGAAGACCTGAATTAATCAGGGACTCACTCATTGTAGGATAATAACTTATAGAACATTTATAATGCATCTAAAGTTTTTCACATTACTATAAAAATTTCCTTTATCACATTTCACTCTCATGCAGCTTTAATAATTATTAAAAGCACAAAACATAAATCTTTGTCTCTATCATTTCAATACATTGTTCCTACCTACTTTATTTTCTGGGGCCAAGCTGAATGCATCAAATGCATCATCCAAATGAGAAATTTTCAGATACTTAGAGGTTGCTAACATATCTTCTCTGAGCCTTTTCTCCTGGTAACTAAACAACATGAGATCCCTGGACTAATTTTCAATTGGCATGAAGATGAAGCACTGAATGATAGTGGTTTCCATATCTGAGGAAAGGCAAATAATAGCATAAGCTCATGAAATATCAAAGAAAGAATAAGAAATGGGAGTACAGTAAAAGAGGAAGATGATGGGTGAAAACAAAAAATAATGTGTACTCAGAATGAGGGAAGATATGTCATGGCATATTGTTTTTTGAGCAGCTCCATGACTCAGAGATTTGGTAAACCTAGTATGTTATTTATATTAATATATAGAAATATTAACAGTTAAAATGGGAGTTGACAAAATGAAAAAGTACATAGCTTTAAAGAAGTGGAAGATATGTCTATTTTTAATTATTAGAAAATGTTCTTGAGAAAAGAGGAAGAATTTAGCACAGTTTTGATTAATGTTTGTTGAAGTGATTAGAATTTTTCTCACATGTCCTATCCCTCATTTCAGTCACAAAGTGTAGTCATATAATCTGAGGGAAAATGGATACCTGATCATTTTTTTTATATTTGTGGTAAAAAATAAAGCTAATTATTACCCTTGCAATGGCATATGTAATATTTCTAAGGAAAAGGACTTGGAAAAGATTATGCATTCTGCTTGTTCACAATTGATTCTTACTGTGATGTTTGTCTTCTCATATTCATTCACTCTGGCACATTCTTTTTTACTGTTCCAGGTCTTACTCTCATTCATTAGTCAATTAGCATCCTTCTTTCTCTACCTTATTCCCAATATTAAAAGCAATAGTTGAAAAAGCTTAACACCTTTTTGTAATAAAGTTTCTTAAATACAAATTATTTTAAGGATCAAAACATAATGCTATAAAGGTAAATATTGGGTTTGCTAATTGGGATAAGTGCCCTGTATCTTCACTTCTTCAAATATTGTACTCTTTGAATAATACCACCTATATGGGCATTTATAAGCCTAACCCAAGTATTATGACCAAAACCTAAAATAAAAGTAAAATGTATTTATTTTATATTATTACAATATTATCTAGGCCATTTAATTCAGAATGATAGAAATTTAGAGGTGTAATAGACCTAAGGACACTTTAATTGGAATTAAAGAATCCGATTTAAAATGTAATCTCTACCATTTCACATTTGGTTGACTTAAACAAGTTATTAAATTTAGGGAGATCTTAGGCATTCTAAAAGAATGAGGTATTGACAATTTATAACAGTTTATCTTTCTAAAACCACTCACATGGATCTATCAGCTTATTGAGTTCTTAGCTCCATTCAATAATACTGAGAGCTGCATATACATGTTTTTGCATGCTTATAGTTTTTTTCCCATGTCCTCAAAAAAAGTCAACATGTGGTATCCATCTAACCTATTAGAGACCTTTCTAGCATTAACAATCATCAGATTATAATAAAGATTGTGTCTCCTCTATATCAAAATAGAACATTTATCATCACTGCCACTGAACCAAATCCTTCATATAATCATGTAATCTCACAATTTACCAGAAATTATTTGAGGATCAATTGGAAGCCATTGCTTTCAATCAATATATTTCTTTTGTCCATTTGCCTTCCTTTATTCTAACTTTTTGCTACCACTCTTTCCACATGGAAGCCTGATTTTTTTAGTATGTTATGAAAGAAAACATAGTTTAAAAAAGAAAAGGAAAACAAAGTTAAACAACAGTAATATTCCAATTGGTATTCAGACTCTTAATTCTTTCTCTGGAGGTGGATAGTATTTTTTTTCATGTAACCTCTGGAATTTTTTGAGATCACAGTATTGCTGGGAACACCTAAGTTATTCACCGTTGACCATCATGCAATATTCCTGTTAATGTGTACAATTTTTTCCAGGTTCTTCTCACTTTACTTTCCATCAGTTCAAGTAACTCTTGGTTTTTCTGAAAGCATCTTGCTCATCATTTCTTGTTATTCAATGGAGTTATATCACAATCATGAACTCATAAAAAATGCTCCAAATCACTAATGATTAGAAAAATGCAAATAAAAACTACTCTGAGATACTGCCTCAAACTTATTAAATTGTATAAAAAGATTTTTAAAAGGAAAATGATAAATGTTAGAGGGCATATGGGAAAGTAGACAGTTTAATATACTCCTGGTGGAACTGTGAACTGATACAACATTCTGTATAGTAATTTATAAATACACCCAATAGATCATAAAGCTGTGCATACACTTTGACCCAGAAATGTCATTACTAGATCTGTATCTCAATCAGAACAACGAAAGGGAATAAAGGACCTACTTATCCTTAAAATTATTTATAGTAGTTATTTTTGTGGTGGAAAATAATTGTAAACTGAGATGATATGCATCAATTGGGGAATGGATGAATAGGCTCTGATATATAGTTGTAATAGGATATATATTATTATATATAGTATTATAAGAAATTACAAAAGATGATTTCAGAAAGACCTGGAAAGGACTTTATGTACTGATGCAGAGCAAAAAGTGAACAGAATTTGGAGAACATTTTATATAGTAATATCAATATCGTACAATCATCAAATGTGAATGTCAGCTACTATCAGCAATGCAAGTATCCAGAACAACTCTAAATGACCAATGGGAGAAAGTGCTACCCACCACCATAGAAGGAATTGATGATATATGACTGCAGATCAAAGTATATTTTATTTTTACTTTATTTTTTAAAATAAGTATTGTGTGATATATATCTTATTTCACAATATGTTAAATATGGAGATATATAATGCATGAGATCAGATGTATATCATATCATACTGCTTTCTATCTCTGGGAAAAAAGAAGAAACAATGATAAAATTGAAGCACCAGCTCTCTCTCTTCCCCTCCACTGTAAAATTTCTTTCACATTTCTTTTACTTGTGGTAATTTATCCCATTCCATATCTCCTTTTCTTAGTACATTACTCTTTCTCAACTCTTATTTTTATTTTTAGGTATCATCTCATCATAGTAATTTCATATCCCTGCCCTAATAATGATAAAGTTCTTATGAATTAAAATTAGCCTCTTCCCATGTAGAGATATAAATAATTAAATATTATTAAATACCTTATTATTTGTTTTTTTAATTTTTTACCTTTTTATGCATCTCTCTACTTTAGCATTGGAAAGGCAATTATATTCATCTTTAGTTTTTTTCATAAAGAATTCTTTAAAGTCCTCTAATTCATTAAATTTCCATATTGTTTTTTTCTTGGAGGTTTATAACCACTTTTGCTTAGTAGATGATTATTGATCATAATCCTAACTCCTTTGCCTTCCAGAATATCATATTCTAATCCCACCAATGTTTTAATATAGAAATTGTTAAATCTTGTGTTATGCTGATTATAACTCTATAATGTTTGAATTGTTTTAATTTAGTTTAGTTTTTTTTCTTCTGGTTGCAATATTTTCTCCTTTACCTGGGAGCTCTGGAATTTGGCTCTCATATAGTTGGGAGTTTCCTTTGGGGATCTCTTTCAGCAGATGATTGGTGGTTTCTTTCAATTTCTATCTCAACCTCTCTTTTTATGTATCAAAGCAATTTTCTTTGCTAATTTCTTGAAAAATTGTGTCTAAGACCTTATTTTCAATCATGGCTTTCATGTATTCCAAAAAATTGTTAAATTGTCTTCCTTCTTTTTATATTCATTTTAATTTCTTTCTTCCTTATTTTATTATGTGCTTCAATATTTTATTAGTTTTAGCCACCTAGGTGTTGAAATTTTTTCATTTGAATTGGTGTTGAAAATCTTTCTAAACTAGAGTTTTTCAGCTAAAAAGATGTATATGGTACCAAAATACATTTCCAAATTGGAAAAGACTGAGTCATCCAAAATAGTTCTACAGAAAAATGAGACATAAAGTCCATTTCACCACCACAATGGATCGCTCTTATGAAGGAAAGCCTGAGAGAGATTGAAAATGATGATGGGATGAGGATGATAAAATAAGTGTAGTAAGGAAAAAGAGGCTTTCAAACATTGAAGAAATCTCTAAAAATAATGAGAAAAACCAATACACAAACAAGCAAGCCTGAGTACCTGTTATTTTAGAATGACTAAGTAGGAAGTTGATAGCTGAATGATGAATCAATATTATTTGTTTGAAAAATCTTCAGTTCTCTTTTCAAAACATATAAATCCTGGGAAGTGATGACAGAGAGCAAAAGTGCAAAGACTAGTGTAAATTTATGTATGCATATACTCTACATTTATCATCTCACTTTAGAACATTGGAAGGAAACTCGGAAAAAATAAGAAAGATAAAATTATGATAGATATCTTCTCTGAATGAATGTTTCTCTATTAAGGTCTCAAGAAATATAAGAGCAAAAAAATTACAAAAATAATTTTAAGAATCAATCAAATTCTAATATTTATGTGCATATCCCTTAAAATTATATTTTATTAATGTTTCCATGTATACACAAAAATTGTGTGCACACATTTATACATTCTCATGTGCATATTCATATGCAATATGAATAGACATACCTATACCTACATTTTTATCTCTTTATGTTTGTGTTTACATATGTGTATTATTATATATGTATATTTTATATGCATGGTCATGTATTCTCATTTCCATTTCAAAGGAAGAAAAATGATAATTTTCTCTCATTATTTTTGAGGCTCTAGGAACAATACCAGTAGTGTTTTCATATTTAGCATAGAATTTTAACATTTTAAGTTATAGAATATTTCAGTGTACACATTTTAACAGTATACTATTTATCCTGTATATGCCATGTTTAGGCATATGTATGTGTGTGTATATATGTATTTTTTTTCTTATTGGTTCTCACAATAGATTTTGAGTTCCTTAATGCTAAGGAATGTCTTTTGCTTCTTTTTGAATCTCTAGTGGTTTACATAGGGCCTAGGTACTTAGTAAATGTTGACTGAATGATTTTCCACTGAAACACTGAAGCAGAGAACTGAGTTACTCTGTAGCCAAGTACTCCAGTGCACACCCTGAAAATAATGTTCTTTGGGAAACATCAGACAAGTGATAATCCAACTTTTCTTGATGATTTCCCATTATTTTGGGGTGTGATAATTAAATTAAGTCTACACAAAGGTGAAAGCACCTTCCAGTTCTGGGAGGTCCTAACCCAAGTGTCCTAGAGTGAGTAACCAATCAGAAATGAGGCACTGCCCCCTATGCTCTCTATGAGAAAGCATCTATTGTGATTGGACCCGCAGGCTAAGGGAAGGCACTGGAAGTGACATATATGTGACCCCTTCCAAAGAGGAGGGGAGGGAGGCTGTGACTGGTGTGGTGAAGGGGACCTGAGGGAGCTTTGCTGGTTGATGACCTAGACTGTTCCACATGGGTAAGTAAGGCTGACTCTCCTCTTCCCTTGGTGTTTCTGGAGGCTCTACCCTCAGGGAGGCCTCTCTTGCCTCTCTAATTGTAAAGGGCCTTGTGGCTAGAAGCCTTGTTTAATTAACTTTTGTTCCCCCACTGCTGGGCCTCTAAATCCTTACCTGGTCCTGGTCAGAGTTTTTCTTTCTCAATTTCCCTACTTTCAACCTTCCTAATTGTAAATAAATCAACATAACAGTCAATTTTTGACTTGAGATTATTCCTTAATTGGGGAAATTTCCACTGGCAACCACCTTTTAATATATTGAACCCATAAAATTCCTTTTTCCCCCAATGGCAAGAAGGATGGATTTCCTTTTTCCTGAAGCAATTAATTCTTCTTGAGGAAGAAAGTTTTTTTTATTTGCATTATGTCTGTTTTTTCTTTTTGTTACGCTAATTCTGCCCCCTTACGCATCTAAAAATTAAATCTATATATAATTAAACACCATTGCTAAATAAAATTTATTTTAAATTTCTCTGTACACTTTATTTTAACCTGTTTTTCTCAGCCTTGTTGGTTTCTTGACTTCACACATAATTGTCATTTGATCTTTTAAAAATAGATTATTTTTTATATTATAAGGCAGTAATCATCAAAATTATCTAGTAGCAGCTGACAAATAGAGTAGTAGATTAGTGGAATAGACTGAGTACACAAAATCTAGTAATAAATTATCATAGTAATTTAGTATTTGATAAATCAAAAGAATCAACCTTTTGGGACAAAATCAAACTATCTGAGAATAATTGTTGGGAAAACTGATAAATGGTTTTGCAGAGATTGGGACTATACCAACATCTCACATTATGTACCAAGATTTGGTCGACATTGGTAAATGATCCAAACAAAAAAAGTGATACCATAAGCAAATGAGTGAAAATGGAACAATTTATATGCCAAATCCATGGGTAGAGGAAGCATTTAAGAGATAAAGAGCATTATAAACTATGAAATGGATGACTTTTATTATGTTAAGTTAAAACGTTTTTATAGAAACAAAGCGAATGCAACCAAGATTAGAAGGAAACCAGAAAGCTGGGTGAGGGAGGGAATTACAGCAAGCATCTCTGATAAAGGTCTAGTTTCTCAAATAAATAGAGATTTAAGCCAAATTTATAAAGGTAAAAGTCAATCTCCAATTGATAAATGGTTATGGTTATCAAAAAGTAGTGTTCAGATGAAGAAATCAAAGCCATCTTCAGTCAAAAGAAAAAATGTTCTGAATTACTCTTGATTAGATGCAAATTTAAAAGAAACTATGAGGTATCACCTCATATCTATTCAATTGACTAATATGACAGAGAAGACAAATTATAAATATTGATGGAGATGTGGGGAAATTTGGACTCTACATACATGTTCAGATCATTACTTTTTTGTATTCAGGTATATTTTTATTATGATTGTGTTCTGGTTCTTTTATAGACATCATTATGCTGCTAAGGTAATACAACTCTTTATATGGAGATATTAGGGAACTTCCGTCCAGAAGAATTTGTAAAATGTGTAAGGGAAACACAATGGAGAGGTTGGATCACTTTATTTATTTTATAGTTGATTCCAAATGATTAGCAGATTGTTTTGATATTTTTGATAGCAAGAATGGTTGTTGTTTTCTAAAAGTTCTTATTCACCTTTGGTCCTATCTTTGATTTGATGACTACCTGGTTCAGAATCTCTTGTGAGATATTATGCTATAAGGATCAAAGAAACTTCTTTCTCCCTGAAGACCACATTTTCTGAGAAACTGATTTCTGTAATTGGCCTTTTCATCATTCTGTTCCCCTTCTGGGAAACAGACTAATGTCTCTGACATTTCTATTTTTAAAGTTTGGGAGTATGAGTCAAAGGAATCTGGAGTCAGAATCTAAACCTAATTTTGCATTCAGCCAAGAATTTTGGCCCAGATGATCAAATAAATTGACCTTCAAAAACCAAACTATTTGTAGGTTTCACCTACTAATCATGTCCCATATAGAGATGAACTTGGTGAGCAAATAATATACAGGAATGAACTCAGTTATATTTTGGGCTTACTTCCTCAGAGATGTGGTGAGTGGAGGATATGCCCTGGAAGTGGTGGGAGGAAATGTTTATACTTTTTTTACTCTTTATTAATTTTTAAAGGAAAATTTAAACTATTTGATGTTGAATGATTAATAGGAGTCAAAGCCCCAGAAGGGTGGATCAAAAAAATAGATTAGGGATTAATGACCTCAGCAAGTTAGGGTTCTAAAAACCCAACCCAGCTTTTGGGACAAGAACACACTATTTGACAAAAACTGTTAGGAAAATTGGAAAATAGTATGAGAAGAATTAGGTTTAGATCAACATCTTACACCCTATGCCAAGATAAATTCAAAATGGGTAAATGACATAAATATAAAGAGTGAAATCATAAATAAATTAGGTGAACATAGAATAGTATATCTGTCAGATTTGTGGGAAAGAAAGGAATTTAAGACCAAGCAAGAGATAGAGAACATTGCAAAATGTAACATTAATGACTTTGATAATAACAAGTTAAAAAAGTTTTTGTGCAAACAAAACCAATGTAACCAAAATTAGAAGGAAAACTAAAAACTGGAAAAACATTTTTATAATAAAAATCTCTGACAAAGTTTTAATTTCCCAAATATATAAGGAATTAAGTCAAATTTACAAAAAAATAATGCCATTCCCCAATTGACAAATGGTCAAGGGATTTGAATTGGCAATTTTCACATGGAGAAATCAAAACTATCAATGAGCACATGAAAAAGTGTACAAAATCCCTTGTGATTAGAGATAGGCAAAATAAAACAATTCTGAGGTACCACCTCACACCTAGAAGACTGGCCAATATGGCAGCAAAAGAAAGTGATAATTGTTGGAAGGGATGTGGCAAAATTAGGATATTAATATACTGCTGGTGGAGTTGTGAATTAGTCCAACCATTCTGGAGAGTAATTTGGAATTATGTGCAAAGGGATTTAAATAATGCTTGCCTTTCGATGTAGCCATACCACTGTTGGGTTTGTACCTCAGAGTTAATAAGGAAAAAGACTTGTAGAAAATTATTTATAGCTGCACTCTTTGTGGTGGCAAAATTTTGGAAAATGAGGGGGTGTCCATTGATTGTGGAATGGCTGAACAAATTGTGGTATTTGATGGTGATGGAATACTAATGTGCTGAAAGGAATAATGAACTGGAGGAATTCCGTGTGAATTGGAAAGATCTTCAGAAAGTGAGGCAGAGAGAAAGGAGCAGAACCAGGAGAACGTTGTACACAGAGACTGATACATTGTGGCATAATTAAATGTAATAGATTTTTCTACAAGCAATGATTCAGGACAATCCAGAGGAATTTATGAGGAAGAAACATCTAGCGAAAGAACTGTGGGAACAAAAATGCAGAAGAAAAACATATGATTGATTACATGATTAGATAGGGATGTGATTTGTATTTTGATGTTAAAAAGATGACTATTGAAAATATGAATAACATGGAAATAGGTTTTGAAGAATGATACATGTATAATCCATTGGAATTGCTTTTCAGCTTTGGGAGGGTGGAGAGAATATGAGAGGGAAAATCATGAATCATGTAACCATTGAAAAATATTCCAAATAAATTTTAAAAAATCTGAGTCAAGGCCCTATTAAATGAATCCTAAAAATGAGAGGAACAGGTGGTGAAAGATCAAGTTAATGTCCTTAGAGAAGAGATATTCCATGCTTTCAGTGTTGTCACTTTGGAATCTGGAGATACTGTTGCAAGTATTTGGGAAAGGGGTACAGAGCATATACAGTACATTAAGAAATATAACTTTGATGTTATCATTATTATTGCTGTTGTTTTTATTCTCTGATGACTAGTTTAGTTGCATCTCAGAATTCTTAGCCCATTATTTCATCATTAACATTGTCTTTCACATATGTATTTTCTTCCTATTTGTCCCTATCATTGCTTAAGATTCTGTTATTTTCTCCATTGAGATAAGTTTTTCCTTTTTTGCTCTTTGAATGAATTACTATATTTATTGTGTTATAGGTATAAAGATTGTCTTTGATATTTCTCTTATTCTACATTCACTTGCAATTTCTCTGTGCCCTAATATGTGCTCAATTTTTGCAGAAAGTGACATGTGGTGCTGGTCTTTATATCTGGATATCAGTGTTTTCCTGATTTCTTAACCAACATTGTACTATAATATATGTCAATAAAGAAACATTTATTAAATGCCTATTATGTGCAAGATACTCTACTTAGCCCCAGGGATACAAAAGAGTCAAAAGACAGTTCCTGCCCTCAAAGAGCTTACAATAAATTTGGAGAAATAACATGAAAAAAATTATGGACAAAACACACTATGTACAAAAGGAATGTGAAGCAATTAATCAAGGGGGAGTCAATTGAATCAAAAAGGATGAGAGGAGAATTCTAATAAAATATGAGATTTTAATTGGTACTTAGAGAAAATCAGAGAAATCAATATGCAGAGTTGAGAAAGAAGAGTGTCTCCAAAAAGGGGGAGAGGGAAAGCCAGCTAAAATACTCAGATCTGAGAGATGGAGTGTTTTGTTAGTGGAATAGTAAAACATCCAATATCACTGAATCTAGGAATATGGTTTGAGAAGTAAAGTATGAAATGACTGAAAAGGTAGGAAAGAAGAAAGTCTATGAAAGGCTTTGAATGATAAACATCATTTTGTATTTGTAGATGTGTGCAAGAAGTCTGTAGCAATAGTCCAGGATTAAGGTGATAAGGACCTGCACCAGAGTGGTGGCAGTGTCAGAGGACAGAAGAATGGATATTTAATAGATGTTGTAAAGGATGGGAACTGTGGGTTGATAGTGAGGAGTCCATCATGATTCCTAAGTTTCAAGCCTGAGGGACTGGGACAGTGATGTCTTCCATAGACATAGGGAAAAGAGTAGGTAGAGACATTTTTTGGGGAAAGATCATAAAATCAATTTCAGATATGTTGAATTTAAGATGTTTCCTAAACATCTAGTAAAAGATGTTTCAATGGTATTTGGAGATATGAATTTGAAGGTTAGCAGAGAGTTTGAGGAAGGATAGGTAGATTTGAGAATGATCAACATAGACATAGTAGTTAAATATATGTGAGATAATAAATTATTAAGTGAAATTATTTAAAGGAAGAAGAGAAAAGGGTCCCAGAAAGAAACCTGACAGACAACTGATATTGGATATATTCAAACAAAGCTAGCTGAAATTTTGTTGACCTCAATACTTAATCCTCTTGGTTCCTTGTCCTAATTCAGTCATTTAGTTCCAAGACTTTTTTTATACCAGGTTCTGAAATTGTCTGGGTGATATTTTGGATAATTCTCTTCATCCCCATACCATTAGTACATTTTCCCAGCCTCTAGAAATACAGGAGAATTATTAGCCTTTTAGTTTAGTTTAGTTTTTTTCTTAATTACAGTTTCTATTGTTATGCTGGTTTTAACATTGATATTTATGGGAAAGTGTAGTTATGTCAGTGATATGTAGCAAGCTGGATTCATTCCTCCCCCACTGACAGGCTTGAGTGATAAGGTTGGGGCACAAGTTGGCTGAGTACTCCCTTTACTCTTACCCCTCCAACCAAGCAGTTAGAATCAGTTACAAATGATGGTTGAACTGATATCTTCAGATCTCAAACAGGAAATAGGTAAGGCTGGTTTCAATGAGATATTAACTCTATCTAAATTGTTCCCCAACAAGTTTGAGTAAGGAGAAAATAGTAAAGCTTCATGACTTGAGGCTTTCAGGAACAGAAGGAGGATCTGACTTGTATGGGCCACACAGCTGAAAGAACTAAGCTTGAAGAAGATTGTGAGTATTCCCAAAATAATAGCCAGGCACTGCTCCCAAAAGATGAAGGTTTACTGATAAGTGAGGAAGGGAAGGGAGGTAGGTTTTGCCAAGGATAGAATAAGGTCTGAGAAGCCCTAAACTGTTAGGTTGAAACAGCCCCTCCCCCCAGAAGGGAGAGGTAGTCCTTATAGCTAGTTTGCCCTCAAAGCCTAATAATTAATCTTTCCTAATATCTAAATAACAAAAATAATAACAGTTGTGCTGTTGCTGGAAAGGTCTAGTTCAGCTAATCAGGCTAGCAGTAGGAAAGAACCAAATGGCTTTGTAAGGATTTAAAGCCACAAGGCCCCCAAAACAATCAAGAACTGAGATCAGCAAGCAGAGTGACCTGCTCACTTCCAACCCCAAGAACCAACTGCCCTTAACTGACCCAAACTGCCCCCTCACCCAGAGTTCCCTAGGGGCGGGGCCTGGAATTCTGCGTTGAGGCTTGACCCTGTATCTTGCAGGAATTCCACCCTGCCATCACCATGTTACAGTATGCATGAAAATTTCACAGTTTTTTGGAATTATTTTTGTTGAAGAATACTCAGGTGAAGGTCAAATACATTTCATTTGTTTTAAAACAAACAAGAATAAAAAGTGGAAAAAAAATTCACACTGTCTCTGTTATGTTTAGCCAAGATATTAAGCTGTTAAACAATGAAACATTATAAATTGTTGTTTCCTTTATAAATAATTTTATACCTAAATGGCCAATGAAATGCTGGTAGTCAGGCAATTGCAAGTGATAGACAGCCATCTAGTCTGTCAGAAAAACCACCTAGGAAATATCAAAAGCATAGCAGGCATATAAATGTGATGTTTATATTGTGAATATCAAAATGGAATATCAGTTATTTCTTGTCTACAATTTATCATTACATTACAAAGAATAGGGGGAAAGGTTACCAGCCAATGACAAACAAGATATGATTCCTACATCTCATATTCTAATGGGGGTGGGGATTGTTCACTCATTCAGTCATGTCTGACTTTGTGACCCCATGGACCATAGTTATCCATGAAATTTTATTGGCAGGGATACTGGAGTAATCTGTCATTTCCTTTTCCAGTAGATTCCATGAATCCCTTTGCCAGGCAATCAGAGCTTAAATGATTTGCCCAGAGTCACAATTCTATGAAGTGTTTGAAGCCAGACTAAGATCTTTTTGATTCCAAGTCCAGTAGTCTATTGACTGAGCCATTTTGCTGCTTGGGAGAGACATGTACTAACAAGAAAAACTAGAAATAAGAAGGAAGGCATAAATGGAGAACCATTTTGAACCATTCCCAAAGGGTTCTACAACTGTGTAAAACCTTTGATTCAACAACAATTCTAGTAATAGGACTGTATCCCAAAGATATCCAAAAAGGACCTATTTCTACAAAAAATTAAATATATATATATATATATATATATATATATGTGTGTGTGTGTGTGTATATATATATACATATTTACATGTATGTATATATAAATATAGATATAGATATAGGCTCTTTCTGAAAATTAGGGAGCGTATATCAATTGGAAAATGACTGAACAAGTTGTGGCATATGATAGTGATGGAATAATATTGTGCTAAAAGAAATGAAGAGCAGTATGATTTTAGAAATCTAGAAAGGATTACATGGATTCATGGAAAGTGAAGTGATCAAAACCAGAACAGTATACACAGTGAATATGTGTGTGTGTGTGGGCATGTGCATATGCATATCTTATAATGATCTTTAGAGATGAATTATTATTATATCCCAGTGTTATGAGAAATCCTTGATTAATATGGGAATGAGGACATTAGGGACCAATAACAGCTAGAAAACAAGTGCATGGACAGATAGGTAATGTTAATCAGACAAACACATTTCTCTGATGATTTCATAAGTAGGAAGAGGGAGCATTTTTATCTTATGGATAGTAGTTTAACATGGAATTTTAATGACTATGAGTTCTAATTATCAATTCTTTTCAGTAAGATTAAATTACCTAGAGGAAAGTGAGTATGGTTCTAATTAGAACTCATATTAGCTGAAGTGGTATCTATAATTCAGGAAGATAAAGTTTTTATTGGGTAGCTGTGGATTTTCCACAGTGACATTTCGTTCTCTGGCCAGTTTCTATGGCCAGACTTGCATGATTTAAGGTAATCTATCCTCTCTCTAAGTTCAGACAGTAGGTGATATTGTATCACAGACTAATATTTATATGATCCAGTGAAAGTAGGATCAGTATCGTGAATATCCTCATCATTTTCAAACCCATACCTAAGTTATTTTTGAATTATATGCTGATTAGAAATTATCCATAACACATTACTGCACACATGATTTCATGTAAATAATTTTACTACCTGAGAGTGAAAATAGAACCATATGTTCAACCTTGTGTAATATTTTTCCTCTCCTAGAAAATGAGATGTAGTAACTGCTAGTCTTCTTAATATGACATCAGTGTTCCCACAAAGTCATATGCTCCTTCCTTATATTCATCTAACATCCACAAATATGGGAAATATCTTTTATTCAGCAATGAGAAATAAGGCTTAATGAAGCACCTAGTTTTAAATCCCATCTCTGTCTTTTATTATCTGAGTTAACTTGGGCAAGGGAACAAAATTATTTCTACCTCAGCCTCCTATTTTCTAAAAAACAAACAAATCAAGAAAAAATGACTGGATTCAAGTATCCCTATCACCAGCTCTAGTTCCATATCTTATCTAAATGGCATAATGCATAGAATCCCAAGCTTGGTGACTAGAATACATACTTTCAAAGCCAGACTCATATATGTACTTGAAGTTGGATTCTGGTCAATTTGCTTAATCTTTGTTATTCAATGTTTCCTTAAGTGTAAAATGGGGAAAATAACAAGCCCTTCCTTTCAGCCTTTGCTAGGATCAAATGAGATAATTTTTGTAGAGCATTTAATACAGTGCTTAGAACATAATAGGCATCTAATAAATTTTATTCAGGAGAGAAACAAAGACAGAGACTGAGAGAGACAGAGAGTGTGCTGTGCCCTAAACTTAGGTTAAACTGGAAGTGATTAATAGCACTTTTTTTCTTTAGAGAACATTTTGAGAGTTCAAAAAAGGAAAGAGAAAATAACAAAGAGTAACCTCAATATTTTTCCACAGTACTATCAAAAAAGATTTTAAATAAATTATTTTATTTAAAGTTCATGACAACCCTTGGAGATCAATACCTTATTCCTTTTAGACATATGTGTTAGGGACCAAGACTTTAAGATAAGATAGTCACTCTTCTAAGAATAGATATCATTCACTCTTCTAAGATAAGATATTGATCATAGGCCCAGCCATGCTTGGAGACAGTAAGATGCCACAAGAGATTTTCTATGCTCCCTTTCAGCGTTCCTTTCCCCTTAGTATCTGCCGACCCCCTTCTGCCCTCAACCTATATATTCTTGTCATAGATCTGCAATAAACGAGCCTTGCTTCCATCCAAACGACTCTGTGTCTTGCACGCGAGGTCTCCCCTCTTCTTCCCCTATGGGTTCTTAGGTTGCCGTTTCCCCGGACCCCTCAGTTGTGTCCAGCTGGACCCGGACACATATGGGGGAAAATAAGCCTCAGAAATGGTATATAACATGCTAATGGTCATAGATAGTATGTGACATGGGGAGCAGGTGAACTAGGGTTAATCTAAATCAAAGTCTAACAGTCAGTTTAACACACTATTCTATCAAACATTAAGCTACTGGATACAAGAAAGCTGAATACAAGGTGTTTTTGCTCATTGAGAAAAGGGTGCAAGAAAAGAAGAGTAGATATACCAAAGATAAGCTCCTTTATTTGCTACTTTGCTGAAACTTAACACCAAGGCTAGTTCATCCTTACAATGACTTAAGAAAACATTAAGTTCAAGCCCATGTGTTCTATCCAATGTGGGTAATTTTCCAGGGTGT
Organism: Gracilinanus agilis; assembly: GCF_016433145.1. Lineage (NCBI taxonomy): Eukaryota > Metazoa > Chordata > Mammalia > Didelphimorphia > Didelphidae > Gracilinanus > Gracilinanus agilis. Next base: position 22,334,161 of record NC_058131.1, read on the forward strand.
TTATTGATTCCTTAGATTATATATATGCAATAGAAACATTATTAGGTCTCAGAAATTCTTCTACTAAACCCTCCTAACTACTCTTTAGTATGGGGTATGCCTGGATCTGATAGCTCCAATTGATCAAATGAAATATATATATATATATATACATAGTACATAGACTCTATAATCAGATTGTATAGAAGAGTTGTAAATGTACTGAAGTCATTTGCTGACAAAGAGAAGCATAAAGACATAGAGAAACCAAAATATAAAAAGAGATTGAGAGAAAGAGAGGCAGAGAGAAAAATAATTAATGCAACTTTGTGGAAGTTAAAATGAAAATAATATAAATATATAAATACACATACATACATATATAATCCTTTCCTTGAAGTGCCCAATAGGCTATTTTACGAATGATAAACTGTTTCATAGATAGAACATGTGAGTTATGAGAGTATCTCATAGAACTTTTATCTGAAGATTAATTGCTTCTACAACATAATTGACAAACTACTTAATAACCTTTCTAGGAAAACTTACAGTGAGAATGAACCTGCAATTTCCCAAAGCAAATATTTCACAGTAGTATAATAATTAATTTTTGACATACCTTTTTACATCATGTACCTACTTCTGTGATTTTGCTCAATGTGACCATGTAGAAGGCACATCTTTCTCAAATGTAAAAGTACTTCATCTATGGCCAAAGAAAAGAAAACTTTCCACTGTGTTCCTTTAGTTTTGAGATTATTAATTTTTAAATCTTATTCATGCAACAATTCTAAAAAGTATTTGAGTTCAAAATATGAGTCTTTTTAAATTATGGAGTTTAAGGTCTTTAAAAGAATATGAAAATTTTCTAAAGGTAATTAAATTTACTCTCTTCCTCTTCTTATTATAAAATAGTATGCTTCATTCTTAACCTCGTAATATCAAAGATATCTCAGCTTCAGAAATTCTCTCTGTCTATCCCTCATACATGAAAAGTTTGCCCTCATCCACTCTAATTACTGACTTCTCTGTCTTCCTTTAAGTCCCAAAGAAAATCTTGTCTTCTAGAAAAAAATATTTTATAAACCCTCTTAATCCCAATCATTTACCTCCATTTTTATGCAAATACATATGTGTATATCTTGTTTTATATTTCTGCTTATTATTCCCCCACATTAGACTTTAAGATTTTTGAGAACAGAGACTGGTTTTTATTGGTTTTTCCATCCCCAATGCTTAGTGCTGGATCTGGAACATATTAGTAATTGTGAATATTTTCTCAAAAGGGGATAATGATAGCTCCTATTTCATGGGGTAGTTGTGATAATCAAGTGAGATAACATACATAAATGACTTCTCAAAACATGAAAAGTTATATCATCATCTTCCTCATCATTATTTATACATGGAATGGAGATAAAAGAAAGTAAAATATAAAGGTTAACTGTGACTGCTTGTTTATACTTGAAAAAGAGTCTTATTCTCAAACACCATAATTCAAGACAAGAAAGGAGTGTCCCGCACTTCTTTGTCACCACAAAAAGAAGTTTGCTATTTATAAAGAGAGAGTTCCAGGGGGTATATTTGAACTTTCAGGCAAAGATGGAATGTAATCAAATTAGCTAAGGCAATGATGGGCAAACTTTTTAAAGAGAGGGCCAAAGGAAAGGACATGCTCATCTGTTAGTCTGTTTCTAAGGCAACTCTTGAAATTTCATTGTATTGTATACTATTCATTGTATTCGTTGGATTAGGAATAATGTTGTGCGGCCAGATAGAACATTTCAGGGGGCCACATCTATCGTTTTCCCACCACTGAGCTAAGGCATTATCACTTTGATTAGTCTTATCAAATGAATAGATTTTAATTTAATTTCAATTTAATTTTTATTTTTTTTAGTTTAGTTTGAAGACCTGAGGATGGAAAAACAGCAAAACTAAAATTCATTTAAAATTTTATAAAAACAACAAATTTACAATTTTATTATTTTTAAATGAATGTTAATTCACAGATTTTTAATTTTTATATTTTCTTAATGTATGTTTGCAGGATTGTGATTTTCTAACCTTGAGGTCTAGTTAAGCTACAATCCCCCAAAACTGATCATTGTTTTGTCACTATCATTTTGTATTACATAGTTATTATCTTTTCTATGATTTTTTTCTTTGTCCTACTTACTAATTAAAATGTCATTATTACATTTCTACTTAGGAATATATCTTTTGTTCATGATACTTGAGCCAATTTTTACTTTTATTCTATTCAAAAGATACATTGGCTATTTCTTCCTTTAATATTTTTTAGCATATCGTTCTGCTCATGGTCTGTTTTTTTTGTTGTTGTTGTGGTTTTGTTTTTAATTTTAAACCCTTAACTTCTGTGTATTGACTTATAGGTGGAAGAGTGGTAAGGGTAGGCAATGGGGTTCAAGTGACTTGCCCAGGGTCACACAGCTGGGAAGTGTCTGAGGCCAGATTTGAACATAGGACCTCCCATCTCTAGGCCTGGCTCTCAATCCACTTAGCTACCCAGCTGCCCTCATGGTCTGTTTTAATAAAAATTCCATGTCATGCAGAGGAAAATATATTATTTTGCTGTTCCATTGAGAAGATACCTTATATCTTTTAACTTCTGAGATTTTTTCAGGTACAGATTTCTCCTTTTGTTTATCTTTCTGTTATATTTATGCAAAATTGAGAGAGGCATATTGAAGTCTTTCACTATCATTTTACTGTCAACATCCCCTTGAAGTTCAGAATAGTTCCTTTATGAATTTGGATGTTAAGGCATTTGGATCCCATATTATTTAATGGTATTGGTTTATTTTCTATTTTTTTTTTGTTTCCTTGTTCATTCTATTTTTTTTGAATAATTAAGTTGATTTTTCTAATGACATGGTACCAGCTTCTGCTTTTTTAAAATTCATTTTATGCAGAGTAATTTTTTTCTTATGTCCTTGGTTTTAATCTTCCTCCTCTGATTATTTGCTGGATCTGTGAGTTTGGGCTATTCTGTCCTGAAGGGGATTCTTCTCTGCTCTGCTGATTGACTAGATTAGGCTGATAGTGTATTAAAGAATTCTGAGGACAGGCTTTCCCCCTCTGGCTTCAGAAGCTGAAGGTGTAGGTCTGTAGGTGAAGGTGTGGAGATTCAGTATTCTATTTCATAAGTTATTTTTCTTTTATCTTTTTTTAAAAGATGACCCTCTTCCCATTGACTTTATTCCCCCTAATCCGGATCCTCAAACCTTATTTGCTACATCTTTCCCAATAGGGTTTTAGTTGTCATTTATTTGCTATCATTTATATTGGTTTTGCACTATTTATTTAAAGATGCCTGAACTCATTTACTAGATTGGAAGTCCATATTTCCTTCTTTTGTCATATACTTTCTTCTTATTTTATCTTTTATGTTTCAGATTTTCATTGAGACTCTTTTCTTCTTGTAATCTTTGTTAACTTCAGTCATTTTATTCCTTATTTTTCTTACTATTCACTTTTGACTACCTCCACTCTGATTGTGGTTTCCATGAACAATAGGTTTTAAAATTTCTAAGCCTTCTCCCACACTGGATAATTAATGGTTTACCAATGTAGGCTCTATTCCAATGGTTATTTCTGTAATCAGAATTGGACACTGATCTCTTGTTACTACTTCATTATGTATCATGATTTTTATTAAGATTGGTATTTTTTCCTTGAAATATAAATTTCTGGAGGGCAAGAATTGCCTTCTCTTTTGTATTCCTATCCTCAGTCCATCAGAGTGTTTGTAATATAGTAAGTGCTTAAACTTTCCTTTTTTCTCATTCATTCATTAATTTGGCTGCTTTTTTCCTTTGTTGTCCACTTGCTACCCAGCTTTCCTCTGTGGCTCCAAAAAGAGGTTGAATGAGCAGTGACCAAGGGCCTCAAAACAGACAGTGAGATTTTTTTGTTGGGGGGGGGATGACTATTCCACTCACATGAAGACTTCCCCCAGCTTAAGGAGTGAAAAAGAATCATGAAATTGGTGGGAACTGTATAATATTCAGAGGTTTGTTAGACATCAAAGAAGCCAAGATGTTCTACTGCATCCTAATCCTAATCATCTTGACTTTTGTCTTGCCATTGGACTTCAAAGATTCTGGAAGACAAATTGAGGCTGATGATTTTAGCAAATCTACTTCATTTAAATCTAATTAATCCTTTAATCAAAAGACATCACCCAGTAATGTCCTTTTGGTCCTCTTCAGATACAAAGTATAACAACCAACCAATGCTAATAATGGCCACTTGCACTTTTATATATCATGAAGTGAGATTTTATATATCATGAAGTATTCATATACTCAGAGTATGTGAGGCAGTTATATTATTAAATCAATGTCTATTACATGTAGAGTACAGTCTGCAACTGAACCATTGGATATTGCAATAAAAAGAGGAAGTATCATCTGCAGTAAAGATAAGTTAGATGCCTTCCCAATAATATCAGGAGTGAAGCATGCCCATTACCACCACTGCTATTTAATATTGTACTAGAAATGCTAATGGTAGCAATTAGATAAGAAAAGGAAATTGAAGGGATCAAAGTAGGCAATGAGGAAACTAAACTTTGCAGATGACATGATTGTATACCTAGAGAATCTGAGAAAATTAACTAAAAATCTAGTAGAAATAATCAATAACTTTGGCAAAGTGGCAGGGCACAAAATAAGCCCACAAAAAACCATCAGCCTTCCTATATGTTTCCAGCAAAACACAGTAGCAAGAGTTAGAAAGAGAAACTCCATTTAAAATCACTCTAGACAAGATAAAATACCTGTGAATCTACTTGCCAAGACAAATTCAGGAATTATATGAACATAATTACAAAACACTCTTCACACAAATAAAACTAAAAAAAAGATCAATTGCTCATGGGTAGGACAAGCTAATATGATAAAAATGACAAACCTACCCAAATTAATTTACTTACTCAGTTCTATACCTATCAAACTACCAAGACACTTTTATAGGGATGAGAAAAAAATTATTACAAAGCTCATCTGGGAGAATAAAAGATCAGGAATATCAAAGGAAATAATGGAAAAAAATATTTGAAAGAGGGAGGCCTAGCATTACCAGATCTCAAACTGTACTATAAAGCAGTGATCATCAAAACTTCATAGTACTGGCTTAAAGATAGAAGGGTGGATCAATGGAAAAGACTTGGCATGAATAACAGTAGCAAGATAGTGTTTGATAAACCCAAAGATTACAGTTTTGGGGACAAGAACCCACTATATTGACAAAAACTGTTGGGAGAATTGGAAAATAGTATGGGAGAAATAAGGTTTAGATCAATATCTTACACCCTATACCAAGAGTGGGTAAAGGATTTTATATTATAAATATAAAGAGGGAAATTAGAAAAAAATTAATTGAACATACAATAGTATATCTTTCAGATCTATGGGAAAGGGAAGGAATTTAGGACCAAGCATGAGATAGAGAACACTACAAAATGTGAAATGAATAATTTTTATTACATTAAATTAAAAATTTTCCATACAAACAAAACCAATGCAATTAAAATTAAAAGGAAAGCAACAAATTGGGGAAAAATTATAACAAAAACCTCTGACAGAGATCTCATTTCTCAAATTTATAAGGAGCTAAATACAAAAAAATAAAGCCATTCCCCAATTGACAAATTTATATTTATAACATCAAATCCTTTTTTCCTTTTTTAAAAATATATTCCAATGCTTCTCATAGGAACATAGGAGCCAATGGATCATAGGAGGTATTTAAAAAAACAACACTTTTTGACTGATTGTCTTTTTATTGACAGTGGTCTTATGATAATTAAGTTGTGGTATTTCTATCACATGCACACACCCATAAACACACATACACACACACCGCACAAATACAATTTAAAATTTTTTCTATATAAGGCTAGGCTAGCTCTCTAGGACCAAGATAAGTGTGTATGTTTCTATATCTTCTCATAAAATGCTTCATATTAGTAGTTATTTAGATTTGCTTTTCTGTGTCACTAAGCTCTGTCTACTGCCTAAAATTCATTGATTAGAATCATCAGAGAAGTCATTTTGTAAGAGTAGAATCTTAAGTTGAGGCAGAAAGTGTTTGATGGAAAAAAGTGTTCCCTGTAGAGAGACCAGAATGAGCAATGACAGACAAGACTTTAAATTCTGGGCTTCTCAAAGGCAAAAAAAAATGACTTTTCCTTTTCTTTTAATTCTTATAGCTCAATACAATGCCTGATAAATAAGATACACTTAATAAATGCCTAGTGATTGATTATTGACAACAAAGAGCTATTGTGTGTAAAAATAAATAAGATACCCAATTCAGGTATGTATTACCAAACATTGCTGAGTTAGGATACATTCAGAGATGTGAACCCCCCATCTGTAAACTTTGATTTTTTTGGATAATTACTCTATATGAAATAGTATCACTAAAATCAAATATAAGAAAATCTGTCAAATCCTATGTAATAGACCAGTGGATGATAGCTGAAGCCTTAGGCCATCATTTCAAGAGCTTTCTATGCAAGAAATAACTTTACATCCAAAAGTGAATGAACTTTTATTATGTCCTGAAATATTATTTGTTTCCACATTATCCTGCTCTCAAATTTATCTTCCTTCTCTCTTTTCAAAGCATGAGGTGTATTTGAAGCTATATTATATGATTCTAGCAACTAGTATATTCAGTAAAATAATTGAAATCTTCACATAATAACTATTTCATTCAAATTGATTCAAATAAATAAATAATTCTAAAGGGCCTACTTTTTTCCAGGAATTGTATATTATACTGGGAATACAGATGGGAATACAAATAAAATGCAAATCATACTAAAATTCTTGCTCTAAATGGTGTGGAAGAATGAGCTTGATGATACATGTTTTTTAAACTAAAGCTGTGCTTACATGTTGCCACGATAGTCATATAGTAAGTGAGTATCACATGCAATTTTTTTAACCAAACAAAACCAAATAACTAAACTTGTTTTGTGAATTCCATAATTATCTTTCTTAATACTGTATCTTATGACTCATATGTATAATCTGCTATTTTTAAACAAAATAATAAAATTCATAATTATGAACCTTACAAGCTCTAGCCCAGGTGTCAGCAACATATGGGTCTCGAGCTATATCTGGCTCCACCTCCCAAATGGCCAGTCCAGGAAGAGCCCTAGGATGTGTCCCAGGGTGCCCTTCAACCCCCGCCCCACATTCCAGCGCCTTTCGCCTCCATCCTCCTCCTTCCGCAGGTGTTTATGGCTCTCACGGCCAAAAAGGTTGCCGACTGTTGCTCCCGCCAGTGTCCCCTCTGCCCCCAAATTATCCTCTCTAATACAAAACTCACCAGCAATCTATCTGTTTATTATAAACTTCAAAAAAGGAGAAACTCTCTTAGCAGATACCTCCACATGGGAATATCTCAAACTATTAGAAAGTCATTCTATATATGATACCTGAATTCACCTCTTTATAACTTCCATCCAATAATAGTGGTTTGCCCTCACAGTCAATGCCAATCAGTCAAAAAGTGTTTTTTTTTTTTAATATACCTCCTATGATCCATTGGCTTCTATGCTCCTATGCTAAGCATTGGAATATATTTTAAAAAAACAGGAAAAAAACATACTCTGCTTGCAGGATACAAGATTCAAACAAGTATGTACAAGATATAGAAAGGATAAAATTGGAAATAATTAGTAGAGGGTATATACTAACATTAAAGTGGAATATGAAAAGCCAGTTTAATTGAAATACTTAAAGACAGATAATCTGTATTCCTCTATTATACTGGTTCCCCAGCTTACTGATGCCCTTAGTAAACTATATTTCCCAGAATTTTTATTAATACTTATCTTCTATCTTATTTTCAATTCTAAGGCAGAAGAGAGGGCAAGGGCTAGGGAATCAAGGTCAAGTGACTTGCCATATTTTACACAGCTAGGAAGTGTCTGAGACCAAATTTGAACCCAGGTCCTTCCAACTCCTGCCCTGGTATTCTATTGCTCTACCTTGCTGACTCTATATTTTCTAGTCCGTGGCACTGCCAAATTGTTCAACATGAGAAACTACTATGACTTTGTCCATGGAAAAGACCTTAAAGAAAAAAATACTAACTTCTACTCTGCTAATTCAACCAACTTAAGAATCATGGGGCTTTTCTACCTGAAATACAGTTGAAATTTTCCTCTCTGCGTTATTTTCCTTTTTGAGAATTCTATCTCCTTTTAATCAGATATACTGTTTCTTTTCTATTTGTATCTTCATGGCTTAGAACAATGATTTGCTCTCAGTAAGCACTTAATACATATATTATTAATTCAGGGATTCAGATACAAAAGAGAAAGAGTTCTTGCCCTCAAGCTGCTTAGATGATATTAGGGAGAGACAATATTCAATTTAGTTGAATAAACATTTATTAAGTGCCAGGCACTGAGCTAAACCCCAGCAAGGTAAATAAGAAAAACAGATAGTCCTTTCCCTTGCTCTCAAGGAGTTTATGATTTAATGAAAGAAAATAAATTAAAGGAAGCAGAAAACAGGGCAGAAAGCTCCAGGAAGTAGCCAACTTGGGGCATATGTTACTTGAAATGGAAACTGAGGAAACCTGCTGCTGAAGAATGGACAAGTGGTAGACTGGAAAAATACTTCTGTTCTGTGAGTGGTTGGGTTGCTATATATAGTCTTAGAGGGATATAGTGTTCAGGAAGGACTGGCACCTCTGGTGTGAGGGCTTGCCGAGCCTTTTTCAGAGATAATTCATCCATTTTTTATGTTAACCTTTCACCAACTCTCACTTATGACTCCAAGAAGTTAGAGCATACTCAGCAACCACATCCCAGGCAGTAGGTAGACTGAAAATGGTTGAAGCTAAGTGAGAGGCTTCAGTGTTATCCATGAGTTATGGAGATATCTACTCAAGCATGTAAAAATTGCCCCTGACAGAATGGACATATGAGAACAATTTGTTCCAATGGCCATGAAGGCAGATGAATCAAGCATTGTGGACCACTTGGAACTTGGTTACATATCAGAGATGTCAAGTTCATCCATTGCATATTAAGTCATTGCTAGCATACTAAGTTTTGGCTTGCCATTGAATTCAATAACACTAGGAGAGAGAGTGAGGCTAATGACATTTTTGAAACTATGCCTCACTTAAATTCTATTCATGTATAAGTTAAGATATCACCCAGTGATGTCATTGGTTCTCTTCAAAATAAAGGAGATACAGCAACAAGTATAGTCATCGGACAGTAACTGGGGACAAGAATACTATGGAGGTTTGGAAGGAAGAAGACTGGAATGAAATACATTTAGGATTATAGGATCAGTAAAATTTTCATGTTTGTTAAGTCTTCTAAACATGTAACAATCATGACATCTGTGTCTTTTTTTCAAATCATTGATTAAAAAAATGGTTAAAAGGGTGCAAACACAGATCCCCAGAGCACTCCACTGGGTATAGGTTTTCAAGGCGACTTTGAACAATTAATGAAGACTATTTTGGTCCAATCATTCAAACACTCCTGAATCCAACTTGCTATTAGACCAAAAACTTTGCTAAATTCCAATAAAATTATGTCTACATTATGTTTTGTTCGTTTTAGTTTTGTACACATTTCAAGAAAGGATATAAAATTAATTTAGCATGATGTCATTTTGGTGAGATACTAGACACTTTTGAATAGCTATTTTCTTTTTTTAGGTATTCACTAAACATGTCTTTGATAAATAACTTAAAATTTGCCAAAAGTCCAGCTCGTGGCCTATTGTTGAATACTAATTTCCTTGGTATTTGGGAAAGTTGAGTTTACCATTTTATAATTCTTTCATACCTCTCCCATTTGCTTAGGTTTTCAATAGCCTCTGATAATGGCTCAGAAATCCTACCCACTAATTTTCCCGAGTCTTAGAGCCTCATGTTCTCTGGAGATCTATTCAGAACCTTTCAAAACAACTCTACCCATTCATTCTTACCTGATCAGAGTAGAATAAGCATAAAGAAAAAATGCACCATTGGGAACAAATTCAGTTGCTTTTTCTTCACCTTTTTCAAATCATTACTATAAAGTTCTAAAAGTCTGAAAATACTTTTGGGAGTTTTATTATTCCCTTTCCTTTTCAATAGTAAATGGTTATTTGATGATTGACTTACTGTCAACCATCTTTGAAATTATTTTAATGCTATCCTTGATATTGGATGACCTCGTATTAGCTTAATTTATGCAGGTTCCATCTGTAGATGGCTATAAAAATTGGAAGGGGATAAATTTCTACATATATCTTTAACACACTTTTTGCTTTAATGGACCATTCAATTTTGATTAATATAAAATAGATCGGTCATTTCTATCATCTTTGTGATTTGTTCTAGTCACTTTGACTGACATGATCATATCATGATTATTTGTGATTACTAAGGAAGGACAGGTGATTGACTGAAATTGCTATAATCCAACAACTTTGCGTGTATCAGCAAAGACAAAGATACTGATCATAGTCAGATCAAAAATGAATATAAAAGGAGAAACAAAAAACATTTTCTCTATCACATTAAGCTTTAAAATGTATATTTTCATCGTGTTAGTAAATAGTAATTAATTCCAAGTACTTCATCAACCTATTTATATTCTGAATTATTTAGCAATTAAAATAGCCCCAACTGAAAACTTATGTTTGCATATTTTTGGTTATAAGATCTGTTCATATTTAAATTTTTTACTTCATAATTTTTTCCTTCATAATTTTCCAACATTTTTTTAAATTAACCTTTTAAACTTTAATATTCTGTTGCTTTTTCAATTTTGAGTTCCAACTTCTTTCCCTCACACTCACTAAGACTAGTAAACACTCATTTAATTATGCATGTGAAGGTATACAAAACATATTTCGACAGAAAGCATATCACATAAAAAGCCAAAATAATAAGAAATCAAGAAAACTACACTTCTATTTGGATTTAGAGTCCTTCAGTGCTCTCCGAAGGTAGATAGAATTTTTTCATCATAAGACATTTGGAATTGTCTTGGATCATTTTTATTGATTAGAGTGGTCAATTCTTTCCCATTTGATTATTATTATAGCATTGCTGTTATTGTGCACAAGGATCTCTGGGTTCATATCACTTCACTTTGTATCATTTCATATTGGTCTTATTAATTTTCTTTTTCCTTTTTCTGAAGCCACGTCCCTATTAATTACTTATATAATATTAATACTCTATCAAAATTATATGCTAAAACTTATTATGTCATTCCCCATTTGATAAGCATCCCCTCAATTCCCAATTCTTTGACACAACAAAAGAGCTGCTATGAATATATTTGTACATATAAGCCATTTTACATTTTTCTATTTATCTTTGAGATATAGACCTTGTGGAGGTATTGCTAAGTCAAAAGGTATGCACAATTGTATAATCCTGTGGGAAGAGTATAAAATTTCTCTCTGGAATGGTTGAATAAGTTCATGACTCCATCAACAATTTATTAATATATTAATTTTCCTTATTCATTTCAATAGTTGTCATTTCTGATAGGTATAAGGTGCTTCCTCAGAGTTATTCATATTTGCATTTCTCTAATCTGTAGTGATTTAGAACATGTCCTTATAACATCATAGTGTTAATTTCTTATTCTGACAACTACCTGCTTATATCATTTACTCGTTTATCAGTTTAAGAATGGCTATTCTTTTTACAAATTTGACATATTTCCCAATGTATTTGAGAAATGAGATCTTTATCATAAAAAAGTACTCTAATTTGTTTTTATTACTTCATCATTCCTTGATTTTCTCCTTCATTTAGGTCTCATTTGGTTTTTGCTTTGTCTGAGCTTATTATTGCCACCCCGATCATTATTTTCCCTTTCAGTTGAAGTATATTAATTTCTGTTTAACATTTGTTTGAATAAAGTATATGTCTTTATGTTCTAATTTTGTCTCCTGTAAGGAAGGTATTGTTGAATTCTAGTTTCTTTTTTTTTATATTTTTAAACTCTAACTTCTGTCTTAGAATCAATTCTGTAAATTGGTTCAAAGGTAGAAGAGAAATAACAGAAAGGAACATGGCTTAAGTGACTTGGCCACTGCTACATAACTAGGAAGTGTCTGAGACCAAATTTGAACCCAGAACTTCCCATCTCTAGGCTTGGCTCTTAATCTACTGAGCTACCTAGCTGCCCCAGATTGTGTTTTCTAAATCATTCTGATATTACTTCTGTTTTATAGGAGAGTTTATCCCATTCACAATCATTGTTATGATTGTTTTGTATTTCCCTTCATCCTATTTTATTTTGTTCACATTTCTCTCTATCTATATCATGTTTCTTCTGAAAACTGGATGACTGCCATCTTAATCATCTTTCCCTTTTAATCCTTCTGAGTCAATTCTGATGAGAATGTAGTTCAACCATTTCCTGTCACCTGTTTCCCATATTTCCCCTCCAATATAAAAGTTCTTTCTGGCATGCCTCAATTATATGAGATATTCCCCATTTTACCTATCCCTACCCACTTCTCCCAGTTCATCCCTCTTTTTTGCCTATTCATTAATTTTTGGAGATCATTCCGACATAACTGATTTATGCTCATGCTCTCTGTTTACATAAACTCCTAAGTACCTGGTAATGAAAAAAAAAGAATTTAGGAATTACCTGTATTATTTTTCCATATGGAAACATAAATAATTTAAGTGTGTTGCATATCTAATTATCCTTCAAAATGTGCCTTTTTCTTGAATCTTTGTTTGAATCTTAAATTTTCTAATCAGCTCTGTTTTTGTTTTTGTTTATTTTTTAATCATGAAGCCTTAAAACTCTTCTATTTCAGTAAATATCCATTTTTCTGTAAAAGGGAATTTTTTGTTTCTTTGAGTTTACACTTGTGAAAGGGAATCCCTTATTCTCTTTGACTAGTTGAAGCTAACACTTTGGTTAACAATAACTTAAGTACCCCTAATTAGTACCTCACTAGATTATGAAGACAGGATTAACTCTCATTTATCTACCTTTTGATTGAATCAACAAAAGCTTGAACTAGGTATATCCTCAGAAACTCAGTCAGCCAGGAATCTGTAAACTCTTTTGATGAGTATTCACCCCTCTAGAAGGTGAGAACTGGTTCCCACAAACACTTCCCCATGGGCAGTGCTAGACAATTTGGAAGCTGTGATTGGTCTATGTGAAAAGGGGAAGAGACAAGAACCTACTATAAGAGGCCCTGAATTTTGGGGGCTAGGGAAGGAAGTCAACTCCAAGAAGGAAGTTGGCTTCAAGAAGGAGTTGGACTTCAAGAGGGAAGTCATCTTCAAGAAGAAGGTTGGTGCAAGGAAGAAAGTCAGCCTCAAGAATGACCTTCACCTTGAGTCATTGCCTTGACCTGCCTCTTGGAGTGAACTTGGGTGAGTGGATTGCTGGCTTTCTCTTCCTGTCTTCTGGAGAGAGTTTAATTCCTGTTGAAATCCAACAAGTCCTGGCTGAGTCAAGCACCCAAGCAATATTTAGTTAGAGTGGATAATGTCTTCTTTACCCTTTTGTATTTCTTTGCTTTCACTCTTTCCACCTCTTTTGTAAATAAAAGATATTAAAGTCATTTTGAATTTCAGCAATAATACTTTGAATTGGCAATCACCACTATTATTTATAATCTTCATATACTTTAACCAAACCATTAAAATTCAATCCTTACAGTTTCGGCAACCACAAAGGGATGATGAGTACCCATAAACTTCTGATATTTACCTTTCTACTATCTCTAATTATCCCTCATCCAGCTATTAGTAACAGTAACTAATTCCTTGGCTGAAGAATGGTAAGTCCTAAACTTTAAAAATAAATAAGCAACCAAACATGATAATGAGCATCATAACCAAAATTGGGAAATTGCTATTTCTTGCATATATAAAATGGCTCATAATTCCAGAGAACATTTCACAGTGGTTCCATATAGCACTGATCATAGTTGGTATTATACGCCTGGTATTTTACATGTTATTCCTTAAGAAGAAACAAGACAATTTTATAATTGAACTCAGAGCTGAATTAAAAGCTCAAAATGAAAGCAACATGAATGATCTGGAAATACAACTGAAAAATAAAGAAGAAGTCTCTCTAAAGGAAAATTGGAATTGGAAAAAAGGTACTCTCAAATTTGACCGTCACTTTTAAAGTTTGAGCCAAATTCTCACCATCCCTTCCTCTGCTCCCTCATTCCAGAAACAGCAAGCACTCTGATATTGCTTTTACATAAGTGAAAGTATAAAACATTTTTCTGTATTAGTCATTTTGTGAAAGAGATGATTACAACTTTTAATAGAATTTGAGATCTGGTACTCCTAGGCCACTTTCACAATTTTTATTTAATTGTTTCCATCGATATTCTTGATCTTCTGTTCTTCCAAGTTAATACCATTATTGTTTCTATCTTTAGAACATAATGTTAGGACAATTCAATTTTTATAGCACTGAATAAGTAATTTAATTCAGGTAGAATTGCCATTTTTATTATATTAGCACACTTTTCCAAAGGTCTTTCCCTTGTCTCTTTCCCTTTCCCTTTTATTTCTTATTTTATCCACTTTTCCCAAAATATCTCCCTTTTTTCCACATTTGTGTCCTAGTACATCTTGATATGACCTTGAGCCCAAGGCTGAAAAGTCAGAGGGCCTGAGGCCAGAGGGCCCCAGAGGGAAATGAAGCAAAAGCTTCAGTCACAGAGTCTCCATTGAAGGGGAAGTTCCTTAAGAGAAGTTCAGGAAAATTTGTTCTTTACACTCACCTCATGGAATTCCAAAGGAAAGATTTAAGACCAATCTCACCAAGGTCTCAGGATCCCAGCTCCAGAGCTCCTCCCAGTCCAAGTCACAAACAAGAAGAGGAAAAAGCTAAACTCACTGAGCTCTCTTTTAAAGGGGCTTCTTTTGTGTCACTTCCTGTGCCTTCCTCTTAGTTTACATGTCCAATCACAACAGACTCTTTTCATAGGACTGGCCAGGAGGCACTCAGTCAATTCTGATTTGTCAAACACTCTAGCACACATGGGTCACACACTTCCCAACTTGTGAGTTAAGTGGAATTGTTTATACTTTTGGTTATTAGATTTGATAATTGGCAAGGTAGATTTAATCTCATTATCACAGTTATATGTCTAGCTGCATGTTGATAGTAACTCTACAAGTAATTATTTATTTTTTCTTGTTACTTGTATTTTCTCCTTAAAGTGAGAGCTACAGAATTTAGCAATAATGTTCCAGTACATTTTCATTTTGGGGTCCTTTTGAGGTAGTGCTAAGTGGATTCTTTCAATTTCTATTTTACTCTGTGATTCTAGAATTTCTCAGCAGTTTTTATTGATTATTTTCTGTCAGATGGTATCTAAACTCTTTTTTTTTTATCATAACTTTCCAGGCATTCTAACTATTCTGATATTGTCTTTCCTTGAACTATTTTGTAGGTCAGTTGGTTTTCTGATAAGTTATTTCATATTTTTTCTATTATTTCATTCTTTTGATTTTGCTTTATTATTTCTTATTTTTATAGTAACCTATGTTTTCGCTTAACAAGTCAGTTTGCAAATTACATTAAGGAAAAAGTGGTGGGTAGAAGATAAAAAACAATGAGGAAAGGAGACCTACAAATAGTCCTTTGTGGAAATGGATGTGCTCATTGAATCATGATCTCAGATTGGAACAGAAATTTGAAAACTTTCTCTGAGTCTTCTTTTTGCAGAAATCCTCTCTGCAGGGTCCATAACAAGTATTTGCCTAACTTTTGGAGTTAGAGTTGATTAACTGGGGTTGCATACTTCCAGGGGTGGAAAAACATCCTCTAAACCTGAATCAGTTTCCACAGTGTAGAAATGTATTCTACTGAAATATGTTTATAAAAGGTTTGTGATTTAATGTCTTCAAGACATGTGATATTAAATGATTTTCCCAAGGTCACATAATCACTAATTTTCAGAAGTAATAATTGATCCACATCTCCCTGACTTTAAGACTAGTATTCTCCAAAGACTTGAATTCTCCATTCCATTTCTCAGGCATATAGGAAAACAAATTTAATATTTGACTTTCAGTAGATGGAACTTATACTCCCCAAGAACTTGGCCTTGGGTGTTCCCTTTTCCCTAACTGGATGACTGGTTTTTAAAAAATATCCCCATCTCATTCATTTTCTCCCTCTTTTCACCTCTACATTTTTTAACCCTTACCTTATGTCTTAGAACCAGTAATGGTTCTAAGGCAGAAAAGTGGTTAAGTGACTTGGCCAGAGTCACACAGCTAGGAAGTATCTGAGGGGAGTTTTGAATCTTGGACCACCCATCTGTAGGCCTGGTTCTCAATCCACTGAGCCATTCACCTTCCCCTTCACGTCTCCATTCTTATTTCTAGTAGACTAATATTGTTTATTCAATGCTGTCAGTACATTGCTCAAAATTATATTGTCTTGTCATTTCCATCAAAAGTCATCTATTCTTTCCATTAACCCTCAAGGTTCTCAATTTAAACTGAAAAATGAATATATGTTGAAGTATTATCTATTTGTTATTGATTTAATTAACTTAATTGATTGTGTTCATTGATTTAATTAATATTTTGTTGGAGGCCATCTGAATTCAATATTTTTGCTGAAAACCCCTGAGAATTTATTGGGATGCTAACAATTTCAGTTGTGGATGAGAGCCAGTGGATTTTGTGTTCCCCTTACATTAGATTTTATAGATGACTATATCAAGCACATAGCCTACTATATTGAGCTAGATCCATATAAGACTTTCAAATACACCAACTCATCCAAGTATTCAGTATTGCTATTCTTTTTGTCATTTGGTATACACATATTTTCTCCTCTTCTCATATTTCCCCTACCTCAGTTTGTATTTTTTTTTTTTGATTTGGGAAAAGTAACCAAATCCATAAATTTATTGTATAGGTTAATCTAGTCCACCTTTGACTACAGTTAACAACTTTGTGATTCACTTGACTAACTCTCCTAGCAACCATAGCTCAGTATGTTATTTACTCTACTAATATTTAAGCTAATCAACACTAGATCTAGTTACAACTTTAATTTCAACTCATTTTGCCTGGTGTATTCAGTACCTAGTAAGCACAGAATAAATACTTTTTTGATCTTATATTCATTCACACAGGAAGCTAGAAACATATATATATATATATATATATATATATATATATATATATATATATATA